>NW_026623264.1:183967-316255 GCF_030028575.1 Malurus melanocephalus
TTTTTTTTTTTTTTTTTTTTCTTTTTTTTCTTGTTTGCTTAATAGGAACTCCATGGCTCTGTCCAGCTGTGGAAAATATATAACTTTGTTAGCATTTGTTAGGTACTTTGTTTTTCATTGAATACCTATTTTTGCACTATTTTGTCATGATAACTTGAAGTCCTCATTAGAGTTGTTATTTCGCAAATCAAGAAAAGCTTATAGATTCTACTACCCCAGATCTTTCTGGAACAGCTTCCTTGTGTCCCTATGCTATTTGGCACCTTTGAAGTTACTTGAAGTATCAATCATATGATTTAACTTTTTATGTAGATGACTGGAATTTTAGCTCCTGAATTTTTGTATTCACAGTGTTGCCTGTCTTTTGTCGTGACCAAAATCACCTCACCCTTTTAAATTCCAACAGATGTGTAGTGAGGTGTAGATTAAAGAAGCTTTTAATATCTGTATTGACTGTTTCACCAGACTCACCCAGTAACTGTGTTTTGTAGACTTTCTTGGCTCCTGGGGATTAAGAGCAACAAGATCTGTTTCAATTTATACAGTGTGAGTGTTAAAAGTTCTGTAGCTCTCAAAATTCTTAACCAAACTCATTAGATAAAGGCTGCAGGAAGGCAGGCTTGGGAATTCGCACTCCAGAGAGCTGCCCTGATAGTTCTAGCAAAGTGAATTATTTCTAGAAAATTTGTGTGATATTTTCAGAACCGGTTCTGCTGTCTAGTGTGCATTSAGGCTGCAGATCCATTTGCATGAAACTGCTCAACCTTCCATTTCAGATTGGCTGTTTCTAGGCAAGCATAGCTGAATATTTTCTATTTCTTTAAGGCCTTATCTGAATGGAATGGTAAGAGATGTACCTGCAGATTATGAAGATGAATTAAAGGAAAGCGCACTTTTGTGGCCGATCTCAAGGACTGGAGATTCTAGGTGTGGTATACTGCATATTTTTCTGGCAATTGTGCTACAAAGTCATGGTGAGAGGAAAATGTTGATTTGAAATTGCAGAATGTGGTCGGAAATGTCTGATAGGTTTTCCTGCAGCTAGAATATACTACAACAATAAAAACATGTTTTCTTTRAAAACAGCCATTGAAACTTGCATGCCATCTTTCTTTTTGAAATAATAGAGCACCTATTCTCGAATTGAGGACTTTTTTTGAGTTAAATAGTGTGGAATCCTGTTTTGATTGTAGTTTTAAAATACTTTTTCTTCCTCTTGGTTTTGCAAGTCCTGAAATGATCTAAGTGGGTGAGGCAGAAGCAGAACTCTTGTAAAGTCCCAACATAAACTCTTGACTGGCACCATTCAGTCTGTCAACATGGTTGAAGTGCTCAACTGAGTCAATTTTTCTGATGGCTTCAGAAACCACAGGCAAATGGGAATTGTGAGAAATGCCTTTTTGCCAGGCATTTTCTTCTTTTGCTTGGGATATTTATTTGGATTTTGGGAAAACTGTTTGTCATAAATATGTCACATAGTGATGTGATGTGAGTCTGTAATGTTTCCCACAAACTGTGTAGGAAATTCTTGAGTTTGATCATTCCATTTTCTTTTTTGTCTTTGCCAGAAATCAGATTAGTTCTTCAGCTAATGAACAGGCCAAGTCTGCAGCTGAAATGCGGTATGCAACAGGCCTTGTTCTTGGTATGTATAAAAACCTAACAAATAACACTGAATTAGGTTTCCTTTGCATATATTATTTTTCTCTGTGAGTAGTTAAAAACTAGAAAAATGAGCTTTTATTTTTCCATGTGCTGGCAATCTCCAAGATTGATAAATAAGTATTATTTACATAGAGAAAATAGAGGAAAACATACTCCTTTTCCCCCTTAATGTAACAGAATTTATTAATTAATTTTGAAGAGCMCAAGTTTCTTCTTAGATTTTGTTAACACTTTAAGGCCCAGATAGGTAATGAAATTTTTTTCAAGAAATGAAGTATGGGAGAAATCTTAATTTCTGTATTGTTAAAGACACAACTTTATAGTGAATTTTAATTGCAGAAATATGGAGAATGATACTCTTCACGACCTTGGGCAAGAGCAAATGATTCTGGTCATCTCTTCCTGTTTTAACATAAAATTTAGCAGGGAACAGAGTAATAGAGCGAGTGTAATAGAGTGAAATACTGCTGAAGACATAGCATTCTTAGCTGAATTCAGAAAACTATAAAGCCAGAATAAAAGAAATGTAGTAGTTCTTCAGTTAGCTCTTGAAGGCAAGCTAGCTTTGAATTATGGAAAAATAGATTAACAGTTTTCAGAATAATTTCTGTTTATTTTTTCAATTTACCTGATCTTCAGTGCTATATGTGACAGGTCATTTTTTGRAGCTGTTTAAAGGCAGCATTAAACCAGTGGTGTTGTAGTGATCATTCTCTGGCCTGCCCAGTTATCTCATTTGTATTAACTTGAGGACACAGAGGTGTGAATTTGTACTCCTCACAGTCCTAGTTAGAAGAGTATTGTTAACTATGTTGTGTAAAGATTAAGTAAATTAAAATTTGAAATTTTTGAAAATGAGAAGTGATTTCAGACTCCCCCCAAAACTCACAAACCATGAGTTTGGTAACTTTGTAGCCCCAGCAGAATAGTTAAATAAAGAAAATCAGTCAGTCATGCATCAGGTGTTGTTGCTGTTTTTTATTTGGCTTTTGTTTTAGTTTCTTTCCAGCTTCCTTCTCTTTATTACTGAGGTCGACTTCACCAGAAGTCCACAGTGACTTTGTATATGGACTGTGWTAAGAGTCTTTGTGTCTGATAGTCATAGTATACAGAAAAGTGGTGATGATAATTTTTGGGGTTTGTTTTTAAAATAATARAAGACCTCCATGCTTTTGGTGGGGGAACCACCACAAAACTGAAAGTTTTCTGGGCTCCTTAAAATCTGCATGAGCTGTTATCAACATTCCTTTTACATACACACATCTGTTGGTACTTTGTCAATTCTTTGTAGTCATGGGAACCATCCTAAAAGTGGAGCAATTTGCTTTCCTCCCCATGGGTTTGACTCCCTTCAGTTTTAATTTTCATTTTTATCGAGAGCAATGAATGCCTCATAATTTTGCAGTGCTGTAATGTATCTTCCTTAGGTGAACATTAGAGGAAAAAAAAACAAAATTAGAGGTACTTTTTTTAGTTGTTGCTGTATCAAATAGCTTTTCAATTTGTAGCTTCCTGACTATACAAAACCAGGCAAACTAGGAAAACAATAATGAAAATTTCAGTAGCTTTGATTATCATACTCCAAACAAACTTTTTATTAAAACTGGATATCCATTTATTTTTATTTGGTAAAGATCCAGTGTTTGTATAGTCCACTGTGTTTCAGTTTTTAAATTGACTGAAAGGCAATGTTTTTGTCCTGTACCTTTTGTGTATTTTATGGAGYATTTAAACAAATGTGTGGTCATTTCCATTAGGAGGTCACAACCGAGAACTTCTCCAAAGGAGAAAGCAGAAATACAGACAAGAACTAATGGAACAGATGGCTGAGCAACAGCGAAATAAGAGACGGTAATGGAAAGTTACTACATTTTTTAAAGATAATGGCTGAAATTTAAAGGCATTTTATTAATTCAGTGTGGTAAGAAGCAATTTCATAACTAAGGGATTCCAGGTAGCTGRAGAATATTGTGTTCAATTAAATTCATTGTCATGAGAGCTTTAGTTTTTAATGAACRTATTCACAAGCTTTCAGTGGAACAAAGAATAGTGAAGTATTTTTTAATTTTTAAAAGTGATTTTTTTAGATTCCTAAGGGTAAAGAAGTTTTAACTGAAGTTATCTTTTTTTTTGCTGGTAGAGGRGTGTCTAAATTGCTGGCAAAGTTGAAAATTAACCTTGTTTTTGCCCTCCAATTTAGGAAAGTAACATTTTATTTTTATAACATTTGACCATCTGGCTTATGCAGAATAATAAACTATGAATTTCATCCTTACCTAGTAGCAGCTGCCTACTGAATAATAGCAATATTAGGGAAGGGATAAGGAATTAAAAATCAGTTACTATCAGTCTTACTGCAACAAAAATTGTATATGCAGAATAAGTTTGAGGCCAGAAATTACAGAAGAGTATTTATTGCTGCATTTTGAATAATTCATTTCAATGCATTTAACATTAACTTCTTTAACATGAATGATAACTTTTTTCTAGGAAGGTCCTGAAAAGTTATAGTAAAAAGGATTGCAGTGGTTTGTCCTTTTAGGATAGTTGGATTTTTAATAGGTGGAATAAATGATAGCCAGATACTTCTTGAGACTTCTGTTTATTTACAAATACTATATGATTTCCTTCTCTGAAATTTACAAATACTTATAGTGTTTACAAATACTATAGTAAATAATTACTTACTTATAGTATTTACAAATACTATATGATTTCCTTTCCAGAAGAAATCGATTGGAATCATTGTCTTCTCTTACCCTGTATTTTTAGGGTTATTTTAACTAGAGTTATGAGTTTGTGCTTTGAAATAATCAATGTAGTTGTTACTGCTTTCTGATTTGATCCTTTTTTTAAAAAACAAAACAGTGAGAAGGAACTCGAGCTCTCAGTTGCTGCTTCTGGAGCTCAAGACCCAGAAAAGAAGGTAAGAAATTTTGGATTTTCTTTCACCTCTATAGCCTATTCTTTTTTTCTTGTGGTTGATCAGTCACAAAACTCTGTAGATCTTCTATAAAATGATCAGTGTTGGGCTGTTTTCTTTTTAATAGAAATATATAACAAAATTGAAGCCAAGCATGATGAGGCTGTACCCCATCCAGCAGCCAAGCCCCACAAGCAGCTGCTCACCCACTTCCCCACCATCAGGATCAGGGAGAGAAYAGGAAGGGTAAAAGCTGGAAAACTCATGGGTTGAGATGAACACAGTTTAACAGGGAAAGCAAAACCTGCACACATCAGCAAAGCAAAACAATGAATTAATTCAGTGCTTCCCATGGGCAGGCAGGCGTTCAGCCATCCCCAGGAAAGCATGGCCCCATCACATGTATTGAGAAGACAAACAACATCCCTCCAAACATCCTTCCCTTCCTTTTTCTTCCCTGCACTTTATATGCTGAGTATGATGCTCAGTTGGGGTTACCTGTCCCAGCTGTGTCTCTTCCCAACCTCCCAGGCATCCCCAGCCTCCTCACAAGTGTGGCAGCACAAAATGCAGAAAAGGCCTTGGTTCTGTTTAAACCCTGCTTAGTAGTAACAGAAATATCTCTATATTATCAGTCCTGTGTTCAGCAYATATCCATAACAYTGCCCCATACCAGACACTGAAGAAAATTCAATGTCTGAACTCTTCCCCAGCCAAAAGCAGCCCAGGCTATAAGTCATTACACATGCTTTCARCTTAAGAGGAAAATATTTTTATGGAAGTTACAGAACATTTTCTTTTGCGGCATCCAAGTGGAAATTTGTAGAAATAGTGGGTATCATGGAAACAATACTTAGTGTCCAGTGGGAGCCTCTTACATGCACACARTAGTAACCTTTCTTACGGAATGCARAGTATGCTTCAGAAAGCTTTTTCTTTTTCTCAATTAAAAAAAAAGGTTGTTTTGCAGATGAGTTGATCTCATTTTAGCAGTTTTTAATTTAAAATTTGTATTTTTTTAAGTAATCCAATATAGTGTTTAGAATTACAAGCATTTTATAGGATTTTGTAAAAAGCAAGATATTTAGTACTGTGTTGTTTGAAAGACTTAATGTAGAGTTACTTCTGTCTCCATTTCCTTGGTAAGATGATGATTGCATTCAGAATTTTTATTATCATGTGTCCAGGAGTAGGTTGTCAGGACTAGTAATGTTAGTAGGAGACTGATAGTCTTGCAGAGGTGACAGAACTTGTATGATTTGCACTTGCTACKTGCCCAAAGCCACTGCAGGTTGGGTATGGTGGAGATGTGCTGTTTGAGGTGTAGGGTGGAAACTTTCAAGCTAGACTGGTTATTAATTTTACTGGTTRCTGGTTTGAATTATCAACCATGCTGTTTTGGGGGCATGCTATGACACAGAATGAAACTTGTTCTCTTTCTGGAGGGCTCAGTAGAGGTAAATGAAGTCCTATTTGCTAGAAAATGATGGTGAATGAATAGCTGTAAGATGGTATTTGTCAGCTCCTTGTGGGTCCCTTCCAACCCAGAATATTCTGTGAAACCATTTCTTTCTTTCCGTGAAGCTTGTGAGACAGGAGGCTGAGAATGCACACSGACAAGCAATGAAGCTGAATCAAAATTCTTACTCCTGAGTGGGGAGGGAGAACGCCTRTCTGGTTGCACGTTCCTGCCCTCCCTGTTTAAAGTGTCTGTTGTGCTTGTTCGCTCCCTATTGCAAATTGATTCAGCTTTTTTATCTGGCAAAAGTCTGAATCTTTTTTGCTGCTATAGTTGGCATAGAGAGGTCAGCTGGCTGATCAGGGATTCAGATGGTGAAAGGAAGAGGGATGGAGTGTACAGCTGGGAGGCAGGCAGGAAAGCAGGCAGAACTGAGCACAGGATGCTGGCTCTTSTGGCTCAGCAGGCCGCAAGGTCAGTGTAAACAGTACTGTGTAATCAAAGCTGACTCTGTAGGAGCATGCTGTGCTGCAGCAATCAATATACCATACACATCTCAGTCAGAGTCTGAAAAGTGCCTGTTGTAGGAACAAAATTATATCTAGAACAAGTACAAGGCATGCATAGTGTTTTAAAACCACTAATTTAGCTGAAAGCCTTCAATTAAGTTGAATTGCTACATTCATTAAGCATCAGTCACTGTTAGCTTTAAATTGCCTCTCAGGGAGAGATTCTAATTAGGTGGATTTCTTGATTAATTACAGGTTGGTTAAATAGTAATGCCTGATTAAGAATCTGTAAATGTAGACTGTTGTATATGCTGTTTGTTTAAAGTGAATCAATCCCCAGGATGAACTGAATGCTGAAGCCASATCTGAAATCAGCTGTAGAGCTGAAATCTGGGGCACTTAGGGAACAGTTCAGATTCATGCTGTTGGTGAGGAAGGCTGTTTAAAATGTTCTGCTGCTCAAAACTGGATTTGAAAAGACTTTCTGTAGATTGCTTTATAAAATTCAATTGCTTTAGCTAGTATCTGTTATCTAATTCAGTATTCATGTCTAGAAATTTGAAGTTAAATGTTATTAGCAAATATTCATGTCTAGTAGATTTTTAGAATTTTTGTGTAAACGCTGTAGTTCATGATTGGTGAGTACTAACTGCCTTGTATATACTGTCTTGCAGCTAAGTGATGAGGAGGTAAAGATTTAATATTTTGTTGAAATATTTCCATRTTTTAGKGTATATGGTTTTCTGATAGATATTTAACACTTAGGTGGTTTCTGGTATTGCTTTCTCTGAATGYGTATTAGTTGAAGAGCTACAATGTTAGGACCAATAAATTCAGAACAAAATCTGTTTTATTTATACAATGTATGATTTRTTTCCATTCTTCTATTATATTGCCTTATTTAAACAAAAATTAAAATAGWTATGCAGAGCAGTTGCTGTAAGGGCTTTCTGGGTGTTATAGGATAGTTCTGAAACTAACTTACTTGCATGCCTTCACATGATTTGCATGTTGATTTTGACTTTCTTCTGAGGCTGTCAATTATCAATAAACATTTGCTACTTCTGTTTTAAAAAGAACTCTCCCCAAAAATTCATAATTGTTGTGGTTGAAAAAATTAATAAGATCAAACGTACTAAAAAAATTTTTTTTTGCAAGGAAATGTTTATTGGAATAAGTCTCAGTGTGTATTTGATTTTAGTTTTTGCTGATTATGAACTATTTTAGTCTTGGGATGGAGGSGAGGGATTTCAGAAACTTTTCCTATACATAATATGAGAATACTGTTGCTGTAGAAAACTGGCAGCTATAGATAAACTGTACTACAGATAGCTGAAGAAGTGTTATTTTTTTCTGGACATTAACTATATTCATGATACTTCTGAAACTTGTGATAWGGTTGCTTTCTGTAAATCTGTGATAAACTTAGATTTCCTTGTAGTATTGGATTCCCAGTAGATCATTGGGAGGAAAAAATGCAGTTACTAGAAATTTGAATGRCTAGTTGGGATCCAGCAAAGTGTTTAACCCAATATTTCCTAGTAATAAAGTAACTGTTTTGTTTTGGTTATTTTCCTCTTTMTTTTTCTCTTMTTTTCTTTTCCTTCAGCCAAATAGATTGAAGCAGTTTGGCTTCACAGGAAGAGCTTTTGAAGAGAAAGTACCTCCTGAAAGGCCCCGRGTGGCTTTCCAAACTCCAATGCCTGCCCGTTCGGCCTCTCCAGTGAATGAAGATTCTCAGAGTGATAAAGACTTTCCRAGGGGTCTAATCAGCAGTCTTGGGGAAATAGCAGCTCCCAGGTGCTTCACCATCATTTCTTTCTTCATTTTAAATAAAATGGTTGTTTATCATGTTATTGCTGCTGARGTAGAGCTCAGGGATGCTGTTGATCCTTCTCCAAGGAACTGATGAAGATAGAAATTATATTTTGACAATTAACAGAAAACTAACTGCTTTGCACTGGAATAAACTTCTAATGTCAATTTGTTCACAGCTTAGTTCAAAAAATCCATGGCAGCTGGATTATCTCTGAAGACAACTCTCTCTTAGTGCATGTTTGTGTAGGATAAGGATTGCCCTGTAGAAATTATGTCCATGYCTGTAATGTTGCATCATGTTGTGAGGATGCTTGGGCACATGCCCAGCARAATCCATGTTTTCAGAAGGCTGGTATGACATGAGTTTGGCCCCTGCTAATTGAGCAGTCTCCCAGGGCTGAGCTCAGGACTGCACTGTAGCCAAGGACAGCTTCCTATATACTATACTATATACTGTGATTTGGACTAAACTGTTCAGGGAGAAAAGGAGCCTCAGGCATGGGGCTACTCACCCTTTGACCAGATCTTGCCTTGTTTTCTTTACTGATGTAGCCAGGAAGTGCCATTAACTGAGCCACTTCAAGAAGATGTGCTTGTTTTATGTTCTTGAGATCTCTAGAATAGTCTGGGTTCACATACCACTGCCTAAGGGAAGGTTAATTCCCTACTGAGACTTATTACATCTTGTTCCTRCATGGCTTTAATGAGAAGTCTTCAGCTGAACCAAATCTAGAATTTTTCCTTCATGAATTTTCTTTCCATCCCTTTCCCTGCTCTATTCTCTTTCTCTCTCTCTTCTTCTCTCTTTTCCTCACTTCTTTTGTTGATATCTTTTCAGTTGTACAACAAACGAAGGAATTRTGTCCTTTTTTCTTTAAGGCTTGCACCGTTGCCACCGCCTCCACCCCCAGTTTTGACAGACAACTATAAAACACCTTATGATGATGCTTATTACTTTTATGGGGCTAGGAATCCTTTGGATCCCACTCTTGCATATTGTAAGTTGATGTTTTTAGGTGGATTGGTTGTTGGAGTGATTCAGATGACTGCTTTTAATTTAGTTAAATGATGAATAATGCAGAACTTGTAACAGCAAATTAAACTCATTTTTAGATGTGTATTGAATTTTAGATGTGAATACTAAATTGAAAAGGGCTTTTTTTCAATACTGTTTTTGAATGAAGCAATTTTCACCAGTAATGCAAGTGACTGTGCCTTCCAGAAATCTTGTTAGTTGCTGGACAAGCTCTAGTCTCAGATACTTTGCTATTACTCCTCCCAGATAATTTTATTTRTAATTTTGATAATGAAAACATTATTTTCTAAAATTGGTTATATCATAAATAATTACATGTTTAGGTGTTGTTACAATTTCAGAGGTAATTTGAAATATTTTAAAGATATTTATTAGAACATTAATTATATTGAAATAATGTATGAAGTAGTCTAGCTTTGTATTTTTAGGACTCATTTTTTTGTCTATTCCTATGACTACTTCATGATGATTTCACAACTGAAAGAATTGTGATGTGTGTAGGGAGGGACTGGATTATGTGATGTTTGTTTTTCTCTTTTTTTTTTCTTTTTGCTTTTTTAGAAGAAAAARCAGAAATAATGTAAAATTATTGTTGGGCTACCTTCATAGAAAAGGTAAAATATAGAAGCTGAGACTTCTGTTTGTAATCCTGCACTCGCAGAGTTTGAGGAGTGAACTCTGTTCTTWTAAATAATTATATTTATATCTGAGCATTCAAAATTTAAAATAGGGKTTTTTTTTCACTATGCAGATGGTACAGGTATGATGGGAATGCAACCCACACCTAATCTGGATCCTCCTTTAGGCAAAGCCCCAGTAGAACAGTCCATGTAAGTATTACCTATATTCATATTATTTTTGTGTATTTATCTGTATTGATATACTTTTTGTGTTAGGAATATTTTGCTGAGAATAGATAGGCCTTCGAAATGTGTTAAAGACAACTCTTCAAACTTCTAATTAAGGATTTCTACCTAGACAATAAGAAAATAATTCAGTGAAGTAGTACTTTCATACGGATTCAAGGAAGTGTTTGAGATTATAAAYTGTCAGGCTCTGGGAAACAACAGCTCTTAAATACTTCAGGACAGGTTTTTTTTTTAATTAACCCCCTCTGGACTCTGTGAGGTTTTCTTTTTGTATGTGTGATTTTTCAATTTAGAAGCAACATTGGACAGAGGAATACAGAAGACAGACAAAGAAGCATAGGAGCATTTTCTGAAGAAAAAACAAAGTCTTCCAAAGAGTCAACATTGTCTTATCAACAAGAATTACAACAGCAGGTACTGAGTGATAAACTTTCKAACTCTTTAGTCTTCTATTTTTTGACATATAATCGTTGTAACTGTAGTGCTCTTTAAGACAATTTTATTTAGCTTACAACTAAAAAGCTTTCTAAACTCTCTTTCATCACTTCCTTCCCCGACTCTGCTTTAGCTCATTTTAGCTCTTTAGGTGGACAGTAAGCTCTTCAAATTTTTTGTCAGAGGCACAGAGAATGTTAAGATTTTTGCAGCAAACAGATTAGTTCCAGGCATGTTGCTTTATGTAATTATTTTCATGAGCCTAAGAACCTGCATCTTAAAAGCAATAGCTTGTACTGCTCTAATTATTTTTCTAATTATTAAGAACAGTCTTAATTTCACTAAGTTCTTCATAATTCAAAGGCYTCCCTCATGTTTATTTCCATTGTGTTTGTAGATGGTGTCTTACTTCTTTTTAGCTTTCTTTTTGATAGACTAGACAGATTTTTTGAATCTCCTGTTCCAGTAGACATTGGAGTCCTACACYTATTTTAGTGGCCTTTTGCTGCTGCCCCTTGTGGGAGTTTATAGTTAAAAAATGTATTTGACCATGATGAGACACATTACTTTGGAAGAAATATTTCTAGAACCCAGTTCAATGGCACTTAATRTTTTCTTATTTTATTTTTTATGTATCTCTTTGGTAGAGGAAAATAATAACTATAAAAATATTGTAATTCTAACTATGATTGTGTGTAGGGGTAAAGGAGAGGCTGCTGACCAAGGTGAAATAAAGAATAAAATAAACATTTAGGAATAGTGTCASATACTGTTCATACAGTTCTCTGAAGGCATGTTCTCACTGCAGTCTTAAGTTTTATCATGCTGTATGAGAGACTGCACAATTTGACATAAAGGTCTAATAAACGTGCTATGATTCAGTTTTTCAAAGTTATTGTGGTTCAAAAAAGATAGTGTATTCTTTTTTTAATGTAGACAAACCTATCTGATGATTTTTGTAAACACTTGAAYGGGCTAAATGGGTCTTTATGTCACTATGTCTCTTCAGACCCATTATATCTCTTCAGAAATTGTGATTACTTGATAAAGAGAAAATGTAGAATTACAAGAGTGGCTTAGTTTGGAAGGGAGCTTAAAAATCATCTAGTTCCAGCCCCTCTGACATGGACACCTTCCACTAGACCAGGCTGTGTGAGGCCCTATCCAGCCTGGTCTTGAACACTTCCAGGGATGGGGCATCGACAGCTTATCTGGGCAACCTGTTCCAGTGCCTCACCACCCTCACGGTGTTCTATCTAACTATATCTAACAAAATGTTTATCTAATGCACATGAGAAATAAACTGAAGAAAAACACAGTAATGTATTTCAACTACATAAATAGTTTAAAGTTTTAAAAACTTGGAGTAGAAGGTGGACTTTTTAACATCTATTTTAACCGCTATTCACTTTATAAATKCTGGTTGTTAGGAGACTTAGTTACATAAATGATTTTGCAAAGAAAMGAACAAAACATATGAACATCCCTGTGTCATATACATAGATCATAGMAGAAAACTATTTTATGAGTGATTATAGATTTGTGTTACATTCTGTTAAGGCATTTATTATTAGGATTCATTTCCACTCTAAGTTTTGGTTAAACTAAGTATACCAGTTTGAGAAAAGTAAGTGCAGTAATATTGGAGAATTTTGCCTTTAATTTTCAGGCAGTATAAACATCTGTATCAGAGGTCCAAAGATRTGGAACTCTGATCTGGTGCAAATGTCAGATGTGAACATTTCTGTAACATAGAAATCTTATAATTGTGATTATGCACAACTGGATGTGCACATTTTGACAGCAGAATTCAGCGCACTGTCTGCAGTGTACCCAGTGAACTGTTTGGATTTGCTTGATGTAGATGAGGGAAATAGATTATGAGAGCATTCAGTTTACTCCATTAACTCTTTATTAACCTTCAACTTAATGTGATATTATTGTGGAACTAACTTTGGCTGGTTTGTTTTTAGATCAGAGAAAGAGAAGAGCGACGCAGACAAGAGCGAGAGGAGAAGGAGAAGTTAGAAGCAGAAATGAGGAATTACAACCCCTGGGGAAGAGGTGGTGGTGGTGCTCCTCTCAAAGATGCAGAAGGAAATCTGATAAGTATGTTTGTGAAAATTATGGGTTGTCTTTTCAAGACTGATGTTTTCCTGCTTTTGTAAGGGCTCTATTCAGCCATATTATTCCTTGTTTTGTAGCACTGGTAACTCTTGACAAATAAGACTTACTTGTTTCAAGGAGATCCACTCTAGGAAAAGTTATTATTTTGATTTCTGTAGAATCATTCAAAGAGTGTAATCCATACAAAATGGGAAACACAGGCTATGTYAACTCTAAGTGAAGACATAATGCAGTTGTAAAGGGAGAAGGTGGAAAACAAGCTGTCAGAATCATCTGCAATACAAATATGCTAAAGTCTGCTGGGAAGACTTGTATTTAAACATTTCCTAGGAATAGGTTTTTAATTTTTTTTMTTTKAAAAARTAATTTCTAGGCTAACTTTTTTCCAAGTGCTGTTTTATACAAGATAGGAGTAGTGAGCTGGAAGATAACYATGATCCAGGTYGTTCACCTGCCCTTCCAGTAAATCTTGAAATATTTACTGGAYAACTGTTTATATATAAAAGTGATTCATTTCAGTTCCATGACACCTGACAACATTTGTCAAAATAGTATATTTTGAGAGTGGTGAGTAAACTTTAAATACTCTTAAAAGATTTTGTGGCCAAATTGCAAGTTTAGAAGCTTGTATTAAGGATCCAAGCTTGTGTTTATCCTCAGGGCAGATGGAGGTGTTCATACTGCCTGACTTCTGGCACTGCATTTATTTGACTTCTTCCTCTAGGCTTTAACAATGGTGTGACTGGAAATGTAAAGGTCTCATACTGGCCTGAGCTCTGCACATAACTGCTGAGAAGTTATCTCTGCCTGTAAATGAGAAAGCAAGAGAAAGAAGCTTCTTACCCTGTTTTCCTGAATTACATATGTAAAGTACTTTTCCCACCATAGCTTGGCAGCATGATGGATCATCCATGAGTCAAGTGTCATGAAACAGAACATGCTTTCTGACATGTGTCTTTTTTATGCAATGTAACTTGTGTTTTTATCCTCTTAAAAATGTATGTAAATAGCTTTTGAGACTCTGACATATGCAAAGGCTGCTTTACAGAGAGGCATGTAATTTAAAGTTCTTGGAATCTGTGTGCTTAAATTACTACAGTAATTCATAATTATCAGAAACATTATTTCAAAAGGTAATCTGAAAACTGTGCAGTACTTTTTTGTTTTGAAATGAGCATTCTAAGTGTAGTATGGTAACACTTCAAAATGAGCTGAAATTAACATTTTTGATTAGGCACCATGTAAATTTTGATGAAAATGTTGGCTAATGTTGCTTTGCTTACATACAGAAATCTGCACCTGGATTATTACTGAAGACATGAAGACCAAAATATGCTTCGGTGCTTCAATTGCACTTATTGCCCTCAACAGTAATTAAAGAGAGWTTCAGCACTTAAAATATAAATACTAAAATAAAAAATATTTTACAGCTTTAAGGAGATAGAAGGAAGGGTGGTTTCTAAATATAAGCTTGTCAGCACYGACTTGTCAGTCAGTTTTGTCTTTGAGTTCTTTATCTTTTCATTGAATAGCATTTTGAGGCAGGGGAGAAGGGAGGTTTGTTGTGAAGGATCATTCCTGACAAAGGAAAAGCAACAAAACAAATATTTTAATCTAAGTACCTAATTATTYGTATTTTACCCTTAGCCTCTGTATTCTTGTCTTCGCCTGAATTTTTTGTTCCCATGGCTGATATGCCCAGGAAAAGTGAAATGTGATCAAAACTCCCTGAATTTTGGAGAATCTACAGTGATTGTGCCTTTATGAGACTAAAATACTATAAACAGTTATTTCCCCTTTCCTTTAGCGGACTTGAATATCATGCACAAGCGAAATGAAGGGGCATATCATAATCCAGAGGCAAGACCATATGAAGACAAAAGTTTGGCCTCCTCAAGACCTGAGAACTCAGAAGCATCTACAAATAAAATAGCAGGTTTTTAAGAATACTGTATTAGTCCTCTAAGTATCCATAAGTCTTAGTGATCAAAATTTCATACTTCTTTACCTCTTTATCCTATGATAGTCTTAGTGCTTCTACCTGTGAAGTTGGTATCATGCTTCTTTCCCAAATCTCTTCATTGCTGTCACTGTGTGCTCTTAAAATCTTATCTGTCCTGTCAGTAATGATAACTAAAGCTGTTTTAGCCCTGAAGAGTCAGGATCAGTGYATTAGTTTTCCAGATTCAGTGTTTTCTAATCAAATCTTCCAGCACATTTGTTTTATTTTTAAATTATGCATTAAAAGACAGCTGTGTAGTAGGTGAGAATATGGAATAAAAGGAGGTGGAAGGTCTTCAGTTGTGTGATGTTAGAGGTTAAGGTGAAATTGGTACTGTAACTAAGTTAACAAAAGTTCTAAAAAGTTGCAAGTAAATTGGGCATATATGGAGCCCCGTGCACTGCCTCCAWGTTTTAGGAATTTCGTTTTATTTTCATATTTTAAAAATGATGCACCTTTATCTTCTTACATTTTGTGARACATCATAATGAGAGCACTGTGGTACTCCAGAACTCTCCCTAATTCAGGACAAAGGCCAGGCAGGACTGTTGATCATCTTCTCAATTCAGCTTAGATGCTACTTTTCTTTCTTCTGTCGGAGTTGTTGCGCTTCTGGGTAAAGAATTACATTTGGGGCAGGAATCTGTTTTGCACAACTTCAGTTCCGCATCCTTACCACTGACTTTTGTTCCTTGTGTCCCACCTCTCTCTCTTTATCCCTAACAGTGTGTATATTTAACCATTTAGTAAAAAGTGAAACAGGAAGGGTGATAAAGTAATAATGTAGATCAGCCAAGASGCCCCTGGTTAGATCATTTACTTTGGGATTAGGAGGTGGTGCACATCAGTGATGGGAACTATATAGTCTTGTACCTTGAATTTGATCAGCCATGCAGTGGAGTGGCTTTTTGCATGTTTTCTTGGGTTTGGTTGCTTGGTTTTGTGGGGKTTTTTCTTGTATACAGCCCTAATGAAAGAGGATTTTGCAGGATAGTAGTTAGTACGTAGCAAACATTTTCCTTGATACTTATTCCGTAGTGATTTGTCTGTCTTGTATCCATGCCTTCTAAATAGTATATAAAATTTATTCTGCTTTTTTATATGGAAAAAATATCTCCGTCATGAAAGAGCCACATGTAAATTTAGTTATATTTTGGAAGGACTCAGGCACTGCTTCCAYGTAAGGGAAAATAACCTCAACGTGTACTCCTTGGTATGCAAACATGTGCTCCTAAGACTAGACTGTAGCAGCAAACGTGCATTCCTATGGGAGTATTTTTATGTGTTATTTCTGCTTTCATCTGACTTGGGTAGTACCTCACCATGTAAAGAAATGCAGTGTTCATCTCAGCTCAGTGGAACTATTGCTCTTGCACATCCTTGAGGCACTGTCCTTCAGGGAAGACATGATATGGGTGAAGAACATGCTGCATGAGCTGGAAAGTTAATGCAACTTACTCTGCTTTTCCTTTACTTCCTTTCTTTCTCCTCTGCYTCTTGTAGGGATTCTGTTCTGCAAAACCTGCTCTGTGTGGTATCTGAATTAATCCTCCTGTCTAGAGCTTTGGGGATTGTGTGGTTATGTCATGGTCATAACTCAGGGCTAAGGGAGACCTGACACTTCAAATTTCATAGTACAGAAAGCATTTATACTGGCAAAAYTCAGTTTTCTGACTGCTTAGAATTTTATTTGCTGGTCCGGGGTTTTGCTTTTGTAGCATCCTTTGCTATTTTATCTAAGTATTTTTTCTGTTAGGTTGYTTTGTTTTTTAAGAGTGAATAAAACTAAGGAACAGAACTCTGTGTTCTAAGTCAGAGGAAYTGCAAGCAGTAAAGTTACGAGGTATAAAGTATTTGCTGTTCTAATTAACTTGCAGGTAGTTGCAGGTTTTYAGATACTAAGCTGCAGATTGGACAGTAGAATAGGTAACTTTAATAGGTGCTATTTTGTAGAAATACAACTGKCTTGGATGGTATTAAACAGTCAAAACCTGACAGGATTCCATGCCGGCAATATAAGATGTTTTAAGCCCAGCTATAGCCCTGAGTTACGGCTGTCATAAGCTTCCTTTTGAAACAAGTGTCTCAGATTCCTCCTTCTACACTCTGGCTTACTSTCTTAAGTTTTGTTTGATTTTTGTCTGTAACTTTTCCTTCCCTTAGGTGTTATATTTGCACAGGCCTCTCCTTTTGCTCGAGGTAATGTGTTTGGTGAAACTCCATCTCCAGAGCAGCTTAARCGACAGGAATCCTACAAGAACAGCCTCCGTCTACAGGTGAATGCACATGCCAGGTATCATCTGGTAAATAAATTGTAAAAAGAGTGTTTACAGTCAGAGTAAGTCCTCACTTGCTGACCAAAGACTTTACTTGTGCTATCACAGCCAATTCTGTATACAAGAGGTGTACTAAAAGCTATGTGCTGTCGAGTTTCTTGGATTTTGGCTTGCATAATAGCATTACTTATACAAGCATTTCTTAATAGTTGGGTTCTTTAATCTAGGTCTTTTTTTTTTTAAGTACGACTCTCTAAATAGAGTATTGAGTTATCAAACTGTGCATACAGTACAGGTTTACATCCATAAATGCATATAGAAAAATGCATATAGAAACAAAGATGCTTTCCCTTGGAAAGTGACATGATAAAAATGTACTTTTGTCAAAATGAAATAGTGATCAGTCATAGTGCATTGTAAAAATACCCATAATTATTGATGGATATATAAAACCTGATTGTTCTTCAACCAGCTTATGTCTTCTGTCCATAATACACATTTAATCTTATGCTRCACAGATTAAATATCAATGTAATTAAATACCATTATCAAGGAAATCATAGATAATTTAAGAGACTGCTAAAGTCAAATAGTAGTTTAATGTGGATCTCTTGAAAAGGGAATATCAAAGGGTTTTTTTCCATATATAGGGCTGCCAAAAGAACCAAATAATGGGCAGACCTTTTGCTTCAGTAAGTGAGCATTTTGTCTAAAAGTACTGTAATGGTGGAATGAAAAATGATAGTTACCAAATCTTTTGGTTTCCCATCTTCTATTATTAAATAGGTGAATAAAAGCATTATTCAAGCACATCTAAAACAGAGCAAGTGTTAGGAAATACTCTGGTTTTATTAGTAGTCTTTATAACTAGTTTTCCTGTTGGGGGGAGGCTCCATAAATGGTGGCAAAAAAGAAGTAGTAAAACAGAATCTTGTTTTCAAGGATTTCTGAAGCTGAAATATAGGTCAGACATTAGGATTATTTYGGTTCCACCATGTAGCTTTTGATTTTGTAAGTAGGAACTGCAAAAGATCATGGTGGTAAATGGTGTTTATGAAATTATTGCTGGCTATTGACAGCTAAATACTTCTTTGTTTTATTTTAAAGATTGAAGAAAAGAGACGTAGGCAAGAAGCAGAGCGAGAAAGGCTTAGGATGGAAGAAGAAAAGGAGGAAAAACGACTCGCAGAGCAGAGGATGAAAATTCAAAAAGAATATGAAGAGGAACTAGAAGAGAGAAGGAGGAAAGATGAGGAGGTGTAGTATTTTGGTACTTTCACTTCTTTCCATCCTAAACTAACCTTTTGTAACATTGTCTAGAAGGTAAGCTGAGAAGTGTCCTGTGAATTGGTCTTTGCTGTTAAATGGGTCTGCATTAGGCAGGGARGAGGAAGAAGGTTGTCAGCATTAACTACCWCATTCTTCTCACTCTTTATGGTATACTACAAACTTGAAGTACTTTTGAWTCTTTAAAGAAAAATTCTGTAGTTCTATAAATGACAGTGGTGCTCTGCTTTTAAAAAGAAATTGGTGGTGAGGCCAATAAAAAGCTTTGTCAAATTGGTGAATTAAAAAAAGTCGTTCAATTTTTGTCTTAAATCTAGCTCTCATGGAATTATTTGTAAAATGTAACTATACAGGAATATTTTGTAAAGCCTTTTTTTTTGAGCTGGCAAGGAGATGTCTTTGAGATAAGAATACTGCTTGTTTTGGAAGAATGCCAAGCAAATCTATTGAAGATTTTTCATGGAGGTAAATTCAAAAATCAATACCCATGGATTTAATTCAAACCCCAAAGCTTTATTTCTTGGGTTTGCATTTTTTAATAAATGTACATAATTTAGTACATTTTAAATGTACATAATTTTTTATAATAAAAAATTGTAGGAAGAAGACAAGGCCATGAGAGAAGGAGGGGTCTTTCAGTATCCTAAGGGATTATGAAAGATCAGTTTAGGATGAAGAACTTGAAAATTTCTAAGAAGGAGCATGTAGCTTATATTCTAAATTCTTCTTCCCTAGTGTGAACAAATTAGTTGGATGAGCCTTGTCTTCTGGATACCAGAGCTGGTCTAGGAGAGAGTAGGGAGCTAAGTGGTGTCGTTGCTATTTGCAGTCACAAGACTAAAACTGAGACCAGATGATAATTTTCTCTGTGGTCTTGTGACAGTGTGGTGCATATCTGCAGGATGTTTTGGTTGAATCTGAATTTTTGGAAATGACTCCTGCAGTTTAGCCTTAGCTGACGGCACATCTGGGGTCACAAACTGGTGTTTGTAGAAGTTATTAGGAATTCTGTTTAATGGTGCTAGCAAAGCCAGGACTGCTGGTGTTAAATATTTGCWTGAGATATATTTTGATTCGAATATTTGAAGTCAGACTAATGAAATACACTTTTTTATTTCATACTAATCACTTTGGTGTGGAATTTTAACTTCTCAAAGAAAAAGAAAACAAAATTTTAGTAATTGAGTCTTTTTTATGTATTATGTTACAGCGAAGGTTGAAAAATAGAGAAGTAATTAAATTAGATGAAGAAAGGAGAAAGGAGGCAGAAAAACAAAGAAAAGAAAAAGAAGAAAAGCAAGAGGAAAAACTTAGACAATATTTTGAGAAGCAAAAGATGGAGGAGGAAAAGAAGATGGTATGCTTAAGTGACTTTCTAAGATAACCTTAAAAATAACTGGATTTCAAGGAAATAATACGATTTCTTAGACTTCATCCTTCAGTGTTGTTCCCCTCTCAGTTTATCAAACTGTAGTATACTTAATGCACAAGCAAGAGAACAGCTGATGGAAAAATCAGCTGCTGTGGAAGCTCACCTTGGTGATCAAATTTGCATTGAAAAATAGTAAAAGCAAGATTCATAATCTGCATTTGATAGTTGATTTTTATATCTGCTGTGAAATACTGTGACCTGCATTTGCTGAGGTATAAATACAAATAAAATTATTTATTAAAGGACTGGTAGGACTGTTCATCTTGAMCGATGATGTTTTTGATAATTGAATTATTTTCTTTTGACCTGGCTGATTTAGAAAGTCCATCACATWGAATTCAGATGGACAAAATCTAAGTAAATTATGAAACTGTCTCTCTCATAAAATTTCTACTAAATTTCTGTAATTTCTCTAAAATGGACAGATATAAAGGAAATGTTTAGAGGAAAAAAGATATGTAACTTTATGTAAATACAAATTTTAAAAAACCCACCCTACAGCAAAGAAAAGACGTATTAAAATTGCTATAGGTAGAAAACAAAATCACATGGAATAATTTTCCCAGTCATTTTATACGCTTAAGAACATTTTTTTCTGTCAAAGGAAAAATACTAACAAAACTTTTTATGTCAGAAATAACACTTTATTCTGAAGCTATAGGAATGTATTTTCAGTCTTGGTTTCCTCCCTACAGTTGTCACGACAACCTTCACCTGTTGTTCCTGCTCTTCAGAACAAATTAGCAAGAAGAGAAGAAAGGATTCCCTCTGCTGAGAGCCATCTATCTTACTATGCACAAGTATGGTTATTACAGCAAACTTCCACTGGTTTATTTAACACAGTACAGTGTATGGAATCATGMCAAATTTTTAAAATTTGCCAGTTACTACTTGAATGCCATGGATAACAGGGCAGTCTTTACATTAATCAGTCTTGTAGCCCTGAAATTTAGAATTTAAGTATTGAAGAATTTCTTTTGGTGGTGTGTTATTTTAATTTTTTTCTGCATGTGCATTTTCTGTAGGAATGAGTAACTCATTTTGGACAGGACATGCACTGTCCAGACCCATACCAGGGGTCTAATGATCTCAAGATTCAAGATAAGAAAGTTTACATATAATCTAACAGCTCATCATATTGACTCAGAGAAGAATTTAGCTCAGGCATGAAGTTTAATGTTGGTTTGTAGCTACTGACATTATTGTGTAATCTTTATGTTTTTGAAGGTATGAGAAGATTATAACTCTTAATATGCTTTGCTTTCTTCTCTGTATCACAAATGAATTACAGTAGTGGTTCTGAGACCACTTATTTCTTTTACTTGATAATCTTCTCTTTTTTTTTTTCTTTTTAAATAAACTTATCCTAGAAGGGAGTAGATTAACCAAKTGTTTATGATATTTTAATCTCAGGTTACACTTCTGGATTTTAATTGAAAAAGTGTTTGGTTTTTAATTTTGTTTTACCWAGTCTCTGTATGAACTGGGCTAAATACTTTAGTGCAGTTTCAGAGAATATTTTATGTTACACTTTAAACATTTTKAAAGCCATTGCTTTCCCTAAATGTGAAAAATGCTCTGAAGGTAGGTCAGTTTATTTCTTTAGCAGTACTTGGCATGGGTTTGTTTAGTTCTCTTAATAGTGCATTGTAGATATTGTAATAGTAATTTGGATTATATATTTAAAGATCAGATTTAAAAAACCTTAGGCTTTAACAGCCTGTAAAGTTGCTGTTCTGTCTCCCAACTGTTAATGTAAATAGGATGTAAAATAAGGAAGTAAAATGTACTRTATTTTCTTCCCTTTACAAATTAACATTTTATATTTGATCATTAGGATCCTGCACAGCCAAGAGCTCCTTCTCCACCTGTCCCTGCTAGAAGAAATCAGTTGCGTTCCTTAGGTGGGTATTTGTCTCTATTGCAAGTTCATTTTGTGTAACAGTAAAACAGTTCTCAGTTACAGTTCCTTTTCTTGTCTGCAAAAGAGTAGTCCCTTGAAGTTTGCCTTTTTGTCTAGGTGTTTTCTGTGTTTAAGTATTATCAATATATTAGCATGGTATCTCTGAAGTTTTAAGACTAAATAAAAATGTGTTTATTATGTGTCTTCATCAGGAATTTTTTTTTTTTGTAAAAACTCAGATAATGTAATAGTCTGCCTGGGACATGCTGGATCTCTTGGAACAGTGGTACCACTTCAGCCAGAATATTGCAGAATGGGAGAGTTTTGGATTGGCTGAGTAGGGGATTAGACCAACAGAGTGCAGAACATTGCAGTCTGAACTCTTAAATCCTACCTACCTTTGTTAGTGTGCCTAATCCTCTCTTCATTCCTCTTAGCTTTCACTGGTGGYTCTAAAATTCAAATGTGCTGGAAGAATCTCCTTTGCTTTTTTTTGTATTATTATCCTGGCAATATGTGGGTGGAAAGCAGTAATTTTTCTGCTGAKACTTTTTTTACAAGTATRTAAGAAATAACATGTAGCAGTAAATGGTGTCCTAAAAATGCTACCCTGCAGCAGAAAGGTTTCAGCCTCAGATTTCCCTGAGGYAAATCCAGGGAGTTGTGTTTTTTCCAGTAAATGGAAGGCAGAGTGGCTCTCTGTGCAGCCATTGGAAATGGTCTGAGTCAATCAATCTGTCATGAGTGGAATAAAGACATATAAATTGAGTCTCATGTTTGAGGATTTAAACTAGTAAGGATTAAAACTAGTTAAGAGTTTAAACTTGCTTGCTTGCTAAGCTCTGGACACTAAAGTCTAAAAGTCAGTAAAATAGCAAATTATAAGTATGTTATTTGGAAAGTGAGGTATTGCTGAAACTGGTTTAACTTGTGAAGGACTGCTGTCCTGCCCATCAAAAACAGCGTAGACCTAAAGTAGATCTAAAAAGTCAACAAAGCTTGTATTAAAAATTGAAGTTAGAATTCTTGGCCACTTAAGAGAGTCTGCACTAGGCAGACAGATATCCCACTTTTAAATGAGGAAAAGAAAGGTGTTGAGTGCAGATACCACTTGAATTCCTGTTATCTGAGGACTATGTAGATTTGCTTATTTCAAAATAGGCTATTTTACTGGCAAYACCTACTTGTATTCCATAACTTTTCATTTTTTAAATACAGCAAAATATTTCCAATGACATTTATATGTTTTCTGCTGTTYATAGGTTCTGGTTCTTGTGCTGTCTCAAAATATGAACTCTGATCTCATTTCTAGTGCATGAACTGTTGTGACACTTACCTTTGTACAATCCTTGTTTTAATTAACATTTCATTATATCTGTTTTTCCCTTTATTTTTTTTCCTTATGTTTATAAGTAGACAGCAAAGTTGCTCTGATACTCCTTATTTTTAAATTATTTGTGCTAAATTCCAGAGGAAAGGAAGAATGTGATAAATGAATTATCAGAGATGAGGAAACAGCTTCGTAGTGAAGAAAGGCGACTGCAGGAACAGTTGCTAAATGTGGCCASTCGTGATAATGCACCAATTACATGGTAAGAATTTAATCTTCTGTTTTAAAAGTTATATGTTTCACAGGAACTTAGAATTACTGTGTGTTATTATCTTAATATTAGTTGGCCAATATACATGAGTGGA
Organism: Malurus melanocephalus; assembly: GCF_030028575.1. Lineage (NCBI taxonomy): Eukaryota > Metazoa > Chordata > Aves > Passeriformes > Maluridae > Malurus > Malurus melanocephalus. The sequence goes on from NW_026623264.1 coordinate 207,404, forward strand.
TTGAAAATACAAAAGTATAACTTGTATATAAACTATTTTCTTTTTTTATTCTAATGTGTTTGGTTTTTTTGCAAGACTCTTGTTAGAGTTTATTGTAAGAATAGCTGTAYTGGTGAGATAGGAAGTTGCAATGCTCTGTCTTGAAGAGTGGTCTGAAACAGATGTCTAAGGCAGAATTTTATCACATTACCTCTTTTTGCTAGGGTGTAATATGTGCCTGTAAACTGCAATACTACTGCTGCTGAATATACTTTTTAATACTGTACTGTTGTGGAAGTKCTCTTTCTTATTGAAAAATCGTATTCTCTTTATTTAATAAACTTGGTTTGCTTACAAAATATATTAGTTAATCACACCAATTAGCTGGAAAAGATTCATCTAATTACYAGTCTTAGTTCCACTCTGCAAAGTATGAGGGTTTTTTATTTTAAGTAGGTTATCTCTTTTTATAACACAATATGCAGTGTCATTAYTTTCATATTTATTTTCATGTTTTGATAGCTTTATTTAAAGATAAAAGATCTGAACTTTATCAATWTTGTATTTCCATCCAACTCATTAATATTATGGTGTTAAATTGCATTCTGCTTGTTTTACAAACTTTTCAAGCAGGAGGARGGAGAAGAATCCAAGGGATATATTTGAGATGGCCCGGCTTCGTCTGCAGGCTCCAGTTCGGCGACCTTCATTAAAGGAGGCACAAGATCCTGTCAATATACAGAATATCTGGGAATTTAATGAACTTAAATACAAAGGCAGGTAGACCTTCTACTGTTACTGTMGGGAAACATCTGTCCTTTTCCTCAGTCTTCCATTCCAGGCAGGATTTTAAAGATAAAAATCAGGGTCTTCCTGAGCTACAGTCCGTGCAACACCCTTTGTGGACAGTATTTTGTGTAGGTGTGTGTATGTCTGTGGGGCTGTTCCTGCAATTCCACAAAATTCATGGCATCACAATGCTGCCTCATCATTCGGGGCACTCATCTGTATTCTAGTCCCTGCTGCTTAAACTTCTTGTGCATTTGATATTATGGTGTTACTGAAAGTARACTGAAAAATTGGACTTTTTTACCCACCAACAAATTATGTTTCTGTGTAACTTTCTCTTTCTTCTTTACCAGAAAATATATATTTTTAATATAGCAAAACAGTAAATTCATTGCTAAGTGGTCCATCCTCTTGGCCATTTTTACCATTATTTTTAATGGTTTTTAATGACTTTGTAGCTATTTCTTAAAAAATTTCAGAAATGTTGATTTAGGGAAAAAATGTAAATTTCCTCTTTGCTGTAGATCCTGAAACACGTATGGGCTTGAGGCACATGTATCCTGATCCTCCAAAAGATGACCAGACTCTAGAGATTCAACAGCAGGCACTGTTGAGGGAGCAACAGAAGAAGCTTGACAGACTGAGAATGAGGAGAGAAACAGAAGGTAAGGAATAAATGCCATGAGAKAAATAAAAATCCTTGAAATTCTGTRGTTTTTACTTGGTAAGAATTAAAACCAACTAGCTCTAGTTTTACTTTCAAATACACTGTCACCACTGCAGTACGAAACAGTAAAACACCACAATACTGGAAATCTATTATAATGCAAGCATAAAATTGAGTGTTTAGGGGAGCTTTTGAGGTTTTGTTTTTTTTATTAATTACTGTGACTGTTTCCCTCTGGTTCCCTGAAAGTAATTTAACTGGTGCCTTATCAGAAAAAGGTGAGAGAAAAGTAGTTTTGTTACTGTTTCTTGAAGAAAACTGCAGAGYTGTGAAACTCCTTTGCTGAATTGTGAAAAAAAGAGTTAGCAGATAAAGGTAAGTTCCATGGAGCAATTCTTGAGCTCTCATGATGTAGGATGGCTTTGAATTGCAAATTGATTAAAATGCAGCCAGTGTATCTTCACCTTGGTTTCCTTTTAATGGATAAAATTTCTTTTATTTTCATGATCTTGGGTTGATCTATTTCAAACTTTCAGATGCCTTTATCCATAAAAAGGCTTTGCTTTAGAAACCACATATGAGATAGCAAACTACTTTGGGGTTCCAGAAGGAAAATGTTGYTTGTATCACTTAATAGAGATGATCCTAAGATTGTAAAACTTCAACATCCTGACATGGTAAAATATTTTGGCTGCATATTGCAGAAGCAGTGAAAAGTAAATGCAATATCCCTTTTTTTTGCACGCTACAGTTAACTCCAAACATAAGCTTTATTCAGATAYCTTTTACAAACAGTCACGAAAGAGCAGTATTCCCAGTTATTTTAGATTATATGTAAGATTATAATGAGAGTTGTTTAAACCTATAAAMATGAACTTTGTTTTGACTGCAAGATACAGATTTCTCAGAAAAGTGTTTGCATCTGTAATTCAGACTGGCCTAACAAAATTTTTGAAGAGAAACTAACTTTATCTCTGTGGTGGCTTGGCCTTTGCTAGCAGCCAGATTCCCACCTGGCTGCTCTTCTGCTTATGTCCCCTCACTCCTGCCCTTTGGTGAGGTAGTAGGGGAAACAGGAGGAATAAAGTGTGTTGGGCAAGGTACAGATGGGGAGATTGGTTACCAGTTTTGTTGTGGGCAAAACAGATCTGACTTGGGGGAAATTACCCTAATTRCTGTAAACCTAAATATTTGATTACTGACTTTGAGTAGTGGRAAATAAAAAGACAAGCCTGCACTTTTTCTCTCCCAGTTTCACTCCTTCATTCTCAATGCCACTTCTCCCCTTCCGTGGTACCACCCCAGGTACCAAGTTACTTCTGTGATGCAATGATGTCAGGCTCAGGCAGGGGGGAAATATTGTCATTACAGAGCAGTTTCTGCTGCTTCTGTCTTCTTGCACCTTTTGATCTGCTCTATCATAGYGTCTGTCAGGGGCTGTAGGGGAAACCAGGCTCTGGTACTTGAGCACCTTCTCCTCCTTCTTCTCTTGTGCCTCCAGGGCTCCTTCTCACAGGTTTGTCCTCACTCCTAGTGCCACTCTTTGATTTGTTCTTTCTCAGGCTTGTTTGCAGAGGCACCACAAACCTGACTGATGGTCCTGCTGTGTCCTGCAGCAGCTCCATTGTGGCACTGGCTGTACCCAGCACAGAGTAGCCCCTGGTGTCTTGTCACAGCCCCCCACTTTGCCACAATCAGCCATGGAATTGCTCCTTAGAGTTTATTAGCCTTAGGTGACAGTTGGGCACATGTGGTAGGAAATGATTACATTTTTTTCATATCACTTTGAAAACCTGGGTGCCTCTTCTGGTCACTGTTGCTTTGAGGCTTGCTCCTGTTGCCAGACCTATATGTGAGTAAGATTAACAAAATYGATACCAGGATGTGAAGGGTAAGTGTGACAGTTGGTGTTTCATTCAATATCCTGTTGAGTGTTAAAGATGATTCCTGTTCTGTCTTGGACAGATGTGCTCGTATTCAAGCAATGTCTGCAATATTGCTTATGGATAATAGAACATCACAGTTGCAAATAAGCATATCTGTACCACTTTCTGTGTTAATTATATGGTTGTGAATATAATTTAATTTCTAAATGGAATGTATAGGGTTGACRTCAGTCTTCCTATTCATGAGATTGACTGCAGGGGTGAAAAATAATTCACCAGCTTCAGCTAAGATCTCTCTGGGGCTTGGCTCTGATTTTCAACCATTAGAATATTTTTAATAGACCAGACTAAGAAAGTGTTTTCTGCAGAGAAACTTCCACCATGTAGAAAGCAAATTTGCCTTTTCCATTAATTTCAGGCACATGCAGTCATTTAGACTTCTGCTAATGGATAATAGAGGCTTCCATGATGAAGTCCAGGGAAAGGCCCCTTCAGGTTAACTTAGATTAGCTGGTAGACAGGCAGCTGATTGTTATAACTATTTTCTATGATGTTATAACTATTTTCTATGATGCTTCTAGAGGATCCTTGAATGGCTTTTTCTCTTTCCCTCTCCTACTGCTTTATAACATCATTTAACTTTATAGTCTGTCACTGAGTACTGAGCAAGAGAATTAGTTGCCATCTCTCTGTTCCCAGTTTATTTTCCTCAGAGACAAATTCATCATCTTCCTCTCACTGTAAATAGGTGAATGGTTTTATTGTCTGATTTAGGGCAGAAAGAAAGATGAATTAAAGCARTAGGTACTATTGTACTGTGGGTGAAATAATGTGTTATGGGCTCTTGTGGCAAAGGCATACCTGTTTACCCACACCTTGTTTATGTGTTCTTTGCCTTACATGCTTTTTATACAGTTTTGCTCTGATATATTTGTTTTTCTCTTAATGTGAAAGAGGAATATATTGAACTATTAATGGAACTATAATGAGAAATCAGTGTTTTTAATGTCACAAGTTTTCAAAGGTTAACTGTGCCCCTATAAATGAGACAGTCTTTTGCACACTTCTGGATGATTATTTTCCTGGAGCATAGAAAGGAAAGCCCTGAGAGCAGGCTTGATGCTGTGCTGCAGTACTGGAACAGTGTGTCAGGAATGGGCTGGGTGTCAGCCCAGGAGGAATGACAGCCTGTGTGCTCTGGTTTTTGATGCTGGACAGAAGGGCAGCTACACACTGAGTTTGTTTGTGGGGCAGAGATTCAAGAAAAGAAACCTGTCATACTAAATATTTAATTTGAAAACTTAAACTRTGTAAGAAAAGTAATTTCAGTTCTGCTTCTTTGCATTTCCAGCATGCATTGGGTCATTGCTAGCTTAACTTTCAGAGTGGTTCTGTGTGCTCTCCAGACCTGAGGTTTTTATCCACAGATTAAAGCATTTATATTCTTACCACTTTCCTCTGTGAAATGGTCTCTCTCTGGTWCAGCTTCTCTTTGAAAGCTGGCAGTGTGTGCTCAGCATGTTGAATGTACATTGACTCTTGGGGCTTTCTGAAGTCCCTGCTCTGGTTGTTACTGCTTGCCAGGAGCCAAGAAAAGCAGATTAGAAGTATTACACTACAGATTTCTGTTTGATTTCTCTGATTCTACTTAAATTTACATAAGGAAACTGAGACAATTGTTGCATTGAATTGTTTTAAAAACTCATTAATTTATTACAATTTATGTATATTTAAACATGTAATGCACACTGCTCTTCATTTTTGCAATAATAAGCTGATCRAATATATTTTGTTATTAACTATTTTTTTGTCAACCCTATCATTTTGTCTTTTGTCTATGTAGCTTTTGATCAAGATGATTCTGCTTTGGACAGCTACCCACAAGCCATGGGCCTGGTAAGAATAAAAGGGTTTTTATTATATTACTTTTTCAGGTGTGAGAAATATTGTGCTGTCTTCTTTGGACAGCAAGCTTCTTTACTCCTTTTTCTCGTCCACACAAATGACAGCTTCTTTAAACTTGACATACAAGTTGCTTATCTTTGTGTATAGAGATGGCCTGATTCTTTAACTGTCTTCCTTTCATATTCATTGGTATTTATTTTATGTTTATATGATGTAAAATTGCTCCTGGGGGATGAGAACTAGTAGAAAAAGCCAAGCCAGAAGCAGTTGCTCTGAATTCGGGTGGCTTAAGTGWTGCACTTGGCAGTCAAGAATTGGATCTGCTCTCAGATGGGGCTTTTATTTTCTGACTCGGTGAAAAGAGCAAAATAAAGTGCTGTCAAATTAGAATTGTGCACTAATCCAAAACACTGAATAACAGAGTTCAATTGTGTTCCATGGTAATGTGAAACAATGAAAAATAGGAGACTGTGCAACAGCTGAGRCATTAACTTCGAGGATAATACTGTCACTAAATGCAAAAATGAAATAGATTTTTATTTCAAAAAAAAATCACATTAATGCACTTTATAGTTGCAATTTAGTGCCTGAAATTCTCATTCAGAGCAATGCTTTGCARTAAAGGATTTGTTTTCTCTTGTTCTGTTTCCTCTGATAGTTTCTACTGCTTTGATTTTAGAGTGGTTTTCAATATAAATTATTCCACAGTAGGATTTCTGTAACAAAYGGTTGCAGCTCCACAGTGAGCTATGAATATTGGTCTTAGTGCTTGATATTCTGATGTAGAAATTCGTTATTTTAATGCCTTAATGTCAAAGATTTTAYGTGGTGGGATAAGTGAAACATAAGGAATCATTCTTCATTTGATCAATACTTCATACAAAACCTAAGTGCAAAGCTCACTTTGAGCACTGACTGTTCTGAACCTCATGTGGAGTGACAAGGATCAATTTCTTGATGGAAATGTCTGTGTTGCACAATTCACCACAACAGTTGCCATGTGTAGGCTATTTCAGCAAATGGGTTTTCTACAGAAAAGTAAAAAAAAAAACCAAACCCTAATGCTTAAAGAGAAAATGWGTTGGTTAAAAATTAATTGAGTTTTTAGAACTACACAGTCAGGGATAGTAGAATATTAACACTGTAGAGCATCTCTTTGCTTTGAAGAAGTTTGGCAATTAATYTACATTAATTATAATTTGGCCCCAGAAATATATTAAGGTCTCTGAATTTCCATTTTTTCTATTTCACTTTTGTAGTTCAACAATGAATCTAATGAATTCCAGAAAAATTCACTGTTGGAATCGGATAGTGCTTTTATTGGTGAGTTCCTACCTCTCCTTAACCATGTTGTGAATGTACAGACAYGTGTCTAATGCTGCATCTCTAAAATTATTATTAATGTTTTAAAACTTGTAGCTATGGTGATTGGTTTGAAGTATTAGAAAGTTATGACTTCTAGTTGAAAGGCAAGGATTTATGGAATTTTACTGCAATAAATTTGTGTAGATGATACCTACATTTAATGATGCTGCTTGCCCTCTACCACCTTATATCTTTTCATGAGAAAGCATCTTTCTCTGCTTATCGTACTTCATCTGGGATGTTAGTCTTGTCAAGAGGTATTTTTTGACATCTGCTCAGCTTTGGATAAGGCAAAGCTAGTATTTGTTCAGGAACTGTGTTACAGTGCTAGCATAGGCAATTTTCTATTGTTCTTAGGCTTTTCTATTGTTCTGCTGCAAATAATATAATTTATTGGCAATCAGCTTACAATTGCAATTGGTCCACAGTGAAAAAAGTCTTCTTTTTTTCAATTCTTTTCATGATTCTTTTGATTTACAAGCATGCTTGCTTTCAAGTATATAATTCAAGTATATCAAGTATATAATTCAAGTATAAAATAGCAATTCATTTTAAATTAGTCACTTTTCTGCTGTTCACTTATTTCAATTATTTCATTTCACTTGCATCATCATACTTACAGACATTGTCATTTATTCATCATCGAAGTAGAAGGTTTTTAGTTTTAAGATTTTTGTATAGAGTGCMTCATGTAATGTTTCTTTATCCAGCTTCCTGTGCCCTGTAGCTGATTGCATTTCATAAGTCATGCTAAGATGGGCCTTTCATAGATTGTCTTTAGTGAACTGGAATCASCATTTTTTAATCCCTGTATACCATCAGCATTATTGTGTGGATAAATATCCAACCTTTGCCTTCTGTGAACTGTCTTGATGGACTCGATGATCTTGAAGGTCTCTTCCAGCCTTATTTATTTAGTGATTTTGTGATTCTGTGATCTCCTTTAATCTGCTCTGAATCTGCCATCTCTATAATGGGGTGCTCTTGGTTTTATGCACCATTTTCATAAGGTTCGTGATATTTATAGTCCTCACACCCTTTTCCTTCTTCTTCCCATCCAGCTGGCACTTGCAGTTTAGTGAGGTGTTGGAGTTAACCTCGCATATTATTTGTTACTCTCCAGTTTTTTTCCTCCCAGATCATTTATGACTGATGAAAACCATGTTCTTCAATAGTGAGCTGTAGGCACTAACTAAAAATGTGTTATCGTTTGCATTATTTGTGTTTTATAAATAGCTATTAACGTTCTGAGTATGAATCTGGTGACTTCCATCTCTGAAATGAAAAATAAAAACAACCATTATCTGTGGGCTGCCTTCTCTGTGAGTTGTGCTGCTCACATTGTCYGAGGGTCTCTTCTGAAATACAGGGGGGATTTATTTTAACAGTGTTTTCCATTTCCTAAGAAGAGTGTAACACTACCTTGTGTTTTGGTTGAGGTTTTTTTGAAATGGGTTTAAAGTCCAACTCAATATTGACATCTATTATGTCAGTATTACAGATGAGTTTRTCTCCTAGGGCTCAGAAAATTGAGGCAGTTAGAAACAAAGTGGTTTATCAGTTTCTTTTCTTCCTTTTTTGTYTCACTGAAAACCCTTGAATCCATTAGTGTTAATGCAGTGATTTGAAAGCATCTCYGTGCAGCAGGTTCTGAATGATAGATGCTTACAGGAACAGGTAGCATCTGGTACTGATGATACAYTAATGGTACAAAAAATTCTTAAGCTTGTCCTTTGTTGTGATTAATTCACATTGTTAGTTCAGTTTTTATATTCTGAGTAATAGCACTATTTTGAATCTAGTGAAGTTTAGCTGGTCTTGTAGCTGGAATTCTGATACATGGATTGTTAGCCTTACACCATTTCAAACTTACGCTTTGATTTTTTTACTTGAAACATTTGTGATAAGAGCATGAGTACCTTTGGTGAAACTGGGGGAGAGAAAAGATGACACGAGAATAAAATTTTTTTTTTAGGGCAACAACAACCTACACTATAAAATAATTTTTAAAAATCTCTTTTTGTTAATCTGAATTTGTTTGATGTCAATCAAATTTATTTTTCAAATTTTCAAATATTTTTCATTCAGTTTTCAATGAAAATAACTGTTTAATTGTTACATTCAGAATTTACACACATTTATATTTTAATTTTTTTTAAACTTTATATGACAACTTATCTAACCACTTTTCCAAATATGACTTCATTGTCACAAAGAGGTGGTAATGGGTTCTGCAGGGGTGTTGTTGAGCAGAGCACTTCCTTTACCTGGGAGGCTCTGTTCCTGAAGATGCTACTGCAGTGAGAAACAGAGCCACTGTTTGCTCCAAGGAGCAGCAAAGCCATGAACCAGCCTCAGGCAGTGGTTACTGGTCCTGAGGGGAAAAAAACCTCGGACTTGGTTGAAACAGTTTGAGAGTTTCCAGAATCAGGAAAAGAAGGGGAAATAGACAAGTGTGAAGCAGAGAGATGACATTAGGGTTCATTTATATTATAGAAATAGATTAAACTCCCCCCACTGTGATACAAGTATGATCAAAAAGTGTATCTATTTATTTTTGTATGAACAGATTCTGACATTTTATTACTTGAAAAGGCAGAGATATGACCAAGGATGTGTGATTAATAAATAGATTTTGTGTTATCGTATTCCACAGAATGCTGTAATTCCATGTAATATTGTATATTACATGTAACATATTTACAAAAATAATTTATTATGTGATTTTATCTTTTTATGACTGATTTTTCTAGATGTTCTCTCTTTCAAGAAGAGGTACTGCACTCATTTGAGTACTCACTTTCTTTAAAAGTCTAGATAGAAACAAGATTGTTATGAATACATTCCTTTGATTCCTGTGATGGGGTCAGGTACAATATATTGGCTCATTTCAAAACATAAACAGGTTTGAGCACTCTCTGGTATTTTGATTTCTTTGAAAATTATTTCTCCTCTTTTTCCAGGTGTTAATGGGGAAACRTTTTCTGCCTTAGAAGAAGTTAATTTATTACCACAGCTTCCATCTTCTGCAAGGGAGAGGAGACGACTAAAGCAGAGAGCTTTGGAGAGTGCTGTACGTATGAGAACTGGATTGGCTTCAGTGTAAGGTGGACCACAAATGTAATGTCAGACAGTTCCTGTGGTTCCACAGTGACTCCATGTTATGGYTCCTGAGACAGTACATGTGTAGCTATTTGCCCTTGTAAAAAGGATGCTGTTTAATGGAGGGATTTGTGCATTTTTGGATTCTCTGCAGGAGGAAGTTCCACCAGGCCAGACCCCACTGCTGCAGCCTGACAGCTTCTCTTTGCACTCAAACTTCAGCCTCGACATTGACCACTTGAGAGACAAGAAAGAGGAACGATTGCACAGACTGACAGGGCTCCAGCAGAAATCTCCCTCCTTGGGTATGCTCCTTGTAGTACACATGATGCAGTGAATATTAAGTAATTATAATAATTGAAGGGACAAATATTAATAGGCTTCATGTAGAAGAACAGTGAGCAACCAGATGAAACCCAGGAGTTATTTATAGAGCTCTGTGCTGGTGCAAGGGCTTCCCCTGCACACTTCAACACAACTTCTTTAGAGTAAGTTTAGAGAAGGACAATAAGAAAAAATGTTCTAATTCCTGTCAGATCAGCCACTCATGCCTGTCCTGTGAGCACCACTGCACTGTGTCACTGTGGGCAGGAGCGTGGGGATATCCAGCTGCACAGCTGAAATAGCAGTGGGAAGAAAGGAAAGCCTGAGTGATGAATGATGATGAGGTGCCTGTGGGTTTATTGGCATTCCTGGGAATCAGATGTCTGTGGTCTAACCATCATGAAGAGAATTGTGTATGATGAAGTATTTCAGTTTCTAGTTAATTTGATTTTCTAGTGGTTTGTTAATATTAATGATCATTCAGTATTGAGTATGTGAGTATTTGATATTGATACCTCTTTCACTGCACATGCACTTGAATTCTTTCCATGTTTCTTATATCAGATGCTGGGAGTTGTCTTGGAGCATCTCCATATGCTGGCTCCCTGATCTAGGTCCCTTTTGTGTATGAAGKACCAATCATGGCAACCATTAATGGCCTTTAATTTCTCACATGGATTGTACCCAGTTCATACWCTTTGAGCTGATGATTCTTTCATACAAGTCTAAAATCTCCCCTTTTTTTGGAGGTGGTTGCTRTGCTGTCTAGGCAATTACAGTATCAGTATCCTTTTTATAAACTTAATGAGAGTACAGATGCTGGCAGTATTTTTGATTCCGTTGCTATGGGTGCTCCTACAAGCACCTAATCTTTTTTTTTTTTTGTTGTTTTAACTATCTCACTGTTATTTTAAGTCACTTAAAAAAACCTGTTCATACTAATTTTTCTCTACAATCTAAATAAACTCCTTACTAATTTTACTCCACCCAGATATTTTTACTATGTGAAGTTCTTTTACTTCCATATCCCTGTTGTATCTCACCTCTTTTATAATTTTACTTCATATCATATTCACTACTTTTTATTTTGCTTGCCTTTGCCTTCTGTTTGCCACAGTCTCCAGAGCTCGTGAATATAATTTTGGTATGTGGGTGTATATATATATATTTATATGTCTGTATGTAGCTTGTTCTTTGGAGCACATGGGGACCATCGCTTGTCCTTGGCATATGTGCCTCTTGGAAAGGTAGCAAGAGATCCTCTTGCTCAGCTGTGGTTGTTCAGCACTGCTGCCTGCCCTCCTGTTCCCTCCTTGTGCTCAGGGACTTTACAGAAAAAGAAGAGTGAAGCCAAGATTTTTTATTCCTTTTCCCTAACAGTCTGATAGAACCCTTGTGGCATCCTCTTGCTTTCCAAGCAGCCAGGMCTGTCATTTCTCCTCTGCTGTCAGAGACGCTGCTGGGAGAAAACAAATCTCTCAAATATGTAACTAAGGAACCTGGTTATCTTCCCTTGAAATGACCAGAGATGGCAATTCAGAGGCTTTGATAAATTCTAAGAGCTGATCTGGTTCAGTAAGGAGGCTCTGTCCACAGCAGTTCATTTTCTCCTATGGGACTGCTGTGGGAATGCTAAAGGCATCCTACTATTGTTTTCTTAATTGGAAAATTAGAAAAAAGGAGCCAGGCCTTCTCCATTTTCACCCATCTAAAAAATTCCTGTCAGTGYAGACTTCATGCATATGTGGGTAATGGAGTCTCTGCAAGCCAGCAGATACCTTCTCTGTCCAGCAAGGTATGATCTTCCTAAGGGCAAAACAAGAGCAGGCTCAGATAGAGGACAGCGAATTCTCACAAGTTTGGGCACACAGAATGTGCTGCTGTTGGTATTTTGCAGGAATCCAGACACCAATTTCTAAACCACTATTTCATGCTTAGGAAAAGCTCTCCTTACCTCCAACTTCCACATGCAAACTGAATTATCAAGAGTTTGATATGCCCCAGTTATGGACAGTTTTTTTATGCAAAGTGTTGAAATCCATGATGAAGAAATTCTTCAGTGCAGCTGATCTGCTTGCTTTCCAAAAGCAGCACCTAGTGAGTGTGATACAGTGATGTGCACTGTGATCTCATCTCTGGCAGAGCAGTTGATCTTGCCTCTGATATCTGGAAGATATCTGGAAGATATCTGGAAGATATCTGGAAGATCTGAAGGCTTTACTTTAAAGGCACTAGTAATTAAGTGTGGGGAATTACAGCACTCTGTCCTGGACATTCACAACTTCATTGTTTCTAAATATCATCTCTTAATGCAGTAAAGAGAAAATTAATTTTCATTAGGTATTTCTTTTCCTGCCGTGTGCTGTTAACTCCACTGTAACTACATATACAAAAAACTCTRGGTTCCAACCCCAGGAGAGTTCATCTGACCCAGGGTTTAGGAGACAAAGAAGTTCCATGTGCCAGCTTCAAGCACAGGAGAGGACAGGCCCTAGAGAGAGGGATGTCTGCTCYCACTCCTGGTGTTACAGACAAGTTTGAACCAGACTGGGAAGGCTTGGAGGATGATCACGTCACTGGATGATGTGACAGAAYTAATGATTTGTGCCAAGTTCTTTTGGAAAAAAAAGAACTTTCTAAAACCTTTTGTTTTAGAACCTGCAATCCCACCTAAGACACAAAGAGGAAAACTGAGCCTTTGCTCCCAGTGTATGTGGGGTTGTGCAGTTCCTGTCCTTCCCTTCACCTTTGCACACCTGGCTGCTGCTTCTCCAGGCCTTGGGCTCTCACATTTGTGCTTAGACCATCAATTTCAATTTTTAATGAGAATCTTCAGAGAAGCTTTGGTTTAAATTCTCATTTTTTAAAAAGGCATCATTTTTCCAGAATAAAAACCTGAAATTTGTAAAAATCATCCAAATACTTAAATTACATGACATTACTAATTGCTTAGGTGAATTATTTAATTGCTAAAGAATATACAATATTCTGCTTTGCTTGAATTAAAATGTTTCTGCAAAAATGTTGATTTTTTTTTCCTAATCCACTCTTTAAATGTTTTTCCGCCTACCTTAAACACCAAGAAACCAGAACCTCCTCACTAATGTGACTCCGTTTTAAGAGGAAAAGCACATTCTTCAGTCATTATAGATACAGGGGGTTTGTGTAATGTTTTTGGTTCAAGTATGTAAAAATTCARTGTTGTGAAGCCAAAAAATGAACAGCACAGAGAAACTTACACCTTTATACCCCTTCATATATAGTAAAAATGTTGTTTGATAATTGGTCTAAGAACTAATTGTTTAAGATATGCAGGGCATTGCTGACAGAACTGAAACAATAATAGAGTTCTGAGTGATAACGACTTCGAGTTCAAAGGCAAGGCAGTTCTGTTTTTTATTTGGTGGGGTTTCTTTTGTAGCTGAAAAATCCCATGTTAGCCAGTTTCAGTCTGACATTGCACTGAGGTTTTGAGCTGTGCTGGGCTGTGATGCATAGGCTCACTTGCATTTGCAATGTTAAACCAAGTTAAAACAATTCTTCCTCAGTAGGAGAYGATCTGTGCAAATATTTGGCCAGGCCACTGTAATTGAATGGCTCAATTTTTACATGCATTTTTACAGGAACTGACAGATTTGACTTCTCCCTAAGTAGAAGCTTTTTGGAAAGCAAGACCCCTCTGCTGACTCCATCCACCTCAGCCTGTATCCTTATCCCCTTGCTGAGCCAGTGGCAGGGAGCTGTTGGGGCCCAGTTCCCCAGAACATCAGCAAATGTGTGMTAAGTAGAAACAAATGTCATTTAAAAGCATTATTTATACACTCACTGCAGCCAGGCCTGCCCCGTGTTGTGATGGAAAGAGTTTGTGTCTCCTCTTACCCGTGTTGCTCTCTTCTTCTCGCAGGTGATGACATTTCCTTAGGGGATGTTGATGACCTTTTGAAGCGCGCTCAGTCCCACGCCAGCAGACGCTCCAGCTCCACCGACACGGTGGCGACAGAGCCCTGGCTACGCCCGGGAACTTCGGCCACGYTCCGCAGGTTCCTGGAGCAGCCGAGCCCAGCAAAGCTGTCCCCGGAGCCCGCGCTGCCGCTGGGCTGGCAGGGCCTCTCCACCGCGCACGGCTGAGCCCGCCCGGGAGGGCACCGGGCCGAGGGTCCGCTCAGCACCGCTGCACTGCCAGGGAATCGGGCAGGGACAGCTCTCCTCCGTGTAGAGAGTGTGGAGCTGTGTGTGTGATTCAAACAGCAATAATAAAGGATGGGGCKCTGCAGTGGAACGGMGATGAARCRCAGGGATGTTTTCTATTCTGTGACRTTGGAMATGGAGGAACAGTTTGGCTGCTTTTGCACTTTTTATACAGGTAAAGTTACAGCCTAAGTGCTGGACTTATCACAGAAACAGTGTGGTGTGGTGTGTGTGAATTTGATTTTAAATAAAAGATGTTTTTTAGCTTTATAGTCAAACTCCAAAACTGTCTAGCATTACAGTGGCCCTACAGCAGAAGGGCATTAACTTTTTACCCAAAGAGTGAACTTGAAGGACACTTGCTTTTCATACAGGATAAATGCTATCCTGCATGAAATCACAGATAACACTTTCATGGGAAAAAAAAGTCTATTAGCAATGTSTCTTACATTCCCAAAGTTGTCATGTGCTGAAAATACGGAGATTGTTGCCTATATTTATGTTTCTGATTGAAGAGTTAATAAAGTATTTTGTTACTAAAACTATTTTTGTTACCAAAAACGTGAAAGCCGACTTCAGTTTTCTTACAATCTGCTTCAGCTTTCATTTATTCATGAACAAACTGGAATGTTAAGGCTGTCTCCAAGGAAAGGAAAACACAYGGAAAATCTGTTAAGAGCACAGAGCTTTATAGCATGAAAGACATAGAGGTGGAAGCAAGATTTTAGGAGTTCAGTGAACTACAGCACCAAGGTGAAGCAGGGGTAATGCTGTAACTCTTGGTTAGGAAATTCCCACCCCGAGGACTAAACTTGATCAACAGGAGAAAAAAAAGACCCCAACAAACCACTGGTATAAACAAGAATTTTCTAYAAAGATCTTTTACTAAAAAGCCACCTTCAACATTCTGTAAACCTGGTTGAAGGCTACAGCATTTCCATGAAGACAGAGGCAATGTTTGCTGACAGATGTACTTCAACTCTATGTGGCGTTTAGCTTCTTCATGGGCTTAAGCACAGTCCTTGCCAGAGATTTGCAAAATCTGGAAAATTCTTAATCTGAGGCGACTCCTGTTCATCAGTGTGGGTATGACAGCAGTGGTCACCCATGCAGGGGCAGCGGTGTAATCCCTCACCTGGGCTGGAGCATGCACTGCAGCCTGCATGGCTGCTTCAGTCTCTACTTGCCAGAGGCAGAGAAAATGATTTTAAGCAACTGCGATGAAAATGCTTTATAGTAAATACATTTAATCACCCTCTCATGCCCCAGCCCACCTTATGCATTTTATACTTTTGTCACCTGCCCTGATTGTGCTCTCCAGCTGCTTCACAAGTTGAACTTTGTGACACATTCACTGTGCTACCCCTGGCTAGAGGTAGAATTTCTCTTCTTGCTCATCTAGCTGTCTACAGAGTTTAATTATTCTTTAGACCCTTAACGTAACATGACACAAGCATAAACTGGTACTCTAAAAAGCCACTCTCCTTTCACTGCTGTGAGTTTTGTAAATGCCAGACACCATCAGAGGCTGGCATTCCTTTCCTCCAGTTGAAAGCCAGGACACAGCATTGCCCCTCTTTGAATTGCTTCCTTCACCTGTACCACAACCTGAAACCACTGAAATGTCTTTAACCTCACTGCTCAGCAGCCCTTAACACCACCAATTCCACTCTTCCCTACAGTTACTCTCCCTTGGCCACTCGGGCTATCGCTTGGGAAACTGGGTGCTTTGTGTCTTCCCTTTCCAGATCTTTTCTTCAGTTTTCTTGGCCTCTTGGAAGTTRAGCTTTTGGCATGGCCCTTCTGCSTCCCTAACTTTTCAAAACTTTTCATCCTGACAACCTCAGCAGCAAACTAAATGTATCTGCAGTCCATAGYCCTGATGGATATTGAGATGACTAAAACGATACTTATTCCCTGTTCCTGATCCCAGATTTTTTATAATTACCATAAATGTGAGCGTTCAGAGACCTGCAAGTTGGAACATGATGCCCAGAGTTCACCTGGTACTGCTCTGGCATTGCAAGAACTAAAGAGAGGCAAAGAAAAGAGTTATGATGACACCAAAGTTCAGTTTCCAATGAACCAAAATGAAACAGTATTTAGGCCCCAGGTTATTGGGCCTTTTCCACATAAGCAATAAATAAGGCATGAGAAGCCAGGCTGTAAAAAAAAGTCATCATTACTAAAGAGGAGTACACAACAAAACAAATGAAACTGAGGTTTAAAACCAAAAATACTCTCGCTGCCCAACTTTACAGATAATCCATTGTGCACACTACTCTTGAACACAGATGATTAGAAAGCGATTGAGCAGACAAAGCCATGGGGGAAGAGTATGACCATCAAAAGGAATGGGACACATCATACTCACTCTGAAAACTATTACTGATCACTGTCGGACAAAGAAAGACCTCAGGTCTGGCCTATCACAGTGATTTAAGATTTAAATATGGTGCAACAAACTGAACAAGTAAAATACAGCACAGGAGGAAAGGCTGCTACAATTAATTCAAATAACCTCAGTTCTCCCCCTTCTGACACTGGTAATTGCTCTTTYGGTTTTGCTCCATCCCAATTAACTTTGTGAGCAAACTGAAAATCACAGGTCATAGCATTTTAATTCCCTTTTCTGGCTTTTCCATGGCTMTTTCAATGAATTGCTTACACTTATTTCTGGAGCCTGCCATGAATGTCTATGGCAGATTCATTGCCCTGTAAGAGAGGAAGATCCCTCACACACCTTCYTGTTTTTCACACTGCTCTTTGGTGSCAGWCRGTTTTGTGGGAGCACAGTGGASAACAATCCAATTCCACTTTTGCTTACAAAGTCGAAGACGCTGACAAGGCYGAGCTGGCTGAAGTGTTCCAAGTCAGCAGGCGGCAAAACTGCAATCCCAGCCCTTCCCTTCCTCCTTTCTCCATCAGCTGTTTGGTATTTATATTTTAATCCCCAGAGAGCAAAGTGCAGCATTTGAGTTTCTATCTGTGAAATACCAGAGGGTTCATTTGACCCGTTCACGTACAGGAACTTTTATTCTCCTCCAGCCCTGCTCTCCCTCTTTTTTTAATTTACCGCTCTTTTCTGCTCTCTATTTGTCTCCAACAGTGAGAAGACATTCAACCCARGGCAGTCAACCAAAGGGCACCCACCTTTCTGCTCCGAGAGTCTGGGGTTTGCTCCTTTGATACAAAAGTGTGAGAGGCAAAGCAAACTGTAAAACAAGTAGCTGTGGATTAGACTGGTTTTGATTGCACTGATGAAAGAGTTCAAAAACTTTATTGACCTATAACCTGATTAGAATATGCCAGATGAGAACCAAATATTGTACAGAAAGTTGTACAGAATTTTTTTACATAGAAAACTTTACATATCTGTACCATATACATTTTGTCCATCTGAAAAAAATTTCTACATCCATTGTAATACAGAATGCTTGACAATCTCGTCTGTTAACCATCAGAGCACAATTCACAGTATGAATACGTTTCCAATAAATTTAACCATCCCCAAACCATGCCAATTTGTTACTTGAATATATCCAACATTAAATTCTGTACATAAGAGTGAAATCTACATCAAACAAAAAACATCTGACAGCAGACACAACCTAGACTTGTTTGCAGTGATTCAAGTTCCAGTCCTTGTAGGATCATCATTTCAATGGCTCGTTATATTTARAAGCCCTAAAACAAGTATATTACAGGTAGTTATGTCAGTCGTGATATTTCTACCGCTGTTCTTGACAAAAGTCGGAAACAATAACTTCTGGGCTACAATGAAACAAAACAAAACAAAAAT
This sequence comes from Malurus melanocephalus, assembly GCF_030028575.1. Taxonomy (NCBI): domain Eukaryota; kingdom Metazoa; phylum Chordata; class Aves; order Passeriformes; family Maluridae; genus Malurus; species Malurus melanocephalus. The sequence continues at coordinate 225,411 of NW_026623264.1, forward strand.
AACAAAAAAAAAATAAACCCCAAAAAAAGAAACCCAAACTTCTAGTGCATTTGGTAAACAAGGAAGAGTTATGGGCTTTCAACAAATCAGTAATACAGAAATAAAATAATTCGAGAAGAACTGTATAGTGTTAAAGAGTTTATATTACAGACCTGCATCTCTGTACATTTTCACAGAAGGATGATTACCAATGTCTCAGACAGCCTGAGTGTGCAAAAATCTTAGAATATCAGACATAGTTGCTAAATATCTTTTTCCATGAACAATAATCTCCATTTTCTCTTCACTATAAACATTTTATCCTTCAAAATACAGCTCTCCTGAGTTGTACTTCTCACAGAAGCTCAAACCTTTACATATATATGTTTCTTTGGGTACATTTTACTTTCACACCCGCCATAAACATCTGTTGCTATGCTGCTGTCTAGGACAGTAAGGGACACTGCAGCCCGTGCTGACAAGGGGACTGTGCTAAAAACTGGCTCTGCGCTCAGCACGAGCCAGGCAAGAGAAACCGAGAGAGAATCCAGGAAAGAGAGGGACTGGAGTGTTGCAAGCCTTAATTACAGTTGTAAGCGTCGGTACCGTTAACCCTTGGATACACGCTGCCAGAGAAAGAAATCATTTATATGGATATCCAGACAGAATGGCCCAGTTACCTGGTCCTTTTATTTAGCTGAGGAATATAAACTTTTAAACACAGTGTCACTATCTGCTAATGCTTGCTTATTCCACACTCTTGTTCTGGTTGTTGGGATATTTGGAAAACCACACCAATCCGCAGGAAAAACCTTCGCAAAACAGCTCGAAGCTCAGGGATAAGGTCAAACTGCATGATTTCACACAACAGAGGATAGTAGAATGAGGCATGGGCCTTGAACTGAAAAGAAAACAAACAGAAGAAATTATGCATCAAYACACTTCAGAAAGCACACTGCAAAGTATGAATTTTAAATGCTCTCCCAAATGAGAGTGAGAAACCCCCGAAGTGATAAGCAGAAACAYCTTCACAACTGAAGTTAGCAGTGCTAAAATAAGGCTAAGACAGCTGTGATGTATTCTGACAGATGCTCACCAGCTACACAACCCTCTTTTACTAAAGYTTATTCTCCAAGAGGAAATATTTTTCTATTACGAGTTTTTCATCGCAGTTGGCCTTTTTCACTTAATATGTCAGCCAAATTTTCTTAGAAACAGAGGGGGATCTAACCAGGGATTTATTTACTGCAGATTTGCTTTGGAGATCAAGGTGTGAATGWATTTGCAGCACTGGAGGCAGAAACAAAAGTTTGTTTTTTGAATAAAATATTGCTAATCCTCTTCCTCAGCAGGAGAGGTCTAAAAACAAATTAGCACACACTTTTAAAGTATTCCAGCATCTTTAAACTTCTCTGACACATTTTATTTTATCATTCACTGCACCTTCACACTGAATTATTAGTGTCAGTATCTGTCAAGTGCAGTTTGAATGTACATTCCCTCAACACAAGAGTGCCTACAGAGCAGCAGGAGCTTTTAATGTCAAGTCTGTAACTGTGGGTGACAAACCAGTCTGGAACTACTTTTTACCTGTAAACGTCATCTGAAACATCATTCCAGACAGTTACTTACCCTTTCATCACTTATCTTCAGGACTTTAGTCAAAAATAAGAGTAAAAGGTTAGTCCAGGCTTCCCGATGACTTTCTGATGTAAGAGTGAGGAAATAGCTCAGAGCCTCGCTGCAGACACTGGAGACACAAGACACAAAAAAACAGTAATTCTCATTTCTTTCTGAGCTCTGCTGCAGAGAAGGAGCTTTGGCTTTGCAACTTCTGGCAGTCTAGAGTCCTGCTGTAGTGCAGCATTGTTTTATGAAAGCTRCTCTAAGCCTGATTAACAACAGAAAGCAGTGATGTTCAACTCAAACCCAAAGTCCCAGGATTCCAGTAATAAAAAAGCTGACAAAATGTGATTATGCTGTTTCTGTGTGTATTTGAAATCCATCAAGTGCTCTTTGAGAGGTATGTGACAAAATGCTATGCAGATTTTAGGAACATCACATATTGATGTAACCAGGCAGTTTTCAGCTCTGCTTCCTAGTCTGTGAACCTCAGTCTTAGCCTTTAGGGTTACTGTTGCGGTTTTAAGCCCTGTTATTCCAACAGTTGCTTGAAAAACWTTATAAACAAAAACATTCAGATGAATAACCAAAGAGCCAAAAGCCTCTGTATGACCACAAGGCTGCTCAAACTCAGTGTCCATTTCTGCCAATGAGAAAAAACAGTGCCAGTTCCCTAAAATGYCTGAAGTTTGTGGAAGAAAAAACAGGGTTTAGACAGTAACTGCTTTCCTTTTAAAAAAGGAGCTATAACAAACCTTGACCTACTCATGATACAAAAGAAAAGGTGACAAAACCTTTGTTCTCTCTTGCAAAACACAATAAGAACAAAAAGGAGAGACAGCATCAGTAGCTGGAGGCACAGCAGCCCCYACAGAACAGAAAGCTCTTAATATTAGCTGCACCCACCATGCACATGCCTTAGCTCTAAAAGTTTACTGCTAACAGAAAAGGTCTGTTTAAATAAAACCCCCCTCTTCTTTCACATCAGAAATAACCTGAAGAAATTCAGCTCCATTGGGCCTTACTTTAGCAGCCTTTGCTGGACTTCCTCCCAGGCGTTGGTGCGGCTCTCGTCCATGTACATCCGGAACAGGATGCGCAGCCCACAGGCCAGGCTGCTCGTCTCCTGCTTCAGGAGGTTGGGCTTTGATTTACCTTTGAAACCTAYAGGAATTCCAAGCAGCCATTTAGATTTTTGGTTCAGCTGACATTTTTTCTTACAGTCCCCCACTTCTCTTTCTATGCATCTTCGGCATTTTGATAGTTAGAAAAACCACCTTAGTTAATTAATTTCTCGTTTTRTTTAGTACAATGGAGTTATTTAGTTAATTGCTAAAAATTAACCTATTTATATGTGCCACAACTGGGTTTGGCATCCATTTTTATTATCATCTTCCAAGTAACTGTGAAACTCGTGTTTGTGCCTGCAGCTTTCAAGCATGGGACTCACACCTACAGCCAAGAATCAGCTTGGCAGCTGTACCTCAGTGGAACCTCATATTTTAGGAAACCAAAGATATTTGCATCTGCACAGATGAGGTCTCTTCCTTTATGAATCCACTGTTATAAAGCTAAAGYTTCAACTTTTACCTTCAGCACCAAAGTACTTTTATTTTTGTGTCAATTCCCAATGTCACAAAGTGACAGACTCACCTGCTTTCCAGAGGGCAGTTCTTTGTTCATTGTTTGAATTAAATGCTTTAGCAAATCTATGAGATTCCAGCAGACAATCGAGAAGTTTGAAAAGCTGCTGTGATGTTAGGAAACGATACATCCCTTGATCCTGTGTATCCACATGGACATCAAAGTCTACTGCATCTCTCTATTTAAAAAAAAAGGAAAAGGAAGAGATTTGGAGTAAAAATCAACATCTGTCTTCAGCAAACTTCTGTGATAACTCAATCCTACCCTGTTTACATCTGTACTTGTACTTAAAACTGTATTAAAGRTTGTAGCCATACTACTGTTACATAAATCACTTTGAACAATACATGTTTTAATCTCCACAGTGCTGCCCTRGCACAGCAAATGCAATTCAATGGAACTTGTAAAAGATCTCAACAGTCCAATGGAACTTCTCAAATGCATGTAATGTGTGATTTAGCAGATATTACAGGAGTTTAAGAAACTTTATCTTAAAACTTTKGGAGGAAAAGCAGTCAGAAAGGCAGATCTATCAGCTCCACTTACTTGTGCTGCTGCTAGATTCTCTGCATCCTCTTTTTTGCTAGTTGCTGGGAAGAACACAATGTTGTCGATCGTCTGAATGAGTTCCAGCTGYACAACACACTTGATCAAAAGAGCAGCAAATAACTTCTGTTCTGGAAATTCTTTGAAGGAAAGAAAATTACTTGTTAACTAATGAACTTTTCYGAACTATTCTGAGGGCAWGTTGAAGAACAGTTAWCTTCAAGTACATTTATAAAGCGAACCTGGAATCCACCCGTCTGAAATATCAGGACAGATCATCATGTCACCAAGTGGAACATCTTAAAAAACTGTTTCCTGAAGTTGTCTGTGATACATTAGATTAACCTGGTTCTATGCTACCTAGAAATCACCAAAATGAGTGACTTGGACCTTCGGTGCAATGGCAAGAACCAGAGGCTGAGGCTGTTCCCAAGCAGGAAGTTTAGCACATCATTGACAGTGATGTTTGCAACTGTGACGAGTACTGCTATCACCATGTGACCATTTAAAGCACAGACACATAATTGCACAAGGATCCTAAATAAGGGTTTGATACACTCTCTTTAAATSATAGACAGAATTCTTTCAGCTACAGCTGCTGTTGCATTTTGCACTGAAAAATCTCTGCTCCTAAGAAAAAAAAATACACAGTATTGTAAGGAGACTACTGTTTTGAATATTTTGCTTAGGGYAAAAAGCCTAGAAGCTTGCAGTGGAACTCTTAGATTTTTAAAACATGCCAAAAATGAGAACCTGCAGAAGTCCAAGAGAATTCTGTCATACTACATGCARACAAAAATTTAAACAATATGATTTCTTCACATCTTGTTTCTGAAGTCACAGCTGGGACTATTAACTAATATATCAAACATTTACTAAATACTATTCTTAACAGGTATCAAATGCCAAATCACTGCAGAGCACACACTTGCAGTTGGTCTGACTTTACTTGTTTCCTCAGCTACCGTGACCCCCGTGCTGGGTTGATATGGGCGTCCATCTGAAGATCGAGGTTGAATGGAATCATGGATATCTACTGACTTCTGGGAGATTGTATCCTGAAAAGAAAGCAAAAAAAAAATTAAATAATTAACTTACAGAAAACTTCTTCAACCTAACTGGTTATAGTGCTGTGGTCTTCAGAGCTCAAGACATCTGCTGTTTCAAATACACTTTCCTTCACTTTAGTCATATTTACTATGAACATTCATGAAAGATGTACTAAAAAGATGAGCTACCAAGAMACAACTGAAAATTTAACAAGCATTAAGTATTTAAGCACACAGAAAAGTCATTAAGCAGCATTTTTCATATAGGTTTTTGTATTCTCTCCAAGCATTTCTTCTGTCAGCCAAGAGTTACTATGGCTTTTACCAGATCCAGTAGAAGGTTTGCTGCAAGTTTCCTGTAAAGAACATCTCAGCTCCTCATATCAGTAGATACCAAGGTTTTCATCTCTACTAAGTGAAAATATGTAYTTTAATAGGTATCATGTCTACAATAGGAAAATACTTCATCATATTTGACCTACCTGAAGAAAAGTGAAATGAAAATAACCACAGCTTTCAAAAATTCTGTCCTACTAAATGAGAGGAGCCAAAATATTATTCCTTTAGTAACATTTATTATACAAGTTCTGTTAATTCTGAGTTGGCAAAATGTCTTTTTACACAGAAGACAAAAATAGTTTTTAAAAACATTCATGTTAAGCTATTTCAAAGGGAAGAGATCTTTCAGTTTACTCAAGACYAAGACAATTTATTTGCCATTTATGCATGCTACTATATTTGACATAAATGGATCAAAAATATARGCAATATGTTTAGATCAAGCCACTRCAAATGAATCATGACACAGCATGAAGGTACAATTTCCATATAATGAGAACTGGCCATCACATTTACTCTCTGTTTTAACTGAATTAGGCCAACACTCCATAAAGATAAATGGAGGGAGTCAGTCTCTCTTAGTAAAGCTCATTTGGGACCATTATCCTTGAACAACTCTTATCCAGTGCTTCATTAATCTATACAGRACTTCATGCAGCAATCTTGTGAGAATGTCCAAAAGCTAAAATAATTCTTACCAGTAGCAAAGTAGCTACAGGGCTCTCACTTGCAGGCAAATCCAGACTTCACAACAGTTTATTCAATCAACACTAAGAAATTTGATGGTTCTATTAATTTTCTATTTTAAATAGATATTTCAGGTCTTATTAAAAGAGAAAATTTGGAGAAAAAAAGTCAATCTGTCAATCTATCCCTCTTTAGCAGCTTCTCTTCTTGCCAATACATCAAAATGAAAGAAAAACCATGACTCAAACCAGAAAACAACTCAAAGACCAAATACAGTATTACAGAAACCTATCAGACATATGACATTACTTAAAACAAACACAGTTAACTACCTACAGCCCATTTCTGGAAGTCAACTTCGCTGCAAACAAATCCATACTTCTTTATCATTAATTTCTTGCCATTTTTAAACATTAAATAACACTTGAGCTGAAAAAAGTTAGAGCACATCAAAATTCAAAAATATATTCAAACCAAGTATACTTTTCAACTACTCTACATCACCACACATTTGCACTGAGGTCTTGCAATCCTAATTATTTTTTGATTTCAGCAGCTTACCAGTTTTTCTTTTGCATCAGAGGGAGAGCCAGAACAAAACTCCCCACCAACTGGTCGCCAAGTCAGCAGCCTTGAAAACACAAAAAAACAGTCCCAAATTTACTAAGTTTGAAATATAAATCAGAACCAACACTCTAAACAGTCCCCTTCAACAAGGGGTGGGTTTTTTTGCATTAATTTCAATTCTAACTAAACTTTATACTTTCACACATATTTAAACATATAAGCATTGTGTTTTTTGAACTTCAACATTTCTGTCATCTGCCTTGGATGGGTAAGTGGACTATGTGGAAGTGAATTCATTTTTCTCAGAAATACTGGATTTGTCTTAAGGCAGTGCTTTAGTGCCATTAGTGGGCATTTCTCCCACACTGCCCTAAACTTTACCTAGAATAAGGAATGAATCTGGAACAAATCACATGAACATTTGGAGATGTTCTGCATTCTCTGTCTGGGATTATGTTCCAGCACTATGTTTCTATTTCCATTCAAGATTTACCACTTCCACTCCAGATTCACTGCTGTTACAAGGAACCAAGTCACTGACAATATTTCTGATCTCTCCCTGCTGATTTCCTAGGACACTACTGGCTTGAGAATCTTAACCTTAGCACTAAAAAATTTCGGCATTAATTGTAACATACTGAGGCTATGCCTGCCAAGAATTGAGGAAAACTGGATTAAATAACCTAGTTGGTCCCTTGTTCTATTATCTCTTGTTCTATCCCATMTAGTGCCACAAAGTAAGATTAAAGTCACTTGTCACGATCTCAAACCCTTTTATCTTAATCTGTGTGAGGTAACACATATGGGACATTTGTGTCTGCATTTCCTAAGGGAGAGCTTTCTCCACCAAGTTAAGCATCCTAAATGAGTATACCACTGAACCCCAGAAAAGTAAATACTGGATAATTAAAAAGACAAACTGGAGATAAGAAAAGATAAAATCTTGAGGCATGTARTAAGACAACAAATAAAGTATAACRGAGAACTAAACTGATTCTTGAAAGSTGCAAGGACACAAATTGAGGTATTRGGATAATGAGCCATTATAAGMCAGYRGAGGCCAGACCATCATAATTTGTGCATGAAACCAATTCTAACTCTTGAATTTTTTGAGTACAAGAGGGTACTCACACTGGATTTCTCGCACCAGAAAGCTGAGTCTTGCTCTCATGAAACTTCAGAAAATTTAAATTAACAAAAATTATGAACAGGACAGACAGTAAACTAAAAGAGAATTTTTTTTAAAAAAGCCTATTAAAAAAGCTCACAAAGGATGGGCTAGACTAGAAAACACTGAGGTGGTCTAAAAACTGATTCAACAGCCAAGCCGAGAGAATGGTCAGAATGCACAGAATTTAGTTGGGGGCCAGTAACTAATGGTACACCCCAGAGGTCAATACTGGGTCCAATATCCTAATGACCTGSGTGATGGGRCAGAGCAGACTCTCAGCAAGTTGGATGACACAAAAGTAGGAGGGGCTGATACACCAGAGGGTCACACTGCTATCCAGAGGGACCTCAACAGACTGGAGAAATGGGCTGATTCAGTGAGGGGAAGAACAAAGTTCTTCACCTTGGGAGGAACATCCCCACACCCCWGGATGTGCTGGGGGCTGCCCAGCTGGGAAGCAGCTTCGGTCCCAGAGAAGGCCTTGGAGACCCTTATGGACACCAGGCTGGACATGAACGAGCAGGGTGCCCTTGCTGCAGAGAAAGCAAACATTCCCCTGAGCTGTGTGAGGAGAGCTGCCAGCARGTGGGAAGGGGATCCTGCCCCTCTGCTCAGCACAGTGGCCAGCCCTGGGCTCCCCAGTATGACAGACRTGGACCTACTGCAGGAAGTTCAGCAAAAAGCCACAAAGGTGAGGAAGGAAATAGAGAATCTCTCGTAGGAGGAGAGTCTGAGACAACTGGAACTGTCCAGCCTGGAGAAGAAAACTCAGGACATCAACATACCATAAATATCTGAAATGTAGGTGYAAAGAGAACAGAGCCAGGCTTTTTCCAGTGAGTCACAATGCCAGGACCAGTGTCAATGCACAAACAAGGAGGATCCCTATGAGCATTAGGAAACAYTTTTTCACTGTAASGGTGATCAAGCACTGGCATAGGTTGCCCAGAAAAGCTGTGSAGCTTCTCTTCTTGGAGATACTCAAAAGTCAGGATGTGATCCTGGGARAGCTGCTCTGGGTGGCCATGTCTAAGCACAGGGGCTAGACCAGAAAACCTCCAGAGCCCTTTCCTGTAACCATTCTGTGTCATTCAGTGTTAATATCTTCAGCTATCAACACCTCAGTGGTCTGGAGAAGCTTGGTTTGTGGTTTTCTAGTAAGTCATCCTTGCAGAAATTGGTACTGGAGTAGATATTCTAAGTACATTCTCCAAAGAAGGAAATATGATCACCTCCCTTGACAAAAATGAACTTGCCAAGAACTAGCAGAAGCTGACACTGCAACTAAGAACTCCTGCAGCCAATGCTGCAGCTCTTAAAGAAGTTAGTTACACAATACCTGGAAGGTGTTTTATATAAATGCTAAAAAAGAACATATGTAACCCTACCTGATGAGAGTAGTAAGAACTTCTGCCAGAAGATACTTTACACTCTAGAGATTTGTAACTTCTGACTATCTGAAGATAACTAGCAATAAAGTTTTCATATATACCATACCACAGTGTGATTTTTCTGTGTTCATTTTGACATTAACTACAGTGCTACTTCCAGGCRTGGAAAAACAAAGGTAAAAAGATMATTTGCCTTCTTCTCTAAGCACTGAGGCAGCCTCCACAACAAGCTGAGCATTAAAACTGCATTGTTGAAAAAGAAAATAATAAAAAACTAAGGATGGGAGGGCAGGAAAAGCTCCATTGCAAAAACATGGCTAACAGAGGAACTGAGAAATAAAAATATGAAATGTCAGCCAAAGCAGGAGCCACAAAAAAAGAACCAGATCCTGTGAGGGAAAAAACCAAGTATCCTCCTAGGACTCAGAAAGAGAAGGGAAAAAGATGAACACCCTTATATAAAGTCAAAATAAGACTGCAAAAGCTGGGAACCTCCCAAAAATTTAAGAAATAATATAATAATGAAATTCTCAAAAGATGGTACAGAAAGATTACACTAGAAAAAAAAGAGAAAGATTAAGGAAGGAGTCAGACACTCTCCTAGGAAGAATYACTCATTTGACAAGTGAAGTACCATCAACATCAAAGCCAATAATGCAGATTTCAAATTAGATATAACTAAAGGCAACAGGAATATTTTGAATATGTCTAAATGTTAAGATATCCAAAATGGTGCTCTAGAAAGGTTTCTAATATTCAACTATAAGAATACCCAGAMACCTGAATTTTGATTACATGCTGAAACCAAATGTTCCTCTTGTGAATATTCACGTAAAAATGTTTCCTAGTACTAGGTCATAGTCAGTTAGGGCTAATTCAACTGGACTTTGAAATCCAGAGATATGGGTTCCAATTTAATTTTTSTCAGTTACCAAAATGAAAAAAGGAAGCACTTTGCTAGCCCCCATATGGTTCATCTTCATTTAAAAACTATTTTTGATGGAATTAATTTAAACCTACTTACATAAAAAATAGGTTAAAAAAATTTCAATTTTATCTTTTAATGATGAATGAAGCTCTCTTATAGATSCTATCTGATATACAACTCTAAAATTAAGGAAAGACTGATATGYAGAAGGTTTCTTTTGCTTCAGTTTTCTTCAGGACTAAACAGAAGCAAACAATATCAACTGGCTGACAGGCACAGGACAAATAATAATAGAACAGTTCACCATGAAGACAATCAGATTTGAAAAACAAGTAGTGTTTCATCTCAGTGTTGGGAGCACAAGGGAAAAACCTGTCTTTGGTATAATGCCATTATTTCTTGTTGCTCTGCTCTAGGATGCATAAAAGTTAACACACAGAATGGTTTGGCCTTACTTCAGGACACCTCAGATCAAGTAATTACATGAAGGGAAAGAGTAGATATCCAAGATCATTTTCATTAAAATATTAAGATTCATATAAACATATGATGGAAATTAACCATCAACCAAGAGACTTAAATCTGTAAGACTGCTGGAGTATTTTAGTATTTTGTGGAAAAAGCTTCAAATGTAATTACAAATAGCAAAGTCTGCATCTTCTATTACAAAAAAAAACCAAAAACAAAAACCCCAAAAAATCAGATACCATTTCTCCAAAAATCCAAAACTTTAAAACTGAATGAAGTTACACTCTGGGGGTTGCTGGGTAGCTTTTTTTTTGCTTATCTCCTATGTAGTATTTTATGTTTTAACACCTTATCATTTACAATACAAAATAATACCTACACGTAATTTATCATTATGTTCCAAGTAAGTCTGTATCTTTAGTCCACACACAACAGCTTTTTGTTCAACCCACCTATGAGATATCTACGAGTCTGATATGGATAAGTCATCTGGCTAACTTATTTTACAAATATAAATATTAACAGMTGTCTTACGCATGAGGGATTGTAGTTTTGAAAATATCCAGCATGCAAGTGCAAGTTTTATCCCAGATTTCTAGGGTAAACTTTTCACCATTAAGGATGACAACATTCTCCAAACAGTTTGTACCAGATCGTGCCAGTTGTTCATTGTCTGTAAAAGACAAACAGCGTATTTGTTTATTCACATCCAAAGTAAAATGTTAACATTGTTTTAACATAATTTGTACAGTTCCTACCTTGCTGCACACACCAGTACAGTTGTGCAAATATATCATCCAAAAGAACATCACTAAGTACTTCTAAATATTGTGTAAATACATCACATATTGCATAAAGTGCATGGTTGCAAGTAGTTGTCATCCATTCAGCTTTCTAGGAGTCAAAAAGAAAGAAGAGTTACAACTTTAAGGTGAAACTTTAGGACACACATGAATGTACACTTGTTTTTACTCTATTTGCTTTACAGTAACATGAAATTCTGTATCTCAAAAGCTCAAAATTTGAAGCTTCAACTTCTGCCTTGCTAACTAGCAGGTTTAAAAAGAACTACAGGATCAGACAACCAACCCACCCTCTTAGTGTCAAATCCTAGCTCAACTCTTTAACATCAAGCTAAAGCTGTGTTCCTTTAAAGTATTTTCCAGCGAATAAAAACTTACAAAGCGAGACATGTCCTACTACAAACAGCCAGACAAARCCTCCCAAACAATTRACAATTTTGATCTAACTTCTAATAYTAATAATTTACACATTATATACATTTTTTTAAGCCCATGTCTGTTCAGCTGTTTGTCAGAATAGTACCTGCCAGTTCAACTCTTGGGCAGATCAAAACCCGGATGGCTGGTCAAAAGGGTGCAATGACAGCACAGTGCTGTTTTGGGTGGTTTCTGTTTGTTTGTGGGTTGGTTATGGTTTTTTTGGTTTCTGTTTCATTGAGAGGTTTGTTTTTTTTTTGCCTTTATAATCAAAAAAGTTTGAACTAACAGAACTTACTTCTTCTAATTATGACTTCACTGCTAATTACAAGCCTCACTCAAGTGTTGTGTGTCTCAAATTCCAAACATAATGTGTAAAAGCTACAATTCTTATTACAAACCCTAAATACACTGCAGGTCATGCAATTCTTCTGTTGTTCCTAGTGTAAACTAGTAGGCCTCTTAGAGACATGGTTTTAAAAAACRAAAAAAGTGAAAACACCTGCCAACAGAATGCCATTAAAACAAAACAAGGCTTCTCGAACCACAGGACCCCTATCCAAGTTTTGAGGTTTACTCTTCATTACTTCACAAAGCAATATTACAAATTTTCTACTGTAAAAGTAGTTCCCATGTAAATTATCTTCCTCCACTTTTTTTCACCTCAGTCTGCTGTTCTGGCAGCTTCATGTTGTCAAATATCCTGAAGACAATTCGAAACAAATCCTGCCACCAGTGTTTCTCATAAGTATGGCCATATGTCTTCATTATTTCAAACATTACTGTTAAGCCCCTGAAATGAAAAAAGAACAACTTATACCAAGAGTTACAGAAAGATATGAACGAGACCAAGTAMGTCCAACTGCAGCAGCAATAGCAAATACTGTTGAGAACATTATACATACACACGAGGACACAAAAACTAAGTAGGAAATCAGCTTGTAATAAAAGCATTTTATAGTTGCAGGCAATAGCCAAAAAAAAATTTTGAGAACTGTGGTAATTTAAAATTAAAACAGCAAACCAACTTCTTTACCAATGACCACAAAAATTAATAAACAAATATTTAGTTCAAAAATACAAAGGTCTAGAAACAAGTTAACCWTCACCAATTATAGAGGGAGTCCAGAAGCACAGCTTGCATGCCAGTATGTAAATTTAAAGTTATTTGTATACAACCCCTCATATTTCACATCAGAACTGCAACTGAAACACTTTCCAAGGGAAAATTGTGTTCCAGGGAAATAAGCAGGTTTTACATGAGATCAGAGTACAGCTTCGCTTGTTTAATCAYTTCTGCAATCCTCAACCAGTTAATGAATCATGGTATAAAACCAATTTTAAAATCCCCATGGTAAGCATGATGGGCAAGACACGGAACACAATCAAATCTACATAACTTTGTTATTTATTGTAACAGAAAATAAAATTTTCAAATGCACAGAACACAGACTTAACTTCTGTATTCCAGTACCTATTTAAAAGGTGTTGGCTGTTTCCACAGTGGTATCACCTAAATTAAATATGTAAATCATTTTACAGTGATTACATCTACCAAGAGTTGTTTGTATTTTACAAGTGTAAAGTAAACCTTTTAAAATTTGAAATACAAATACTCATTGTTACCTGGTTCTTACATCTAATTTGCATCTATTGATGATACAGGACAACTCAAAGAGAATTGGGAACCATCCTCGCACCCATACTCTGTCTTCAGGAGCTACATTCATATCATCACTTGTGTATTCCTTGAATGCCTTTRGAAGGAAACACAGGGTTACACAGAGTCATAGAAGTTAAGATTCTTCAAAATAAAACACAATTTGGACCATAAACATCAATCTCTCCTGCAACWGTATTACACCCTGATACCTCAGATGAATTGGCAATCAAAACTGTAACACTGAGAAAGCAAAGCCTTTTTCAAAATAATGCTTAGTAYATTATGAAGAATAAACTTACAAAAATAAACGAGATTACACATTCAAGCACCAGTTTTTGCTTGCAGTTCGATGTAAGTCTCTTGCTCACATTTTTATAGAGACAGCTYTGAAAGTGAGGATTTAATCATACCATATTGAGGACATCAAGCATTTATGCTTATGCCATTATCCACTCCTCACAACATTTCTCAGTAGAGAGCAGATCCTGAGATATGCTGATTTCCAGCAGCTCTCAGGAATGCTAGTCCYCAGCTGAACTGGGTGGGCAGGGATGGACAAAGGAGATAAAAGAAGAAAAAAAATCGCTGATACTTTAAAAGCCTGTGGCATTTTATACTCCTAATGTTTCTGAATAAAGTACATTTATTCATTAATCCACGAAACTTGAAGGGAAGCCAGGAAGTTTAGCGTAAGTATTTTTTCTTTATAAAAGCACTTACAATTTAGTTAACACAGACTATACCTGAGGTCTGTCAGACACATATTTTGCACAGTGGCGAATGAGGCGGATCGCTTCCATACTGGTATCTGGAAATGCTGCATTGCAGGCAAATTCAGACAAGCACTTTACTGCATCCTGGAAAGAATCTATGGTTGCTGGGAAGTGTTTTTCAAACACGATTGCTGAGAGAAAAGTGTGAAGGGAAGAAAAAGAAATGTCATGCTTTAAAATCTATTAATTCTAATATGAACTGACTGTAACAGAAATCAYGAGAGACTGGTTCATTGATTGATGCTATCAAATGCCTGAGTAGTACAAAATGCTAAAGAAAAAGGAATACAAAAAAATTCCCTARAGGTCATTTCATTTTGACAGGAAGTATTTAAAATAAATTAAGGTAGCATCTGGACTGAAGCAGGGAAATGCAGGAGTTAAGCAAGACTAGAGCAATAGGCTTACTGTTTAACACTAGTCTGTGTGACTACAGSTTAAGATGGATACATGAACCAGGGAGTTTTATCTACTAATGGACCTCCTCCCCAGCAACAGTTGCCTTGTTTTCAAATAGCTACTTTTAAAGAAAAAAAAGTGCTTCATCGATGCTGAAACAGTTTTATAAATCAGCAGAGGTTCCAACAGAATGAAGAGATCCCTTAAAGCCTGGGATATAGATTAGAATAGAGAAAAAAAATCATTATAGTGCCCCCTAGCTCAGCACTTTCTCCCTAACAGGCCTTACACAAGCACATTCCAGAAACACAGAAAAAGTTAGGCAAACAACATACTAGCAAAATGGGTACACATGTTTTTTCCCCTGGGGGTAACTGCAGAATACTTCATTTAAATGAAAATGTACATGTTCAATGGAATTATCTAAGGCCTGACTTGTTTTACTACAGAATGCTACWAACAAATAAGCTTTTTAAAAAATGCATAAAGAAAGCTGGGCAACTCTACTTTTATTGACTTATTAAAGTATTTTCCCAGAGAATTGACTGGAAAGTGTAAATCACTGGTTTCAAGGCATGAAGCAGGCTTTACTCTGCAGGGTGCAGAGCCCACAGACAAACAAAGCTTCTTGGGCTCTGGAATGACACACACTTCCATGAYGTCTGAATATCGTCCATACTCACTGACAATGTGTCCTGTAGTCTGGAATGCCAGTTCCACTATACTTTCATCCTGGTCTGAGGCTGCCAGATGAAACACTGAAAAGATGTTTTTCCAGCCAGAACGGATGTTAGCAGCCTGGGAATTCACCATCTGTGCAATACACCGTACAACCATATCTCGAATAGTAGGAGACCTAAATTAAGATAATAAATAATAWTTTTTAAAACTAAATTACATAATCAATTAGAATAGTATAATTCTCTAACAACTAATTTTACAAAACCAATTTGAAGCATTAATTGCAAAAGTTGATGCTTGTAATCCCAGGCAATTCAGTTAATTGTATRTTATTACCTGTTTCTCTTCATAATATGTTCAAATGGTCTTAGGAAGTCCTTCTGGAATCGAAAATTAGCAAGTTCTCCTTTTTCCAAGAACTTCATTGACAATTGCCTTAATGAGTCTACTGCAAAAATAGCTACATCTTCATTGGGATTGCAGCCAACCTGGGAAYGCAGAATAGAAATGCTGAGTAAGCTTGCATCAGAATTCTTATGGATTCAGCACAAGCTGCCTTYACAGTTGATAACAGAGAACTAAGTAGTACTGGAAAATTAATGAAATGAAACAGCAGTCAATTCCAGAAACCACACTGTTCGTGTAATTCAATAATTCATAACTAATTCCAGCTATTTTCTATGTCAAATCACCTGGCATTTAAAACTTCCTAAAATAAGCAAGCTGTCTAAAAAAGACCTTGAACAGCTGTATTAAAAATGCATGTCAAACATTTATTTGATAAACAGTCAATTTAGACTTGAGGAACACCTCTTAACCCAAGCATCATGAAACACCCCCAAAAATTTAACACAAAACTAACAGCAGCCAGTTCTAGATCCAGGTCATGATAAATAATTCCATGTATACTTGTGTTTTTATATTTATTATATTGTGTACCTATGCCTTCTCACARGTCTTTCCAGCTTCACATTTTTGTTGGTTTAAGCTTACAGAGAAGGACAGAAAAAATCACTGTGATTCAGATAAGCACATGCTTTTCCAATAGATCTCAAAATACAATGAATCTGTATCAGTAACTGAAGGAGTATCCACTACAATAATGAACAGGGATACCTTATTAAAATGATCACCAATAACTTCCCAGATCCTGGACCACTGTAGCCTTATCCGGCCCATGTTGTAATAAGAAATCTCTACTATCTTCTGCAGGCTAAACATTCGAGGGTGGGTAGCAGACAGCAGCTCATCCATAGACACAGCACAGAGCCAGCGAACGAAATCCACTGTTAAATGACCACAGATTTTAATGCAGTAGTTTTCCAAGGTTTAGTTTGCAAGGATGGGGAGGGGTAGGGAAGAGAGAAAACCTACCAATAGCATTTCCATCCAACCTTGTAGATCCCGTAAATATTCTGTGRAGTGCAGTTAAAGACATTATTACAATTTCTTAAGAAAAGCATCTACTAAACATGTATTCAAGCTCCTTGCCTTGTTTCTCGTAACAATATACAGACACCCTCTGATTATCTTTATTTATTAAAAAACAATTAATAATTGTAAAGAAATACTGATAACACTGCCATTTTTTATCATCCCTGATCCAAATAGAGAAGTCAAACTTCTCCAGAGTACACAGTTCCCACCTGCATTGAAACATTTCCCATTATGAAACAGGAAGGGACACTGCAAACCCAAACAGATATTACACACTTGATATCAGGCTTCCAGCTCACTTCAGTGCTGCAGAAGTGATTTTACTGCAAGATAAGTTTTTATTGAACTGCCATTGATCYTGCTGCCTACACTTCAACCACAGAAATGTTTGTAAGCCTTCAAAATGCTACCTCTTCATCAATTTTGACAACCATTAAGAAAATTGTATGTTCTGATTTCTTATATGCTGAAACAAGCAAGATCCATGAACACTTCAGCCTGAACAGCACTGTATGATGTAAACAGGGAATGTTCATAGTATGTATTCTGCCTAGCCAAATCCAGTTAAAATAAACGTGATTCATAGAAAGGAAGACTGGAATAATAATTTTGGTCATTTCAGACAACATCTACATAACCAAGAGGAAASCAGGGAGTCAGTAATTACATTTAGGAGAAAAAAGGTCTGACAATAATGCCCTCAGTAGTAAGGAAAAATGAGATTTCCTATGTTACTATATACWGCAAATCAAGATTCAACAGACACTACAGCAGACTTCACTCTGCAAGTCTTCTGTAGTAATTTTTTTATCAGTAAAAAGGCTTCTTGTCTAATCTTTGCTCTTCTCCTTCTTGAAAAAACACCAGTGCCCCCCAAAAATGGGAACTACTACCTCCAAAACTGAAAAACACTTCTCTACGGTAGTTTTTATGTAGGCTTTTTCAAATAAATTAATAAGGCCCTTTTCTTAGCACAGGGTACTYATGTACTGCTTGAAAAACTTCAGGTGGTAATAAAAAATTTTATACCATACCTGTCTACAGCAACAACAACGCTTTGGGAGCTAGTTTCACCAATGGATTCCTGAATACTTGCTATCTGCTTCCAATCCACGTTTCCACCAACTACAGTGAAAAAACAATAGAAAAATGGGTAAAAGAACACACAGAAGAAGCTAGGGAGAAAGAGGAATAAAAGTTGTGTCACTACCAGCATAATTAAAAATATTTTTAATTCACAAATAAGAGAAGCACATTATTAATTTCCCTTGCACAAGCTGGACATCTTAGTGAACAGCTGCATAGTGATGTAAGTCCTAATTATGGGAATTCTCTATCCATGTATAAACTACATTAGTCCCAGAAAATTGCCCACATTTGAAGCAGTAGATACAAGTGAAAAAAATAAAAGCCACAAGAATCACCTTTTTTTCCCCCATCTTTCAATAAACCTTTGGTAATCCTGCTACTTAAAATACRAAACATGATTACGAATATAGCTTAGAGAAGAATTTTTCACACTTAATTAGCATCAAGTGAGTAAATCCATCCCAAAAGATGTTATATTTAGTCATTCACAGAGAAGAGTTTCCACCAAAACTCCCATTTTTAGGCAGCATCTCAATTACAGCAAAATTATCACCTAAGAATAGTRAGAAACAGCTGTAAATATAAATGGCAATTATTTATTTTGGCAGCTAGAAACTGTAACCTACATCTGGGAAAGCTCATATCAGGAAACTGCTAACTTTGCAGTGAGAAGAYTTCTGAGATTTTTAGGCATCTGCAAACTCCCCTTGAACCACCATCAAAAAAAGAGCAGGAATCTTGCAACCACTCTGGGTAATTYCACATACCCTATATTCAATTTTGGGCTTTTTTTTTTTTTTCATGAATATAGAGAAGAACAGAAGACTGAAAGAAGGCATGGAGTTCTGTTCTCAGAGGTTTTGCTGAGAGAAAAAATTCTCATGTTTCAGCCTGCCTCAMTCTTGATGTGCTCCACCCACACTTGGAGGTGGCTGGACATGACTGTCTGTCAAACCTATATAACCTGACCCATCTGAAGTACTTTTCTAGGGWATTTATGGAACAACTTTTCTGTAGACACATATGTAACCGCAGACTAGTATTTCTGCAACTTATAATACCACTGAGTTTAATCAAGACTTCTCTTGTAAACACAAGCTGCCAGTGTCAATTAGTCTGAATCTTGGTAATGAGTCAGCTAAGAAACACATCAAATGAGCAGTAGAGTGTGAAGAGAATTTGAAGGGCTATTTCTAAGGAGTCAGAACMTTAACCAACTCCACCAGCTTACGTGAGAATTCCTTGTTGTCACAGGACTTGTAATTCAATGCTGGAAAACCTAAACAGATAGCAGACCTAAAGTCTAAAAGTWGTGAAATCTTTTACAATGAAACACAGGAGTCAGCTATGTCACTACTTTATGAAAAACAGACACCTCAGATTCCCACTGTCCAAAGAGGATTTCTGGTTACCCAGGAAGTACACCTTGGCTATGACCGACTCACAGCAGCAGGTTTTGTTTTCCAACTTTGTGAACAGAAACTGAAGCAGAAGAAATGTGAATTTTACAATTACAACTCCAAGTAAGGCAACATTCCTACCAGAGGAGCAATAGAAGAGATTTTATTCACTTTTACAACCCACATGCTTGTGATGCCTTGAATTTCCAAGTACAACCAAAAAAAAAAGGGCCATAGCAGGAAGGTAATACAAGACATAAAGACATTTGAATGCAGATGCCTGAAGAGCCACACCTGAATCCTTGTTAAGGCAGCAAAGGAGCAAAGGAGCTTTTGGGTTTGGTTTTGTTATTTCAAAAGAAACATTAACTTCAGCAAGAAGAGTAAGTGCTGCTGCTTATCCACATCTGATYTTACAAGCAGGTCTGAAAGATGCAGTCTGTGTCACCAGACTGCAACTTCACTCACTCTAAACAACTCACTATGTGTTCTTCACAGGAATCTAGGTTTACAGAAAGCTTGCTTGAAACCTATAGTTCCAATGCACACTTTGGAGTMATCATAGAAAATGAAACTATCTGCAAGAAAGATCTATGCAAAGAAGTGAAACAACTAAAACAGCTGAGAAAAGGTTCTAACAGGCCCTTAGTGCATGAAAACCGAGTTTAGCATTTTCCTATAAGATTGAAGCAATATTATTTTAAAAAAAACCCCACAAAAAACCATCAAGAAAATGGTTATGTTTCCATATGTGCACTGTAATAAGCACTTCAGAAATTCAATTCAGAGAGAAACATTTTGTGCTTTTGAGCATAAACTATTTTCCCTAGAAATGCAGCTGACAGCAGCAAAAGGTCTTTATGAGCTGAATGTATACCAATGACTAGCAGGTATGATCTAGAGACACCTGAATACAGTTTACATTCTTGAGTTACTAGGATTTAAAACCTTTAAAGGCCAAGTGGCTGCAGCACAGAGAAACTGCCAGCACTTGGAAGCAGCCAAGTTGYACAGGTCATCAGGGAACACTAAACCAAACGATGCATATTGGAAGGGCAGGAAGAAGCTCGGTATATGAGATGCTGGCAGACTCACTGATTTCCAGGCCTAAGTTTTCCCTTCATCAGTGCTTGGCAAGGTGAGGGAAGCACATGCAGGCAAGCCAAAGGAGAGCAGAAGGGAAAGGACTGACTAGAAGAAGAAAAAATGAGAACACAAAGCTGGGTGATTAGGACTGGTCTGGGGGCTAAAATCAGAGAAAACTGAAAAAATACTATTACTCAAAATAAGAGTTGCACAAAAAACTGAGAGAAAACAAGGCTTTTGTCTGGTTGTGGGTGAGGTTCAAAAGGCAGGAGGTACTGAATACCACACTATAACTGAAACTTTCCCATAGTCAAACAGACTTAYATATACACTTTGGAGTGTTTTAATACCCTACACCTGTATATCTTTAACTATGTTCCCATTTAAAGCAATAAATAAACAAACCTCCCAACCTTCTAAAGATAATTTAGGGTAAAACTGCTCTACTYTTCTAGGAAGATGAGAAACAGCATCTCATTGTTGGTGTATATTTTGGTGCTCARGCCTAAAAAAGGCACTTAGTACCAAGGTAACCAAAATAGGAAAGAAATGGAGTTTCAGAATTTAAGCTAAATTAATCCCCACTTGGTTTGAATTCTGTGTATTTCTCGCAAAGCTCCACAACAGATGCTTAACCTACACATTCTGATTTGCTTGCTTGGTAAAATGCTTGGCGCACTAATGTTGCAATATTATTAAATCTGGTCATACCATCTGCAATCCATTCTTAGCTGGAAAGCTGTATTTTAATAGAAATGAATAATATATATAATTTTCCTACATTTCCCACTCTAGCAATAATAACAGAGCAAATGAAACATTCCAAAAATTGGAGTAAGTCTGTTCAAAGCCTAAGAGTTTTACAAGGACTATTTAATGGTCTTTTGTCAGAACCTCACATAAAACCACAGAACAAATTTGAAYAGTTCTCTGAACAGAACCAGTTAAATATGAAATACTTCATATCTGTATTACTTACCCAGTCCCAGCCCCACAAATTCATCAGGTGCCTGATCTTTTGTKCCAGTAAAAGAACCTTCCCTGCCACGGACTGTCCCTGAGATGTAGCGAGGTTTTACTCCAGTTCCTATTAACTGKGCCAGTTCAAGTTGACTGATGCATTTCAGAATCTATTCCAGAGAATAAAGAAGTTGTTTAGAAGTTGTTTATAACAAAAAGCACTTTGAAATAGCAAAAAGCAAGTAAAGATCCTTGGAAGAAAAAAATTCGGAACATGTGAAGYCAGGCAATATGCTCTTCTGTCCAAAATGAATATTAATTTAAATAGYACTGGATTCACCTCTCACAATTTTATTTCTCACTTGGACATATTTTGTTACTTTAATTGGCTGCATAATGTATGCAATGAAAGTATATACTTGGCACTTACCTAAACCCCTAACTGTATTTATGCACAAACAAGCACACTACTGTGTTGAAAAAACAGTAAACATGCTTTCTTACAGTTCAAATASAAATGACTTGTACCTCATGCCAGGAATTTCCTAAATAGTTTCCATCTGTATGAGCCACCGTGATGAGAGTTTTAATGGTATCAATATTCTTCTGCTTCATTTCAGTAATACCAGAACTCACTGTAAGCAACGTAAATCTTGCTAGTGCTTGAACATAGGCATCTCTTTCAAGCTATAAATGGGAAAGAAACAAAAGTCTCATAAATATTTTCTCCTTTTCTTGTTCTTAGTACAAYCTGCATGATTTCATCAACTATACCATCTACCTTTCTCTTCTTAGAACRGAATTGCCAAAGCATAGTGAATATATCTCATGTTCTTCACCCTTAAGAAGGTATCTGTGGCATAAAATCAGGTTCCTTCTATTCAGGAACATGAAGTGTAATGTCTGATAGCAYAGAACATGTAAGTTGTATTTAGATTTCTGGTTTGGTCTTTTTTTGGGGAAAATGGGATGCTGTTTCAGAAGAAATGTTGCTACTCAGCTAAGCTTTTAATATTCATGCACTATACTCAGACTTATTCTGAAAATGCTGCCTTAGCAGACTCACTCAAAGTTGTAGCATTTTCCTATCAACAAAATCTAAAAAATATATCCAAAAAGCGTATTATGCCAGTTTCATGGAGTTGCTCAAAGTTTAATTGATTTAATCCACATCATTTGGAGCACCTCAGGAGCTTCTGAAGCAAGTGTCATGGGTAAAGAGCAAGTGACAATAATTGAGATGGATCTCACAAAAAATTGTACACAACTTTACGTGTATGGTATCTACAAGCAACAAAGGAAACTCCTCAGCTCTCACACGAACCAACTACCATGGTAAAAAGGGGATTAAAGTTGAGCCCACAAGTGCATTTTATTCTCTGTATCAGCTGAAGGCGATAGAGTGAAATGGTTGTATACCAGATAAACAAATGGTTGTATATGAGATAAACAAATGGCAATTATGAAATATATGTAACTGTTCATATACTTAGGTCTATTTTCAAGCAAAAAATAATTGAGCCCAGAAAATAACCAAATACAAAATATTTTTAAAATAAAATAAAATCCCRGGAAAAATGCTTTTCCACAGAGCGAACATGAACACCACAACAGCAGGCTATGGGAGAAGGACAGACTGTCACTGAGTCACTGAACACAGCATGGCTGCCATGTTCAAACCCAAGCACTGCTGCAGAATATGCCAGCAAAGGCACAGAAATCGATGGAGAAGCACAGAAWAATCAAAGTCTCAAAGAAAGTGTACTAATCCATGAAGCTGTAGAGTCTACAAACCGTGCATCTTTTGTAAAAACAAAACATTTTTCAATTCTACTCGTGCATGGTATTCCCCCATACCCCCTTTTTCCAAGCCAGCAAAGTAGGAGAAAAACAACTAAACAATGTGTCTACCACCCASAAATTAAAATATGATAATATAAACAGATTAAGTACATCCTTTTGATGTGTAACTTGTCTCAGATGCCTAAAGACCAAAGTAGACTGTKTGACAAATCTAAGATTAAAAGCATAATTAATTAAAACCAGAATCTATAATTGAGGTTTTAGAGGTGAACATACATAACTTAAACTATATTGTGTACTTTGGAAATTTTCTTAGAATTAAAAGCATCCAGGTCCCTTCATTATCTCTCAAGTTGTGTACTAATGTTAACTCTTAACAAACACCAATCCCWATTTCTGTACATTTGCACAATGAAACTGATAAGTTGCCACTTCATTCCAACAGAAAAGATTCTTAAATCAGATCAAGTACAGATGTGTCAGTCTCCTTCAAACCACCAGAGCCATCTGGTGTCTGAAGTCAGATCCCATCTAATCAAGACCTTGTGAACGGAATCATGCTGTAATACTGAAATCACCAACAAACCAATACTATTTTTAATTATATCAATGAAACRGAATTCCCATACAAAACCAAGAGGGAATATAATTTATACTGAAAATTCAAAAGCAACACTTCCCCTTTTCTGAAATTTAAGAGTTTGTTTTTTGATCACCTCCAGTTCAATCATGTCCTGAGCCAATGGAAGGGTAAAACTGAATCACAGGGATCTTAAAGCTATGTCCTTGCCCTGCGCACACAAGGCTGACCACTGCAGGACTGAGAGCTAAACTCTGCAGAGGCTGAAACTGGAATTTCTACCAGTCCACCTTTGTAACTTAGAAACAAAAGTTACCAGGGTGTGAATTTCATTCTCAAGGGCAGGCTCCAGGGAAGGCTTTGTTAAAGAAATTTTTAAGTCTGTCCAACTCAGAGACTGCTGGTGGTGCAGAAGTTAGGTGGAAGACAGAGGAAGGAAACCTTRTATGATCTCAAATAGGCTTTTTAAGCAGATGGTCCCAATGCACAGGTCCCAATGCACCTTTTCACATTAGAGATAAAATGTTACCTAACTAGCCAAACACAAGTGCAAGGGAGAAGGAAGGAAAGCATTCACTACTGTACCATACACTTCAGCATTTTCTACTTAGTCTAATATGGYTGGGTTTTGGGTTGGTGTGTGTTTTGTTTTGTTTGAAGCATTTTCAATGCACACATTGAAATAACATGAAATAACACAATGGCAAAAAAMCAAATTTTGCTTTCCCCTCTCTTCAGCTATCCCTCCAACAGACTTACGGCAGACCAGTACTCCATTTATTAACCAATAATCTGCAGTAACATAATTGTACCTTCCCTACCAACGGTTTTTAAACAGAAAAACAAGAGTCAAAAAAAGCCAAAGTTTAATCACAATTACCCTCTGGAGCCTGAGCGTCTGGCATTCTTGGCATTGTATTTAATGCAAGGTACTTTCATTCATTACATCAGGAATGCCATTTCCAGTGCCATRAATGTTAAAAGGGCACCCATTTATAGAAATCTGGGAATAGTACAATCTCTCTGAAGTATTGAGAGAGTTAGAATATATTGAGAACAGTATTTCAAATATAGTTCACAGARATACTATTTTACAGGACAGAGAAACTAATTTTATGAAACAACAGAGCTAAACAGCTTTGTAACAAAGCTAGAAAGTGCTTTGACATAAAAGTAGTCAATTTCTAGGGAAACAAAAATTCAAAAGCATGGAAACACTTACCACAAAACAACAGGAAAAACAGCGGTCACTTCATTTACACTTCCAGTCAAGTATCAGATGAAATAGTAATGCCAGAAGCAGGCAGCCTCTAGGTATTGCAGTGCATAGCTTCAGCAACAAGGACTCTTAGAACCCCACTAATATTTTGCTGGTACATAAATCAAAGTATTGTCTCAATCTTACATTTTTTACCTGAATGTTGAAAATGCAAGCAATCCGGATTGCACATCGTATACCCTCCAAACAAAGAGAGGCAACTTCGGTGTCATCACAGTCCTGTAGACCCACACTGAATGCAGCTAGAAAAGGTGTCCATGCCAACTGGAATGTATGCAAAGTAARTTTTATTAGCAATTGTTGCTACTTGAAGGGAATGTTATAGTTTAAACATCTTGCTGAAGTGTAAATTCATTCATTCACATTCACCTTGAAGTTGCCTTTTGCCAAAAAGGAAATAGAATAGGTAGACATGAGACACAGAATAATATCAAGTGTGGTTAGAAGAGACAGGAGACACAGAAAGGGACAGACTTRGAACTGCCCTCAAAAGCACTCATCCTCTCCCTCAGCAACTAACATGCAACCATCCTCAGATAGTTGTAAAAACCAAACCATAAAGCTATGTCAATTAGATGTCTGTTAAGAGTTTTAGCATTCCCAGGATAACTTTTATCTTTGCACACTGAAAAACAGAGTCAATAGTTATTTTAATAACCAATACACCATTTAACTGATTTATTTATGATGAAAAGTACATACTTAAATAAGACTAGCTTGTCCTGATAACACCAGAAGGAAAAGAAAAAATGAAGGTAGTGAAAATGAGGTGAACTTTATTAATGACATTAAAATTATTGTAAGACAACACCACCAGCCAAAAAACCAAACCAAACCAACAACAACAAAAAAAACCAAAACAAACAAAAAAAAACCCAAAAAACCCCCAAAACAAAACAAAAAAAAAACCACTTCAAAACAAAAAATCCCCCAAACAAACAAATGCCCCCCAAGACACAACTCTACCTTATCTCTCTACTACTAATTTTATTGCCCTTGTTCCTGCATCTTTTTATACCTAAGCCACTCTTGACGTTTCCTGTTCCTCTTGCCTCAGGTGGCAGTGAGGATGTAATATATGCAACTAAAATTTAGTGCAAGAGAGTCTATATAGTCCTTTCCCTGTGGTCAAGGCTCCCTCTCCCAAAGACAGAAAAAACAATGAGAAAATGCAGAGGATCCTGTTGTAACTACATGCGGTTACGGAGAGGAAACACCATGATACCCAGAATGATTTTAGAAATAATTTTACCCGAAGTCACCCCAGATAAAATACAGAGTCAATAGGCAAAGCAAGGAACAACAGATTTCACACTTAATTTCTTACTAAAATGATGCACCGCAGARCTTTGGTTTCATTTAAGCCAGCAATTCCAAAAGCACTACCCCCRAAAAGCATTTAATGCTTGCACAGACCAAACCATAACTGTGGAACAGTATTAAAGGCATCAGATGAATTCACAGATACAGAATTCCCTACTGTACGACCCTAAAGGCCCTTCCAACCCAAACCATTGTATGATTTTATGTTCAGAAATGTATGTTTCTTCCTACCACTTCCTAATTTTCATTGCTACTGAAACCAAAACTAATCTTAAAAAAATCACAAAACTAAAATAATTTCTTAAGAACTATCTAACAGTCTATATACTGTGCCTTATAACTAGATGTATGCTGGTATTTGTAGACCATTTTTTTAATAAAGGTGAAAATCAAGCCTCAAAACCAGATGATCAATTTTGGGCTACTCAGATGGATGCATAAAGTGAATTTTTGCTGTTTAAAAAATGTAGCCAGTGTATCTGTAAATACAGTTATAACGATCAATTTAATGTGGACATCARTGGGTGAGATACATAGGGATTTGTAAAGTTTAGCTGAAAATTTAAGTCTAAATAAAAAATGTGAAATTAAGTGTTTAAATTCCACAATTCTCACTTTTTTTTTAGAAAAGGATCCTCTGTTCAATACATTACACTGTCCTCAGTACTTTAATTAATTCACTAACATCCTCAAGTAACTTCAAGCAACAACTTCTAATTATTTGTACCTTCATGAAAGATGTTTAGGGTGTTAATTTAACCTGGGTGCTTAGTATTTTGCTCCTTTGAAAATGAACTTTGGMGATATACTAAAGGGTAGGAACTACTAAGGGGTAGGAACTACTAGGACTGACATCTTAAAAGAAAATCACACTATGAATTTTACAGATGCCTGCATGTGAATTATTTAATTTCAGCCTTAAGGAAGTCAACAGAGAGGAAGTATAGTACACCTCTGCTATCTGACACCTTTAATGACCYAAAAGTAAATTTCTAAGAAGGCCTGTGCTTAGTGTTCCTCTGCACAAATGGAATACTATGCTAGTTTTTTTAAGGAGGTGACAAAGAACTCCTAAGTTTGCCTCATAGAGAGCAATCTTAATCCTCAGTATGCCCAAGTGGCCAAGAAGGTCAACAGCATCCTGGCTGTACCAGCAATAGTGTGACCAGCAGAACCAGGGCACACTTTGAACCCTGTGTTCACTTTTGGGCCCCTCATTACAAGAATGATACCGAGGTGCTGGAGTGAGTCCAGAGCAGGACAATGGAGCTAGTGAAAGAGGTRGGAGTTGGTCTCTTCTCCCAAGTAACAAGGGAAAGGATGAGTAAGCAGCCTCAAGCTGCACCAGAAGAAGTTTAGATTGAATATTAGGAAATATTCCTTCACAGATGCAGTTGACCAAAGTTGGAACAAGCTGCCCAAGGAAGTGGTGCAGGCAGCAATGCTGAAGTAATTAAAAGACATGTAGATGTGAAGGAATTAAAAGACATGTAGATGTGGCACTTAGGGCCATGGCTTAGTGGTGGACTYGGCAGCACTGGGTTAACWGTGGGACTCAAAGCTTTCAAGAGTCTATTTCAACCAAAACGTTTCTATGATTCTTAAGCCTGGAGCTCCACCTGACCTCACAGCACATCCCTCCAGAGAACTATTTGTTTATTTTAGTGGTCGTGGTCTGAGTGTTACTTTACTTCCCTGGAGCAGTTCACGAAGAGGTCATGTGAGGACCATGCCTTGAACAAGGGCACAAAAGAGAGCACGATTAAGGGCATAACAATTTATCTCAATGGCAGATGAGTGCTGTGAGTTAGTTATGCCAGAGACCACATCCAAGAGCACACTGAGGCATGATACACTGCTGAACATACTCTGTATCTATGAATCTGAATCACTGATATGGAAAAGGCTTTTGGGATGCAGACAGCTTTGCACTTACACAATAGCATATAGGCACTTAAAATAATAGATTAACACAGGTCCAACTTCCTCCACCACAATGGATGAGAGGCCTAGCTATTCTTAAGTATTAATGTGCAACAGAAAACATCAGATAAAAGTTTTTCCTGCTAAGTGCTCTCCCAAATGCAATGAAGTAATCTCACCCAGTGAGACTCAGAAGCAGGAGGGGGGGGACTCAAAACAATTACCTGAAATTAGTAGTTTCTCACATAAATCTGTTGTTGACTAGGCCTCTATATCTGAAATAAAAATCCTATCAGGGTTTTGGACTACATTTTACAGGTTTTTTCCCTTTACCACATTCCTCATAACTCCTCCATTGCATCGAGATGCTTCTTCTATCAGCACAGAAACTTCTTAAATTCCAGAGTAAAAGAAAATAGATTAGAAGGCTCTAAATCCTTTCTTGTACCAAATTAAGTAACTCACAAAATGAGCAAAACATAGCAGATGCAAATCTTCAGTACTTTCAATAAATCCTTTCAGTCAGCATTTTRTATTAACAAACTCTGATATTCTACGTTATTATTTAAACATGTATCTCACCTTAAACATGGGTCTCACATGCTCCAGGTGTGTTGCACTAGTAAAAGGGGCCTGAACGTGGCTCACTGCCTCCATAAGAGCTTTAGCTGTTTTAGCCATTTGCTCCATTTCCAAGTTATAYAGGAGTCTTCTCTGCTTTTCACTAGCAACACCTGCAAACAGATTTTTTCCTCTCATTTGAGTATCTTTAGCAATATAATCAATTTATGTTTTTCATTACGTACAATACTCAGATGCATTTTTGTATTTACTTTCTGAAATTATCATACCAGCCTTCCTGTATTTCTGTAACAATACAGTTAAAATTTAACTTAAGGCAAAACTGTTTATGAAATGTAAGCTATTTTTAAACCTTTATAGAATTTTAAGATTTGAACAAGAGATTTCTTCTCCATCATCTCAACTGACAGCATAAATATCACACCCACTAAGCTAAATTAAAAATGAAGAGATATTTCATAGTAATCCATCAGCAGAGTAAGTAACAATAAAAATAACTGGCCATCCTTTTTCAGAGCAAGAACTACATTAAACCTTTTCATTTCCATAACAAAACCTCCATCTCATCAAGACAGTGACATCCAAACAGCACGTAATAATTAACTTTCTAAAAATAACAATAAAATATTATATCAAGTGAATGAATACTGAAAACAAGAGCAATTCTTTTTTCCAGATGTGCATTTCCTGCAAGAATCCGTTCATAAGGCTAACACAGGACTTAAATTACACAAATACATTGGGAAAAAGTTAAAGTCTCTCTTAATGCTCTCTGCAGAAAAGCGAGAATGAGKAACATCTCAATTCTCACACTGTGCAAAACACGGAAAGTTACTCTGGCATCTGAGATAGGAAAAGATAATTAATCAAGTACAAAAATTTGGCCTAAAGAACCAAGTATTGCAAAATTTTTCAAGATAACAGATTGGTTATTGCAGGAAATCACAAACAGTTACTTTAGAAATAGAAGCCACACCCAGTGCATGTGCTCTGCACTGTGTCTATTGGCAACRTCCTAACTTCAAACAGCCCTGCAATTTCCCTCTGCTGCTGCTCAGCAGCAAAATCTGCCTCCTTCACGGTCAAAGCACTGAATGCCAGGAATTCAGATGCAAAGGGAAGTGAAAAT
This sequence comes from Malurus melanocephalus, assembly GCF_030028575.1. Classification (NCBI taxonomy): domain Eukaryota; kingdom Metazoa; phylum Chordata; class Aves; order Passeriformes; family Maluridae; genus Malurus; species Malurus melanocephalus. The sequence continues at coordinate 255,130 of NW_026623264.1, forward strand.
TAGCAGCTGCATTTAATGCAGATTTGAGGTTAGCATCATGCATTTATGTCAAGAAATTAGAAGGTAGGACCCATTGTGAGTTAAATGAGTGGTGTTTGCTTCATTCAATGCTTGTTTCAAAAAGGAGGACTTCATGAAACTGAAGAGCCAATCCTTGAAGAAAGCCAACAATGCAACTACTTACTTTGTTTACTGGATTTTGTGGGTATTGTTAATTCTTTTGTTTCTTTCATTGATATCTTCTTTCCAGCTATTTCATTATAGATAGCAGACAAATATTCTTCAGGGAGATCTTTACTGTCATTGATACCTCTATTCATTTTAATATACTGTTCTTTTGTCATTTTATTTTTAACCTGAAATGCAGAAAGTAGCTGTAAGTATCAACAAATGAAGCACGCTCATCACAGTTACAGTACTGCCTATAAAACTGCCCAGCTCATGAAAAGTTACTACCAACGATAAACCTGTTAATTCAGAAGACATTTTAAAGTATTCAATATATGCAAAACTACACTGTGAAATCCACAATATACCACAATGCCATGAGGACATTCCAACATTCAAATATTTGGTAGGATACACAGATAAAAGATGCCAATTTAAGACATACATTAAAAAAAAAAAAAAGGTACTTTATCTTGTCATACAGACCAAACTATCTTACAGAAATCTACTTTACAGAAAGGCCTAAACAAAAAAACTTCAAAATTTCAACACTCATGAAACATAATATTGCACAAACTTAAGCTACTTCTTACACACATACTAGTGCTAAATTGGACATCAAACTCTTACAACTACACTGTCACAAAGCCTGCAAGTTACATGCCTATGAATTACATAGATATTTATTCCAGCAACATACCTGTGGACTGTGAAGATCTGTCGTCAACATGATAATTGAGTAAGCTAAAACATATGCAGTATCTGCACTAGCAAAAAGAGTTTGCCTGAAGGCAAAAAGGAGAAAAAGAACAGCAAATTTAATTTATCAGCATTTTTTTACTAAATATTCAGCTTTACAAGGTTCTGAAGAAGCACATCTTACCCCTGGTTACATTCTAAATATCTAGCAGCAAATTTCTCCATTAAGCGATCAATTTTTTGAGCTTCTCCTGGTAGACGAAATCCTTCCAGAAACATGCGCAGAGCTGAAACAAAATCCTTTCCCGAAAAGTCGTGTTGGTCTACATATGCATACATGACTTCTTTGTTAAATTTATCATTGTCTCCCAGGAACTCTCCAACCTGAGTCTAAAATAAGAACAARAAAGACAAACTAGTGTATTTATATTTGAAAAAAAACCCAAAAATCAACAGTCAAATGTCTTACAAAAAGAGTGGCATGTATTGCAGTTAACTGAGACATTCTCCTGCTTCTACCATTTAAAGCAAAGTATATTGGCCATATACTCCATCATAATGCTCTTACATGCTCATACATATCTTCCTACATCCTTCCTTCTCTGCCTTTTCTCACATGCAATTTTTTCCTTAGATGAATTCCACACGTGTACAAGCCAAAGTTATTACAAGTAATTGTTCTCTGCTGTAATGAATTTTGCAGTTAAGAAGCTTATTACAGGAATGAAAARCTTACTAAACTCAACTTTATCCCCTAGAGTACTGATCTCAAACAGATGCAAGTGATGCTCAAATATAAATAGCTAGTACTCAAATACATCCAACTTGATCACTGTCAGCACAACACAGTACAGTGAAAAATAGCATGCATGCAGATAAAGATGCCTGTATATATAAATTGAGGTTAAAAAACATGTTACAATGTCTGATTCCAAGCATTAACACTGAAATTTGGGACTTCAACYACAGTGCAAACATGGCCACCAATGGGTGTGGTTTTTATGCACAACAGTAAGAACTGCTATTCCAAAAAGTTAGCTTTTTCACAGTAATATTAACTTGAGATATTCCCACACTCCTTATTCAGATGTTGCAGAATCCTTCCAAGCCCACCAACAGCTGCTAGCTGTAAATAAAATCAAAGAGCYAATCTAAATTAAATAACTTTCCTTGGGGGGCAGAAAAAAGTGCTTTTCATGTTGTTGCACTACATTTTTTTTAGTCATCTCTGAAGGACAGATACTTCTGGCAGTTCCTTATTAAATTATATACCATTTACTAAGTTGCTTCAAGCAACACGAGCAACTAAGTACAAGTTTTGAGTCAGCTCAAGTAGGTCAGTCTCTTGCTTTACACCTCGCTGAACTGCAGGATGCATACAGCACAGGGTACAGCTCTAACGCATCCTCCAACTCAAATTCCTTGAGCTTACAAATTTTAGAAGGGAGAGAAGTTTCCTTTTCTTCATTCCACAATAATGTGTTACGCACTCTCAGCACTATCGAGTGATTCGCAATTAGTATCAACACAGCAGCATGAGCACAGACAACCATCAGGAATGCAGTTTCCTTACTGAATCTAATCTTTCCTCTTGATGCAAGAATTGAGCAATATCTTCAGGGGTTGTGCCAAGCATTCCTTGTTCTTGCAGRTACTGAATCCCTCTCTTTGGTTTCTTATTGAATCTGTACAATGAAAAGAAGGATGAAATGAACATTAACCCTTTTACCCATGCACAAAACTGTACCAGCTTAAGTTAAAAATTCAGTAATTTCAGATGAGATGCTGAAAAATCCATATATTAACTATTTTTCTTTTATCAAACTGCACGTTAGACAGGAATGAACTATTTCCATTTACTTTGGCACTTATGAAGGAAAAAATATTCCAAAAAAGAAGCAAAATCTTGACTTAAGAGTAATTACGCTGTGTTGATTTTTACCTTAATCTGTATGAAACAATCAACAAATCCATTGGTTGCCTGTAAGAATTAAATGTACAAAACATAGAACCAGGAAACTGAAAGAAACTGAAGTCCTAAAGGACTAAGGCATAATTAGGGGGTTGTAGGGTGAAGGGTCGTAGAACTGCAAGAGGAAACTTTTATTTTTGCATAAACTGACCTCACTGAGGAGATTAGGGTGATGAAGATTAAATCAGATTCGTGTCAGACTGCATCATGAAATTACACTATCTTCCAGTTCTAATTATAACAAGCTAATTAATCATAAGAACTCATCAGCATAAGCATATAGGCATTTTCATTAGTAACATGTACATTAAAAACRGGCCATAGTCAAATGATCACGAGTTCAATGTTCTTTTTATCCAAATATAAAAACCTTATTTTTAGACAAGCAGGTCTGGAGAAGAAAGAACAAACATTCAGAGTACTCATCTTCTAGCTGTGAGGAATTAGGTTAACACAAAACACTGTTGACAGGCTCCAAAGGGGACACCATTCAGCACTCTTTCACCAGAGGAAGTGCTGTTACATCCAGAGTTTTTTTCCTAACACAAGATGAGTATCTATGAGGAGAAGGAAGAAAAACCCAGGAATCTTCATAGCTCCAAAAGAATCCACCCTCCCACGGGTGATAAAAGGGCACTCACAAGTCAATTCCTTGTTCTATTATTTCCTTTTGTTGCTTTAGGACCTCAAACTGCTCTGGGTTGTCAGTGCCAGACATCTGTGTGCTGTAACTGCCAATTCCTGATGAAGCAGTAGAATCCAAAGAATTTAAGCTTCCATATCTGTTAATTGTTTCAGGGTGTTTGGTTTCACTGCTGTCCTGTTCTGTGGGTTTTTCTTGGCCTATAAAATGGAAAGGGTTACATATATCCAAAATACATACAGTGAAAAGAAATAAAAATCACATGTTGAATCCTCTCTGAAGGCTTCTAAAACTCAGTGCTCTCTTCAATCATGTAATAATAATACATACATTCTGGTTTTATTTAGGTTTGGAAAGAAAAATAATTAAAAAATCACTGTAACACAACTCAAGCAGAATTCTCTCAGTTAATTACATATGAAATTTAAGCCTTAAAATTACAACTGTTATTTGCAGGCACTTGGGGAAAAAAACCTTTCAATATACATATATATATATATATATATATATATACACACCTTTCAATACGTTTCAGTATATTTGAAATATATTTCATTTTCAAATCCAGTGTCACATTTAGCCTGGAGCAACTATTTTAAGTTTTTGAAACACTATGTCTAAAAGAATTTAGGTATGTCAAGGAGCTGGTGCTCTTTGTTCACAAAGACAACCACGTTAACCACTTCTAGAAAGTTTATTACGTCACCCAGCAGCTTTAAGTGCTTAATCGGAAAATTCTGTCATAACCTGAGTACTTCTCATCTCAGGCTGGATGAACACAAGAGTAAAACAAGTAATGTTTAGTTACTTCACAGATGACAATWTTCAAACTTCTATAGCTATAAAATGTTTAAGTAAATAAATAAATAAGTGGTTTTTTTACTAGTAAGTAACAAAAATGTTCTCCATTCAGCTTGCTTTAGTAATTGTTTAATCATGAAATTAGGTAAAAATAAGGGTACTTCATAGTAAGTTTTGAGATACTTTAAAAGTCAGAAATACAGAAAATAACYGGATTTAGACATTTTTAGTCCAGAAGAATTCTAGGAATTTATATAATTAGGAAAAGACAACTTGTTTAAATTATACCAAACTTATCAGTATTTTTACCAAAGGAAAAAAAATTTTCTTTCTTTTTTTAATACAAGAGGCTCTACCAGTCTGGACACTAACAGCATCAAAACACTGGAAGAACACACAGCTCCTGCAGCACCTCTTTACTARAGCCAGAAGAAATACATTGTATGTCTTACCAAGTGTTGTCTGGGAATTGGGATTTACATATTGATCCTTACTCCACTCCACCATGCATTTCAAGATCGATACTAAGCATTCCAATCCTTTTTTCCTCAAACTTAATTCCTATAAYAAAATTCATAAACAGTTAATTAGTGCACAGAAGAGTTTAGTCTCAACCCATCATGCCAAGAAACATGAAACTTCATAAAGATTGGTGCGTTTTTTACCTGAACATTGGACATGCCAAGTTCTTGGCTACCCCTTCCTTGAGCAATCTTTGATAAGTCATTAACCAGCCTTTCAAATATATTTGCTGCATTTAAATCACAATCATAGTTCACGTAGATGTCCACTACGCTCTGGGCATCTGTAAATAAAGTGATATTGTCAAACTTGGAACAAACACCAGATAATGGAAAGCAAGTATAGTTTTGTTCTTTAAGACAGAAAACAAAATCTAGAACACAACAGTTCTTAATACCTGCACATATCCTTGTCAGTGTCTGTATAACCATCCACTTATGATCAAATGAGCTAGTAGAAGTTTCCAAGATATACAGGAAAATTTCTTTGAAGAAAACCTAATAAATTTTCCAGGAAGAGAGAAACAAAAATGTTACAAATACAATCACTAACTTTGATGGTCAAAATTCTGACATAATTCTGAAAGCAGCACTTTAGAGGTACAGGAAATTATGGAAAGGGAAAAAAAAGAAGGGAGGAAAGGAATAAATACAACTTTATAATTTATACATGCAAATTAGGAATTTGAATTATTTACTTATGTACTTCTGCAGTGTTGTCCATATGAAAAATCTGGTTTATTTTCTGAGCATTCAAAACCAGCAGAATCAGGAATAATGTCAAATCCTGAAGGATAATTCAGCCTAACATRATGTCTAAAGTGCTGTTAAAAAATCACTTAGGATTCTGAAAGAAGAGGTATTACCTCATGACAAAGGTATTTTCTCTACAAGTTGATGACATTATGGCACCTTCATTAGAACGGAAACATCTTGACATAGAAGAACCACTCTACAGTATTAGATTATTGGAAGAAAGGTACTGTTCAGACACAGCATGCAGCAATGCCATTAACAGGAAAGCTACTCTTCCCTAGAACAGAGATAAGCTGGTCCTGAAATCACTTTAGTACATATGCTGCTGTTTGGGCCACGAACTATTTCATCTGCCTTCAGTTAGTTCCTCACCAGATCTATCAGCACCACAGACTGATTAATTCAGCTGAGCTTGCTGAGCAGCTAAGCTAAGGCTCCTTCTCACTTCTTCCCTGAGCAGCAGCAACTGCCATTAACAGCATCTGAACTCAAAAGTGAACTCCTACAGGGCACGACATCACCATCCTACACTGCACTGCATCACTGCTCTGAACCTCCGAGAGCTCAGCTCTTCACAGCCACCTGGGACTACCAAATCCACAACACACAGTTTTACTAGAGGGCTGCCAATAGTCTCAAGCCACTCAACTTCTCTTCTCCAAGAGCATCACATTATTATCCAAATATAGATAATTACCCTTGTTTTTAATATTAACTATTCCTTTATAACACAGAAATTTTACAGAGATTTTTATGCTATTAGCCAGGTAGAGMTAAAAACAAGGCTATTTCCACGTTAAGTCATACATCTGGAGAAAAACAGCAACCTTGACTTTTAGGTAACATTGGTAAGCTATTTCCTCAAGCAAAATGTGCTAACAATAGTTACATTTTATTGATCTCTTTAGAGAAAGATAGGCACACAACATAGTCTCAGCGAACTGTCTTAGTAAGACAAGCATCCCTATGAAACCTAAGGAGTTCAACACATAACAATTCAAAGACTTGCAAGAGCTTAAATGTACTTAAGAGTACTAGCCTGATTTTAGCCACTATTTTGTGTAATCAGAGAAAGATAGATATTTAATAAATGTCATGCTGTGAGTAACGCTCAGTTACACACTTAATGTTTTCTGATTTTTTACAAAAGACAGTAATTTTAGACACTCTCTGGAACCAGCAAAATTATTTCTTTTCTGGCAGAAAATTTAAGAAAGAAGTCATTGATGAAGCAGAGAAAAAAGTATCAGGGCCAAAAACTAACCCCAAATCTAAGCTAGAAGACAAAATAGCTGGAAGCTCTGCATACTACGAAGGAAGTTCAGATCTCTTAGCCTCTGAGATTGAGCTGACTTTTTGCTTCTGGTATCACATTTAGACAAGCATATTCTGGAATGAAATACTTCTCAAAAGTATTGATGGTTTACATTTCAGCTATTTAAAAATACTATTTATCACTATGTAACTTATTGCAATTCACATAAGTGAGCTGAGATTTTGTTCCTAGTATACTGGAAAACTAAACTAGAAAAGAGCTAATTATTTATTATGTTTGGCCAACTCAAGTAGGAGTTTAAATGTAGCTTATTCACAGCTACGGAAGGGCGGTAATGGTAAGTACAGCTAAGTGGCACCCCAAGTCCTGTGATATCTAGGATGTGATTTGCTGCAAACATATCCATTAGCCCACTCAGAATTACAATTACAATATAACTAAGGTACAACTCAAACTATTGTACTGTCAATGGGGAGTRTTAGTTAAATATGTAAGTCAGCAGGCCAACGTATGGTCATTTTCAACAGAATCTGAAACTGTTCTTTTAAAACATGCCACGAAATTCTTACACAGATGAGAAATGCAGCCTCGATCCCAAAATATATAGATTTTGCATATTATAAACCAGAGCATATGGCTCTCCTTACAGCTCCAAGTCACAAACTGAATGTGAATTTATCTACATGTCTACCCACATCTTCAGCATAACCTTTAGCATCAGTAGCTGAAAGGAGAATTCTTAGCTCACTACCAGGAAAAAAGAAAAAAGTTTCTAGAAACTGCTGTACCCTATACTTTGTAATAGATGGATACTTCAGCAGCATCAAGTTTTTGGTTTCCCTACTCACAAGAAGGAAATGTAGCCCTGTTATGTGGTGATGGTCCTAATATAGATACTGTACAACCTGCTACAATGGTTTAGGGCATCCTATATCCAGTTTTCTTCATGTCTTCATTTTCTGTTTGGAGTTTATGAAAGGCTGGCAGTGATGGAAACCAATCAAATTGCTGTCAGAGAACTGCAGCGTGTTCACCACCTACATGCTGACTTGTAAGCACTCTGAACACAGCAAATTCAACACTTTCAGGGAAGCAGGCTGTGGGACTGAGGAGTGGCTCCACCCAGTCTGTCTGATGTGCCAAAACACTGCACATGCACTACAGTCTTGTTGAGCACACAGCTGGGTCTTGAAACGCTTCAAAACGCATCATATTTTCATGGCACATTCAATCATTTCTATCTGATCTATGCTCAATGATTACTGGAAATCTTATTGTTTCTTCCCCAAAGAAGTATCAAAATAACACGATCATTTTCTGACATACTACTGTCAAAAAGAAGTTCTTCCTCCCAAGCTGCCATAGCATATCAACTTGTACAATGACATCCACAGATGAAGAAATCCCTGAATTCAGGGTTCTAATAACAGAAAGATTATCAACATTTCTGAGCATCTTCTCACATACTTAAGCTCCACATGGATGGGGCAATCTGTTGGCTTCAGTATTCACACTGACTCCCCAAACATAAAATTGCTAAAATAAACAGCAGGGATACACTGTGTGCACTACTACTTTATGCATCACAGAATTAAAATCTTTAACATATGGGACTCCACAAGAGGGTAGACAGAGGACAGCGTCGTTTAGAGAAGCTACTTGTACCTTATGGCACAAAGAGCAATAGAGAATTACAGAATATTCCAAGTTGGAATGGATCTGCCAGGATCACTGAGTCCAACTCTTTATGTGAATGGTGCTTACAGGGATACATCTTCCTTTTCCCTAAGACTTAGAATTGACACACGGAAAATTCACCATGTCTGCCAAGACTTGGATAACTTACTGCTAAGAATCTCCACTTACAGCCCAAGGAGTTAAACTGTAAGARCATCTTTAGAAAAAATGAGATCATCTTTTTCAGGACATGTACTGACAGAAGCCCTGAGAAGCAAAGGGCAGTGGCTACATTAATCAAATAGCTGGGACCTCCCTAGCTAAAGAAATCTGTTCAAGTGATCTCAAAGAGAATCCACAATACTTTTCAAGTAAAAAAAAATTATTCTGAAATTCTTTTGCAAAACAGTATTACATAGTCTTTTCATAAGTGTAATTAGYAATATGCAGTGCAGGGTTAAACTTTCCTAATCACATTTTTGAACACTGGTGGAGCTTAGCCATRAATGTACTCAATGTTACTGAGTTTCAGTAACATTCTGTGATGTTACAATGCCACACCCAACAGAAAACTTAAAAATAAGGAAGATCTGGCAAGTCTTAGAAAAAAGCTGTGTGTTGAAGGAAAACAAATTTATTTAAGACCAAGCTACACAATTATAAACAAATGTTCACTTAATACCTCCCACATACTTAATTAAAAATTAATGTAACATACCTCAATCTGCATCTTTAGATGAGTCTTAAAGTTTGACAGGAGGGTAAGAAATATGGAAAGTGAAAGTTCAAAAACTTCTGGAACTGATGAGACTCCATTTTTTGACAGTGCAACACAAAGGTATTGCTTTATCGCATTAATGAACATCTCATTTGTCCTGAAGACTGGTCCTGCATTTTGCAGAATGGACAGAAGCAACTGCAATGAAAGAATCTTTGATCGCAGTTCATGAGATCTAGAATAAAATAAAACAACACAGCAYATCAGCCCAGTGTTGAGTCATTAAAAATAAAATATTCTCTTATTCTCTTGAAAAGTCAATACACATCACAATGACTTTGCAAGTGGAATGGTAATGAGAGAAACTCAAATTTGACACAACCTGTTGCAGAWAGGGTCATAAAATGATGTTGATATTTTTTGTTGAACTGGTCATTTTACAACCAAGAACGCAGGCAACAAGAACTTTTTCCAGAAAAAGAAAAATTACTGTTGAACCACTCTCTCTTCTGCACCACAGAACACCAGCAACAAGAGGCAATGCTGCCCTTGTAGCCAAAGGATGAAAGAGCATTTTTTCCTGTTAACTAGGCTTTGGAARATCCCATCTAAAATATCCAGTCCATCTACCAAATCCTGACTAGTAAAAGGTGGAAATTCCTCCTCCTCCTCCATTTCCACCAGCATGGAAAGAGAGTTAAAGGGCTGTAAAGACAACAGCTGTACTGCKTGACCTACTTCCTGCCAATACTGAAATATCTTTTCTCAAATACAGCATTTATCAGTTACTGGGACCATCCCACTCTGAGAGCAGGTAAGATACAGAAGGTGCCTATTTTAAGCATGGCAGTCACTGAGTCAGGCAACTGCAGAGTTGTCAAGTGCTCCACAGTAACATTCTTACAGATTCAAGTAAGCTAGAACTCATATCACAACAGTGCTGCTATTTCTGCTCTAAAAACTTCAAAACAACAAACACAACAGCCAAAATAATCCTCAAACTACATGTGAAAAAAGAAAACACCACAACCAAAATAATCCTCAAACTACCTGTGAAAAAAGCACACAAAAAAATCTGCGCCTATTAAAATACAATGCAATAAACAGCATTCCAGGTGAAAACAGCATTCCAGTTCTCTCCTAGGACTCCTGACACTCCTTCCAACTCCTGATCATTTCCAAACAGGCTGTATCTCTTCTGAAGGGCAGATATAGRCACAATTGGCTATCCCAACAGGACAGTCCACAGCTTTAATTAAACAACCACCCCTGACAGAGGACACGTATGAAACACAGAGGACACTTATGAAACACAGGGAAACGACAGGAAATTATTCATCCAGTACAGCCCAGGTGTAGTAAGGAGTGCTTCAAGTGAATCTGTGACACACAGTATAGCTAGATATTTGTTACATATTGCAAATACATAAGCTGTAATTCCAGTCTAGCTAAAACCAAAAATGCTAATTAATGTTGCAAACAAACTCCATTATTTCTGCCCAACAAAGTGGGATGGGRAAATCAATCTGCMARCATTACAAACTCATAACTCCAACAATAGACTTTTTTCTAAACATGCTTTTGAGAAGAAAACAGCCAGTCAAATTGAGTGAACAACTTGTCCATCATTTTTCCTAATGGGCTGCAAGTCACAGTCAAGGCCCCAAAACTGCTCTCTGTACATTTCTTCAAGGAAATGTATGGTGCTGGCACTGCATGGAAGCTGACATAACAATCTCTTCTGATGCAAAATGCTTGATTTTGTATCACTTGGTACCAGGTGTGCAGACAGCACATGACCAGACCATACTTTGCTATGGAATGCAAGCATTCAAATATGAAGATAATTTTAGTCATAAATATTAAATATTGCCTACTTTCAGCTCCTACCTGAAATCCTGACATGCTSACCTTAACAATTTTGCATGATGTGTAAAGCCCACTTAATTTAGAACAGGTTTAAGGTAAAAACAAAAACTAGCRGGCAAACCTTCAAGCTGTATTTCACCCCACTCTTATTCCAAAGATAAAAAACGAAGACATTAACCAGTGTCCCAGGAAGCAAAATGMTAATCTTAACTCAGAGACTTGTGATTTTAAGCAAAAGCTTCATGTTCACTTATCTAAAATTTAAAAATATTTTAATTACAGACTTCATAAAAAATTTAATTGAAAATAGGATTTTTAAAGAAGCAAATAAGACTCTTGAAATACCATAGGTATCCTACACCCCCTCTTCCAATTACAGGATGTTCCTAATAGTTCAAAAAGCCATCAACGTGTCAGAACCATTGATAAATTCTAGGCACTTCTCCAACATGGGATATCTCCAAATGTATTTGCAGTGAATTTCTGTTGCCCTAAATGCCTTTTCTTCAATTTGTTTAGTATGAAGAGGCTCACCAGTTCCAATATGAATGTCAAGCATTCCATGGATTCATAAGAGATTCTCCAAGTGCCTCAATAGCTATTACTGCTCTTGCAAAGGCAGTTAATCCATTAAAGCCTTTAATAAATGGACAGCTTTAGTCTCAGAGTACTAACTAAAACCACAGGATTTTTCAGGGCATTTCCTGGAAGACAATCCTCAGAAATAGTGAGGAAAACGCTCATGCCTCAGTCTTCATTCTCTAATGTCCTGACTTTCCATAGTGCATTGCTAGAAAATTTAAAGATGTTTCTAGACTAAAGCTTCAAACCCTTTTAACTACATGATACCTTTTTCACCTTATTAAATCCACACCATGCATCACCACTAAAACTAAACTGTCATAAAGTTACTGTTTTAAAAGCTAGACTTGGAACAGTAAAACTGATTTTATTTTGAAGAATACCAGGCCCTTCAGTGTCATCTGAAATCATACAGTAACAAAGAAGTACTCTTCTTAAAAATTATTAGTAATTGTTCCTAATGTGCAAAAAAATGTACACAAATTATATGCATATAAATCCAAGATCAGAAACCAAATCCTTCTGCTGACACTCAATACTGGCACCCATCTACAGAGGAGAATCTGTATTTGCTTACAACAATTCTATAAATGAAACTGAAAACACGCTATCTTCAATCAAAAAAACAGCCAAATAATTTGTTATCAAACATTTGTGTTTTGATTAAATAGGCTGACAAATGTCCAACCTGAACAAAAGAATAAAACACAGGATCATGAATTTATCAAAACCAGTTATCAGCTCCAGGTGAGGAGCTTTTATGAAGATGAAGGGCAGCTGAGTATGTGTACTGGATATGCAAACGTGCTGGTTTCAGCTGGTGTAGAGTTAATTTTCTTCCCAGKGGCCAGTACAGGGCTATGTTTTGGAYGGTGAGCAAYATGCAAGRGATGAAAGAAATTATGGGGYACAACCAGCAATGGTTACAAACCTGGAAGATACCAAAAGCAGAGCAACATGAGCAAGACCAGAAATATGTGAAGATTTTCCACACAAACCCTTTTGCAAGGCATTATAAAAAGCAATTACGAAGAACATGATATACTTATGTAAGGATAGGTGTTAAGAAACTGCTAAACAGGCATACAAAAGATGCATTAAAACATGGAAGTACCTTTCCAAAGTTTCTAGGTTCTTTTTACCGTACCATTATTTTCTCAGTAACAGGACTCACAAAAATATTTAAATAATTTATTTTTATTTTCATATTCATGAGAGAAACTCTTAAATTCTACTTACTTTGGATCTGGTGGTCCATCTGACAGGGGCTTCATGGAGAGTTTACACAGTGACCTGAATACAAGGAAGGCATCCTTTTGTAAAATGTGGGAAAACTTAGCACCAGGGGTAGGTCCTGAAGAATTTCCAGATTCCTAAGGAAGTTAACATATTTCAGTATTCTATTTTGCATTTAGCAGCATGTGTAGATGGAAATCCCCACCTCCGAGCAATAAGAAGTTAATATAGCATACAAATACAATTRATTCATTTTAGCTTTATGGTCTCAAGACTAAAAGAAAACATTCTGCAGTCYAGTTGAAATGAAAATAATTATTAAAAATTGCCTACTTAGTAAAAAATCAGAATTTATTAAAGAGCGTAATGAAATTACATAGTAAAGTTTAAGTAGGGTAATTTGCAGTGAATTGCTACCAGGCACTTCCAGTACATAACCAGTTTTAAAAGACCCCAAGCACTCAACATTTTTTAAGAGAACGTGAATAGTTACCTGTCGCCAGACACATTTCTATGGTACAATAAACAACCCTATTACTAAGGTCTTGTAATTCTGTATTATTGTTCCATACTAAGCAAAATATTTAATGTCAGTCTTCTATTTGTATGGCGTATGTGATTGTTACTTTTTGAACTTAAAATTATTATTCTCAAACCTAATTACTTCGTACACTCTGACAGAGGATACTCTTGGTCAGCTGACAAGTGTATACATCTGATACAAGAGATGGAATGGATTTTCACATCTATTTTGTTAATGAAAATCAAATCTCTCAGACAYGAAACTCTTGATCTGAAATCACTGCATTAAGATCATGTTATCAGTTTGAAATTTCTATTTATTGTTTGAAAAGAGCACACTAAAATTACATAGGCATGTGTATAATTGGCTATATGCTTTACTATGTATACTGAAKACTAGTTTTATAGCTTCTCAAGAGCACTTCAAAAAACAGGAAATTGAGTTCTCTAATCTTGGAACAGTGAACTCCATGGGGCATGCTAGKATAAAAAAGACATTGCATGCAAAATTTGTTCAGAAAAAAATCATATAAGTAGTGCAATAAAGCAGAATAACATGACAATACTTAAAATTCATCTCAGGAACTTATTTTGTGGAATCACTCTGCACAAGTGGCAGGCATCACTTAAAACGTAAGACTTTTTTCAGTCATTTCTAATTTATAACTCCCTGTACCTGAGTATCGTTGGAAGAGACAGATAATCTGTCATCAGGTAAAGATGGCGTATAAGCAACAGAAATTGGAGTCCCTGGAATTCCATTTGCCTGAATGTTTTCACTGTCACTGCCATCCTCTAACGATACAGTTGTGCCATCACCACCTGCAGTCCCTTCCACATCTATCAAAGAAAGATGTAAGATTATTAACAAGTGTTATATGAGATTAAAAATTAAAAAGAGCTTTTAAAACCAACATTTAAATATTAAAACAATCATAAGGAGGAGCTTAAGGCAGAATTTACATGGCATTACTGAACTATAAAAACTGCAAATACTCTAAACTCCCACTAATGAAAAAYACAATAAAAAATTTACTTAGAACTTCACATTGCCAGGGTTACCACTCTACCAAGCTTCCAAGTGCTGGTAGGGAACATCACTAACTAATCTGATAGACAATTTCCAACACACTGAAAAATACAGTGATACACTGCTACTACGCAGAGGGAACCATTTCTGAAAAGTGTTAACATAAAAATAAAATAAAAATAAAATAATAATAAAAAAAAACCAACAAGAAAAACCCACCAAGAAATTGTATTTTAAAAGAACATTAGTCTCCAATATAAAGAATGAAAATCAATGCATGAAATCCTGTCCATTTTATTGTTAAATAATGCACAGCTAAAGTCAGACAACTGAAACTCTCTCCTTGATCTAAGTCATATTTAAATGATGAGAAATTTTAGTTAAATATTTGAAACTGGTAAGATAATTCTTAAGGTCAAGAATCAAGATCACAGTTACTATTGACTAGACAGATATTAATGTAATACCTCCAACTACTATGTTCACCATTTCCTGCACAATACTTTCTACAATTTCTTGTGCCTTCTCTTCACACTCATTGATTTCACCATCATATGTTCCTCCATCAGCTTTAGAAAGATCTTTATAAAGAAAAACAAACACAAACAAGTATTAATGAGAAACTCTGAAAATAAGGTGTTTGGCTTGCACGTAATATTTCAGAATTCACTTAAAATCTCTTAATAAATGTTTGGATGCTTCAAAAACAGTTATTTGCAGAATGCAAGAATTCCAGTGTTTAACCAATAAATGGTAATTAATCTACAGGCCTATGCCAAAAACCACATCAATTTTGTACCTTCAYATACATTAAACACTGAAAACTTGATGGTTTTGAGATGCTATTCTCAAAACTTTTCACAATATTACATAGATGCAAAAAGAAATTTTTCATACAGAGACTACAACAGTGTGTAGGACTAAAGAACATTACTGATGGACAGTGGTAACAAGGACAAATTGCCATTTTGCATTAGTCAGCTATTTGAAAACTTATGTCTGACTCCAGACTTGGGAGAAAGAAAAAAGACACTCTTCAAGCCTTTCTTTTTACAGACCTCTTCCCTCCCTCCATGAAACAGAAATACACACTGATTACTTTCTGCTGCTGTGGCTTGGTCAGCTTCTGTCTGCTCATTTTCAGCACTAGAAATGTCAGATCCATTTTCTGCCTCAATATCTTCTTGAAGGTTCTTGTCCACATCATTTGTGCTGTGGTCAAGCTCTCTCTCATGGTCTTTGGACAGCTGATCAGTCTGTGTTGGAATATGTCTCAGCTGAGGTGATTCAGGCTCATGATGGCTTACTGGAGACTGCTGGAGATGGTGCTGCTGTCTGTGTCTTTCCTTTTCCATCTGTTTGGCTTCCTGAAGCTACAAAGGCATTGCAAACACACAAGAACTTCACTATCAAAATAAAACAATAAGAGATATGCATTATTTTATAAAGATGACATCTCTATTGTCTCTGCTCACACAGTGCCTTCCTAAGGCTGTAACAGTTGAAGAAAATGGATCTTTGTTTAACTCTAAATAACTTCAGTATCATGGGAWAACCACTGCAAGAGTGTTGCTTCCCAACTATGCACATAGTTCAAAGAAGGGATGACTGCACTACGTAAACCATAAGACCAGGAGTTGTCTGCCTGCCCTGTAAGGAAGTTCAGAGAGGAGATGTGACAATAAACAAGGAGCGCTTGGAAAAACATCAAGGCAGACTTTTTTTTGTGGTCCCTTGTTCTGGAATCCCCACAAGAGGAAGAATTTCTGTGACTTGCCTAGTGGATTATGACAACATGTAAAGTCAAACTAAAGCAAGATGTCCTTTGAGGTAAATACATCTATTAAATATAGTGGACCACTATGGGAAGTTTAAAACCTTTATACCACCCCCATCCCAAACCCCACATTTTCGACCCATTTCAGAGTGCAAAACACAAGAAGAAAAATATCAGATACGAGATTCTATTTTTTTTCCCAAAGTACCCAAGTAAGAAAAACCAAAAAGCTTTARTAATGATGAAACAAATCTCTCAAACTGGTTTGCTTTCAAGAGGTGGCTTCTAGAAAAAGATACCAAGATACTCACTGCTTGATTTTCCATACGTGCAAAAATGACATTCAGCATTTGTGTTAGAGTGGCCTTGGCTGTAGTTTGATTTATAAGATTTTTGCTTGCTAGGTAGATATTGTAACATGTTCTTACAGCCTGTAGCACTGTTCCTTCATGAATTTCTATGTGTTGAGATGTTACTGCAGTGAGCAAAGCCTAAATAAACAAACACACACATATATACATTTACCAATCAAAACCTTTATCAAACAAAAAGCTTGCAAATTAATGAATACCAAAACTGAAATACTTCTAAAATGTATCTAAATACATTGAACTGCAATTTAATTATGTTTTCTCATGCATTCTTTCAGCCATACAGGAAAATCATATTTACAAGTTATATTAAACTGAGTGTTTTTAATCAAGGTATCTGAAATACACGTTTCATAGCATGTAACAGCAAGAAGGTACCAATGGACTATCAGAGAGGTAGCTAATAAAGTCATCCTCAAATTTTCAAGTCACAAAGTAGGAACAAACAGACTACCTRTTAAAACCTGGAAGAGAAGCCAAAGGGTCCAAAAGCTGTTTTAGAMATAAATGTAAATGTGATGAACAATGATTGAATACGAGATTAGACAGCTATAGTAAGGAAACTGCCCTTTATAAAAGCTTTTTTCGCTAGATGCTAGAAAATTCTGTTGCCCCCCACGTAGAAATTCACTTACTTCTTCTCATTTGAGCTTCTCTTTAAAAAAAATGCACATAAAAGATCACATAACACAGAAGCAAGGAACAAATTATCTTAATGTGARGCAGAGGCAGGTTGGATTAAAGGGCAGAAAAAAAGGCAGCTGAAACCTGGACAGGGTTTGAAAACATTGTCAGATATGTGTTTTGGGGAGTCGAAGGAAAGGGGAAGTGCCTTGTTCACAAAAGTTTATATTCATCACTGTAATCCAGTAGGAGGAATCAGGGAATTCTGAGCATTAAAAACTTCRAGACTGATCATTTAATGGGACATTTAGGGTAAGTAAGAAAGAACTGGAAGCACTGGAAAGCTCCTACTTTTACAAATTTATCACAGTTAAAAACAAAAGTTATTTCAAGTGTTGAGTAATCTACTCATCAAACCACACCTCACATCTCTTACTAACATTGTCAGAACTTCTATACACACAAGGATGYTAAGAAGTAGAGAAATAGTACCCATCACTCACTCAGACCTCTTAAAGAGTAAGATCAGTCACTCTGGAAAACAAGCTGAACAAGTGGATGCAGGCATAAACAGCTATTTTTTCCAAACCACTAGTGTCTGGACCTAATACAGTACATATTTAGATTTAGTTAGTATTTCTTCGATTCAGTTACAAATGATACCACTGACACATGTACGTGCACACTTATACATCAGTTTAAGATCCACTTACAGCTTCTCACTTGGCAGACAAGGTCTCCTGCAGCCTAGCATTTGGGACTAATGAAAAGGTGCAGGGGGATCAAGTCTCCATCTCTGGTTCTAATGATGTCCTTCATAAAGATTTTCCTTTGAGTCACTTCCCATCTCCTTAAATTTGGATGATTAAGAAGCTGRTATTTTAAAATCCAATTTTAACTTCCATCTCGTTCAGTGAAGTCTTAGGAGTTTTTYCCCCAACTTTTAATAATAGAAAGCAGAGCCAGCTAGCAGAGAAAGGTGACAAGACTACAGACAGACTATGTGCTCTTTTGTTTTAATTGGCTTAACAGCTTGAATTTGCTAAGATTTTTCAGTATCCTTGTTATGAATAGTAGAGGCTGGCTCTTTTCAAACCACCTGATTAGAGGTGTGGAGGCAAAGAAATGCTTCAAACACACAGAGACATACCTCCTTAATATACTAATCCAAATTCACTGAATAACATTTCCTGTGCAGACTGAGGAATCAGTCTTTCTACAGGGCATCTTCTTGCAGATATCAAACTAGAGAWGAATTTACAGAGCTCTTGATAGCCACTTCTTTGGGTTTTCTTTCCTTCCCAGGCACTAGATACTAATCCTAATAACTAACACATCTGCAAACTGATAAGCATTTTTAGCTTTGATCTCTTGCTAATATCTTCCTTACAATTTAAAGCCATCCTCAGGCTATYAGTCATGCTAACTTGACATCTCAGTGCCATTTCTCTTCCTCCACTAGACAATCTGGTAGAAATATGAGAATGAATGCAGAATAGGAAGTATTTTACAATTACTTTCTGAACATCCTTTCCTCTTGACAGTTTCCGTTTAGGGCTCAATTTGATGACATGCCCTAAGCGACATCACCTGATTCTCTCTCATAAAAGAGTACATCATTATCACAATGGCATGACAGCTAACCCTGAGAAACCACAGACTATGATCCAAAGTGGCAGTACTGCTCCTTTAAAATGCCAGTGAACTCATATGTTAGAAACACAAACCCTTTCTTTCTCATTTTAATACTTTTCTTCATGTTACTGCTCAGCCTTACTCTGAGACCAAACAGCTACTATGTCCACCACACGAAAGAAGAAAGGGGCGACAGATGATTAGAGGACAACCACGTGAGTAACAGTCTGCAGTTAAGCAGGATTACACAAAATCTGAAACTGCTACACAACAATACATGTCCCTGAGTCGTGCAGTAACAAAAGCTCCGCCTTCCTCCCAGCYATACACTCTTACTGCTTACTTTGCAACCGGTTTGGAGCATGAAGCTACCTGTGCTATTTTAACAGCAACTCATCAATACAATAAAAAATCATAGAGAACAAAAGCACCCACAGGTGGTCCTCTGGTGTTTAGTTTTGGGGGTTTGTTTGTTTTAAAAGTGATTTCAGTAATGCATGTACTAAATACATGCTAGGATAAGGAAGGGGCAGGACAAAGTCTGGGAGAAAAGSCTGGACAGAAAAATGGCTCTCTGCGGCGGTTAGAACTGCAAACTACTCCATGGACTCGCAGCATAATGTTGCCCTTTTCTACCACATAGAAGTTTTGCTGCCCAAGGCTTTTTGCAATTGAGTTCCCACTCCTTCTGGTCACACTTAGCTCATCTGTTTTCATCCAGKATCTTCACTGTGAGCTAATGAAAAAAGRAAAGAAAARAAAGGGCCTATGTTATTTACTCCTCCCCTTTGCYGTACTTTAGGCATGAATGGAAACCTTTGTAAAAGGTTAACACCACCTCRTTCTCCTCCAGGTGCTTCCATAAAAGCTATCTTTGTCACAAACCRGCAAAAATACCAACAGCCAACAAGCTTTCCTTGCCCTGAAACAACTGGCTACCATCCTGATTGTGGGTTTGCTTCCTCATGCTTTCTCTCCAATTCTTCACACCTATTGTTCTSTGTTTAAGAAAGTCCCCACCGTTTTGTGCTGCCACCTACTTATCATAAACAAAACTTACTCGTTTTTATAAAYAACCATTAGATGGCTTTGGGAAAGGAGAAAAATCTTCAGAATAATTTCCTGAGTTACAGATGATCATATMTTTGTGTGACACCCACAGTATTTTYTCTTTGAGYCTGAAGCATGTTTGCCAAGTGTATTTTCTATTATTTAAAACAAATGCATTAGAACAGTGCAGGAATATCATGCGTTGTGAGGCAAAACAAATGTAATTTTAAAAGCAAACTAAATTAACAATAATTTTCTACTATAAACATCCCACATCCATAACTCCAAACTTYTGATTCCTCTCACACTGAATATTCTGTAAGAACAGCACACTTACAACAAAGTAATGTGACTAAAACCAGGAGAACAATTTTCAACTCAGGGTCGGTTTTTTTCTTCCTCTCAGCCAACACTGATCATCTTATCTTTGGAAGATTTATGACACAGTACAGCTGTCATCTGATCAGCACGGGCTTACTTTGTCTTAATTTCATAATTCAGTTGCCTGGAAACTCTCAAGAACTTGGAACAGCACATAAAAGAAGGCAGCCCTAACTCCTCTCTCTTGCATTAATGAACTGCTGGAACCACAAAATTCTACTTCCTTTGAGAGGGTCTATAGTGTTATTTTCAATTTTTTTTTTTTAGTTAGCTTGAAGTTCAAACATTTACTTATCACACAATAACGTGTTAGTATGGACTGACTTTTGAAAAAAAACAGGAAACTGAACTCCTTAAACCACAAAACAAATACATCAAATAACCTTCATAAATAAATCACTTTTGAATTTAAGTGACACTACAAGTCACTAATTAACACTCAAATTTTCAGACTACCCATATAAAGCACATGCAATTCCTCTCTGCCAAACATTACTAAGTTAAGCTGTCAAAGTACCTAGATAAGAGCAAATACTTTTCATACAGTAAACCAAGGAAATCACTCATGTTTACACAAGTGTAAACAGCTGACATTATGTCCCATCCTTTCTCCTTACACCTATTCCTTCTTTACAGATTTAAAAAGAAAGTACAAGTTTAGTCATAATTTTAATTCTTCAGGCTCCAAAAGGCCAGAAGAAATGTAAACAGAACTTCAACTAAGACTTCTACAACTGTCAGTCCAAGTCTGCACTCACACACCACAAATGCCACAGGAGCCATAGGAAAGCAAGCCTGGAGGYAGAAACATTCAATTAAGGGACGTTATTTCACACACAATTTGAATAAACCACTTTTAATTGCATCAGCAGTCTAATTACTTGCGTTTTTTCTGTTACAACAAACCCCACCACAACTGTTACACAGGGAAGTTACATGGCTTCACATTAGAATTGCACCAAATTGAACTAAACTACAAGAGAAAGGAAGGAAAACGCCAGWTTCCCAGTCATCACAAAGTCAGTAGATGAAGGACAAATTATAGAACATTATACAGGCAATACAGAGAAAAGAACATGCAAGCAAAAACAGGAGCAGGAAAGTTAAACTGGCCTCCACCAAAACTACCGCAGGATGTGTTAAAGCTTAGATAACCAAAAAAGACAACTTCTRCTCCTCAGTGTCAGCAAGATTATTTCCTTGGTAGTCAGCAGAAAGGTATTTGCAGAATGTCTAAGTGGCTCTGGTTGTTGGGAACCAGAGGCTAAAGATGRCTCCACCCCTGGAAAACCACCTAGTAACTCAGGAGCAGCACTGCATATAAACTCTTACCCTACGATGGCTCCCTTACTTCAGAGGGCAGAACACTATACAAGGGCCACCCATTCTGCATGCAGAACCAAGACAACCCACCGGAGAAGGTGTCCAAGTGATCAAAGTTCTCAGCTTTCATTGCAGTGTTGGTGAAGCAGCTGCCCTGTGGGAGTGCTGCTTATGTTGTGGGTAACAGCCTGGAAACACCAGCATAAAAAAGCAGGAGATCCAGGTCCCCTGCCTTCTGTCTCCCTGATGGAATTATGTTGTCTGAATAATTTTAATAATTACCAGGACCACAGAAGACTCTAAGAAGATATAGGATCCAGCCTTCAAATCATGCTGAAGWACCAGTGTCCACAATCATCTCAGAACTGAAGAGTTACAAAGCCTAAGAGAATATGACTGACTTAGCAGTTTCATTATTCCTCCAAAGTCAAAAGTTCTGATGTTTGCCAAGGTTATTTAAAATTTTCAAGCTTTTTATAGTATTCAGTGYATTGGACAAAGATGGAGTCAAATCAAAACAGTGCTCTACACTTTTACAGTCGTTCTACCATGGCAATTAACTAAATCTAAACAGTAAAAAAAACAAGGCACTAAATAAGTGTATACACTGAACGTATTTTACAACTGAAGAATTGACTTTCTCAACTGTTCTCTTGGAGAGGAGTATCAGCTCTTCAAAAAGTCCCTTCAAGAGGGAAGGAATGGAATAAGAAAGCATTCAGAGAGAGGGTATTACAGGGAGACAGAGTTGTAATAGTTTCAACCACTGAAAATTAAAACAATAAAAACTTCCCTTTGCAGGATGAAAAAYACCTTAAACACTTGGGCAAAACAAAACAACAAATCTAGAGAACGGCAGCATAAACCAACATTTATAACAACTCTTTGCTGGAGAAGTGGAATGCAAAAATGAACAGGGAAAGTTTAACCTACAAAAAAGGAAGAGAAGAACAAACTACATTCTTTGCACTGAAACAAATAAATAGAATCTGCAAGAAATGCCAGTGCTTCAGGATATTTATACACAAGATTATGAGGTAACAAACACTCCATATCCCTTAACTAATTTCAATTGTATTCTTCACTCCTGCCCATCATTGCAGGCATTCAAAGACCTGTTASAGGAGCAGGGTACAGCATTTCCACTAGGCAACTAAATTCTAGTACTTGGCATAGTAATTTCCCGCAATAAATACCCATAATTAATGGCTGCAATCAGAAAACAGGTTCCCAGAAATATTTGTACAAACTCCACATGCAACATTTATATAAGCTGTGGAAAAAAACCCTGGACCTCCTTCAAGCAAAAGTGTGTGACACAGCAGCACCATGGCAATGTCCAACTGCCAGGTCTAATTGCATTTCATCAACCAATACCAAAACAGATTTTAAAATTTGCTGCTTAATTACCATTTCCCCCACTGGGAGTGCAGGATTGTTTGACAGTAATTCCTCACAATCAGAGGCTYCACAGGTCTGCTGTGAATGAAATTTCACCCAGTGGTCTATGTACAAGACTTGAGGCCACAACCAAGGTGGTAGGAGAAATTAGGGAAAGAGCACAGGAGAGAGATTTTCCATCTCCAAGAAACAGGACCAAGAAAATATTATAAAACTACCATGACRTTTACAAATAAGCACTTCTGCTTTTGAACTCTGAGATCATGAATGTSTTCCTGCTGCCACCACCATAAATACAGGAAGGATTAAACATGGTACCTTWATTATTTGTAGCTGAACCCCTTCGTCTGTTTGAGGGCCTTGAAAACAGCCACATATTGTCTCGATAATTCTATCAATTAGTTTTTTTCCTGGAGCTGTACTGTCTGGAGCATTGCCTGTCAAGTGCCCATATGCTATAAGTTTCTGGAAAGAAGAAAAAAAAMCATGTAAATAAGAGCTTAAAAAAATTGAGCCAGCTTTTTGTTATAATAAATACATTCATTTGACAGTTCTAACTTGCACAGAATAATTAAAACAGTACATTTTACCCCATTTCTCATAAAACATTAAGGATTTTTTTACATATCCTTATGATTTATTCCATTTTCACTCAGCAACTGCAATACAAAGTGTGCCAGCAAGTTTAGCATTAAAGGTTTTGTTCATCAGTTAACAATGTTTTAAAACAAACAGGATTCTAAAAACTAGCATCACACATCTTCATATGTAGTAGACATACAAATGTTTTTTGTACCAGGTAAACCAGCTGAAAATGCTTTCTATTTAAGCTACAAGCTAGTGTTCTGTTTTTAAGTGTTCTAGTATCCTTTTCTTTCCCTAGGTCTTCAATATTAGAAGTGGAATTTATTACAAAATCCACTTCTGAACACTTTAGGCACAAGAGTATTTGTAAATSCCCACTCTACACAGAGTAGAAACACGGTATGAGAGCAGGCCAGGCACACGTGCCTGTGACTGTAAACTGAGTTCAGTTAGGCTGCTCTAGAGGAGTGAATGGCTAAACACAATGCTGCAGAATTTCTTCCAAAAACATTACAGGAGCTTCAGAGTTTTGAGAGACGAGACATCTCAAACTGAAAATATTTTACTGCAGTTMAAAATAGCATAAAATGAATTTGCTAATGCTATACCTGCTGCGTCAGTTCAACACATATTTWAAAACATGAAAATAGGTAGTTGTACGTAATAACCCAAACATGTAACTGTGGTATATACACGAAGAAACCCATACACACACTACATAATAAATAAGGCATACATTCACCTTTTGTGAGAAACATTCTATTTGGTTCTGTGTACAATCAAGTAAAATAATTAAAACTCCACTATATTATTTATTACATACAACTGTGCTCTCCCTCCAAAGCAAAAGGATTTTACATTTGATAGTTAAAAAGTTCATCTTCATACAAACCTGTAAACAATCTAGTGATGTACTGACAATCCTGGGGCACTTGGACTGGCATGCCAATTCAAATGGAAGGAAGTATTTGTCCGCTTCAATGAAGCTTGTCTTTGATTTCACAGGTGGAAGAGTGCTGGAACCAGACTTTGCTTCTCCATGAGGGGGACTAAACAGAATGATTGTATTAGAATACTGTAAAGTGATCACACAAATAGTTCTTACCACCACAATGTTTATGAATTATATAAAATATCAAGAAAATCAACTTCAGGATAGACTAACTTCTAAGAAGTTAAAAACAGCAATATGTGAAGTATTCTTAACATCTTTTATACTTCATGGCTCCTTTGTGGACCAGTCACACTGACCCATTTGCACATTAAGGGGATATTCAGCTGTCCCTGATGGTTTGGAATCATAAAGCCGTGTTTCCTCTCAAATACGAAAGGACTCCCCCTCCTAGACTGGCAAAAGCAACAAACTAACAAAACGAAACACGCTGAATCGTTGTCTTAATCTCTGCTTCAGGTAACACCACTTTAAGAGAGTTCAATGGTTACCAAAGTACCTCACTTGGGCAAATTATCAGAAATGACTAACTGTACAAAAGCAAGAAGTTGTTGAAGTTTTATTGATAACAGAACCTTTGGAAAGGTCATGCTCATTAATACTCTGGAAAAAGGTTAATTAAGAATGGGCCATTTTTTACTAATTTGAGTGCATCAATGCAATTTGACTTGGGTCAAAGAAGTTCAGATCTTTCATTTCACAAAATAACKCATCACCTTACATAAAGCATTACTAACCTTTTTTTGTACACACATAGATATCTTTAAATGAAAGGTAAACTACACTGCCTWACACAGACTTGATAAGCAGTATTAAAGAAACTCATATTCTGTAGTAAAGCCTTACAGAATTCCTGCAATAATTCAAATAGACCTTTATAGAACAACTGCATTCAAATAAAGGTCCTATGCATGTTGCTAGTTAAATCAGATGCTTCAAGGAATGTATTCAATTTCATGTTCCTGAAGCAGAAAAATGAACTGCTAAGAGTTTGTTATAAATCTAAAGCATGCTTGCAGTCCCATGCATTATGGAGYGGGCCTTAAACTAATCAATACAAATTAGTTTCAGATTTTCAAGGAGCAGGCTGGATTGTCCTTGAGKTGATATCTGGTATCACATTCAACTAGATCAGGTTGCTTTAAAAGTGCACCCAAATTCTAAGTCTGAAGAGTGAATAATTAGTATTAAGATGTTACTTTTTACTGAATAAATCTGTTTAGAAGGTTGAGGAATTTATCCCAACATATTTTTTTCCTGAAGAAAAGAAGAGGTTTGTTTTTTCTGTTGGACGCACAACTTTATTTATTGCCCTATATCGTTTTGCTGGAAGCAGAGCTCATTTGAACAATACCCTAATCAGGTAAGTTGTAGAGGAAGTAAATGCTTCTTTCATGTTCTTAAACCTCTCTGATATTCCTGTAAAAGCTTTACTCTGAGAAATGGAAGGGCAGTTATCTGTTGCTTATGTCCTATGACAAGACTGTTCCTCACCTAGTGATTATGTCCATTGAAACCATTAAAACTAAGTTAAAAAGAGCATTCTGGAAATAAATCCAAAACTGTTCARCACAATGAACAGGCCACAATGAGATTTTTGCAAATTAAGAACCCATGCCACAACAAACTACTGCATAAGCCTGGAGCATCTCTTAATTCTCTTAATTGAAAGCTATTTTAAAATGGGTAARGTATTAAAT
The DNA here is from genome assembly GCF_030028575.1 of Malurus melanocephalus. Lineage (NCBI taxonomy): Eukaryota > Metazoa > Chordata > Aves > Passeriformes > Maluridae > Malurus > Malurus melanocephalus. The sequence continues at coordinate 281,399 of NW_026623264.1, forward strand.
ATGGAAGGTGATGCACATTTGTCCCTGGAGAAGCAATTCAGTGTCAGAGACTAAAATAGTTCATGCCTCAAACATTGATACAAAGTTAGTATGACTGCCATRTGGTCTTGTTTGCACCTTAATTCAGGCAGAGGTAGYTCTAAGAACCTTTAATAATCAGATYMTGGCAGTAAGCTCATCACACTGGTGACAACATYAAGGAAAGGGCATAGTGGGGAAGGGAGAAGAGAAACTCAAAAGGATTTTTCTTCTTAATGTCCGTGAATTGCTTCTAAACCCAGAAACTATCCCCAAAACTTTCTGYCACCAAGGCATCTACCTAGCATGGGAATTATGAAATATGCTGATATTTATGTATTAGACATAGAGAAAGGCTAAGGTATGCATCAAACAATGGATYTGGGAAATTATTTTGGCAGCATTTGCTGTGTAATGGTTACATAAATCAGCTTGTTCTTTTCTATTCCCTTCCCCTCCACCCCACTACCAAATACCCGTTCTGCTAAAAAAACAAACAGTAAAACAAAAGCTCTTTTCCATGCAGAGTTTCTGGAAGGAGAAAATTATCTATTCTTCAGAGCATTCCAGGTTAATTGAGATTAGCTGCCTTGAACAGGGACTGGAAAATGTAAAGAATCATCATTAGAGATCCCTTATTAAGGCCTTTGAATCTCAATTACAGAAGAACCTGAAAATAATTTAATAGACTAAGAATTTTCTCTGTTCTAGGGCCTAGAAAAACAGCATTTTCRACTGCACCTAAAATATTTGACACTACAGTAAGAACAGAGAAGTCCATTCACAATTTCCAAGTCCAGCAAAGCCTTCAGAGCAGAAAAAGGCTGCTATCAAAACAAAGAAATCATTGAAGAAATCAGAATCTATTTAGAAAATGCATATAGGAAGATGACACATACACATTCTACCCYCCAAAAAATGAAAACTTCAGACATTAATAGGGCAGAAATTCTGCCCCTGAAGTTCAGAAATGGTTGAACCATATTTATACAAATCATTTTATTTCTGTGTTCTCACTAGTTTTAGCATGGTAGTCAACTACAACAGGGCCAGATATTACCTTCCCCTATTCAGTGCCCAGAACACATAYMWCTCACKGAATATTTAACATAAAGCACWTTTTCTTATCATGCTTCACAATGTRGACTTCTGCTTTATTTACACTACTCTAAGAAGAGCCTATTACAAATTCACATTATTACTTTCTGTCTGAGACAATCTTGTGGTACTTGATGCAAAAATTTCTAAACACTACACAAATATTAAATTTATTTTTACAATTTTACTRTGAGCACATGGTATTGACTTTATTTTGCTGATGGAAAATGAAGCACAGTCTCGTCAGATAAACCCACTAAGTTTTACATGCCCAATTCAGTAAGYTGCAAGACTCATTTTTTCAGCGTATTTGATATTAAGTTTTCCTTTATGTCTTCTGAAACAAAAGTTCCCACTGACTTTATTGCAGCTAGAAGTGATTCTGTTTTTCAGACCAACATTGTAGATTTCTGTTCAAATATCCAGGAGATGAAGCAGAAATCATTAGCATCCAACTCTGAAGCTGTGGTTTAAAACGATTTACCAAAACTGAAATCCTGTTACAGGGCAGAACAGAGATCCCCAATCAGCGCCCATCTGTCTAAGAACACTTTCACCCTCAGTTTTACCCACTGATCCAATTCTTTCAATAGGCATGAACAGTCTTCACCGCACAGCCCTGACTCAGAGTTAGCAATGCACAGTGGATAAGAAAGACAATACTGGGGAATGTGTAATGAAATACCAGTAATAGATTCCACAGCTTAGCAATAAAAGTTYGTTAAGAGCAGAAGACTGCTGAATGTCAGTTTTTGGGTTTACCTTCACTTGTGAAGTACCTTCACAAATCTACACCTATTCCCTAACAAGGTYCTTTACCTGTTACATTACTTTTCTCAGCTCATTCCTACTTCTTCACCCCAATCTGCTCCCCTTGAAGACTCACTTCAAGTCTTTTATCAGCGTTCTTTCCCCTTCTCAGAATCCACTTCAAGGCTCTTCCAACACATTGAAAGAAATGTCTGTGCCACCCACAAACACCTTTTCCAACTTTGATCCCYATCTCCTGTGCTCCCTGGCCAGACRGTACCACCCTGCTCCTTCTAAGCTACTCTCCGCTGCTTCTCCCATGCCCTGTGTCCTGCACCAATCCAGACAGTCACATAAAGCACCACTATCTGTATGTTTCCACATACCACCAAACCACCAAAAATATGTTGAAAATGCTTTTCAGAGAGCCCATACTCCCCATGCAGAATAATTTTAAGATSTTAAAAGTACTATCACTTAATATGATGAACTACCACATACCTTTGCTTTTCTGTTTCAGCCTTTATTTCCTCTGTAAAATGAAACAAAGGCATAGTTATAGAAATGGTATCATAAGCACRAATATAAAATYAACAGAAAACTACTGGAAAGCAAAYATTTAGGCARACTATTTAGGCAAATATTTGAAACTGGATTAGAAAACAGAAAATACATATTTACAGTTTTGTGAGTACCTCTACTCGTCACCTGCATTGATTGCAAACTACATCATTATTACTTTGCAAATCTATAATCAAAACTGCATGCTTGAATTTGCACCCAGTCATGCCCCCTAAACATCACATCCTCGGAACACTTCTGCAAAGACATTGGCCAGCTCTTTTCACAGCTGACATATGSAGAAATAATAAGGAAAACACAAATATTATTAGAACTATTAATTTAWCCATAAATGATATAAAGTATATACTGCTTGATAAACACAGGTTATACAGAAACACAACCAAACAAGTTCTACCATTGCTAGTTCTTATGTGAAATCTTAATGACCAACTATCATCCCTGGTTTTAAAAAGTATTAAATACAACAGTAATGACTAAGTGAGAAGAAAAAAAAGTCTGTAGTGCCTCTATTCCATACTATTTTAAAGTCTRTTATAACAGAAGGATGAATAGTTGAATGCCTTTGACAAACATTTTAAACCATTTTTTAACAATACATTTTCAAACTAATTTTCTATTACTTGAACTAATTTTAGGAAACATTTTGATTCAAGAGTAGTCTTGTCTATTCTCTACTCATTTTGCATGCTTAAATCATAGGGAATTTCATAAAGCATTTCCAATGCTGAAGCTATACATACATGAACTGTATAGGATGAAGAATTAACATATATATATGTGTGTGTGCATGTTTTGTTTAAAAATCCTCTCAGGAAATCTATTCCAGTATCAAGTCCTGCTCAAACATGMAAAACCATAATCAACTAAACCAAACACTTTACTTTGATTTTTGTATATAAGCTTTAAACTAGTGGCATGGACCGATTCTGACAAAAAACCYCACCAACTTAATATCAATAACTAAACACCCATGCAGCAAAAGCACACTTTGTCTGCACTGTTACCATTTCACACAGTCATACTAACTCACTTACCTACCGCATGCTCGCAAGCTGTATATTTTAATCACAAATTACTAGTAGCAAATGTTTCCTAATTGACTTTCCCAACATCAAGAAAACTGAACATATGGAATGCCCATCAATTTAAAATCTACATCTTATTTCTGGTAAGAGCAATGTTCATATTTACTTCCAGTAAGCCCCAGAGGTTAGCAGGTCAATGGTTCATTCCAAAAACAGATACTCCCGAAGTTGTTCCTTCTGGGCTATCTGGGCTATCCAGGACTAGACAAAATATGAAAATAATTCTGTATTCCAGACACCAAGCATACCTCAATAGGTAACAAAAATAACACTARGACTCACAGTTGGCAATGTTGCAGTAAAGTATACCTTCCTCCCAGGTTATGACATTCAATCCTTTTACTTACTTGAAGACAAAGTCCTGATCAATAAGAAGAAGAAACTTCCTCCCTTCCATCATCTTCATACTTTCCATTATTTTACCTCCCACCCTAGCATTCACACCTAGGAACTCTGCTCCTGAGACACTCTGAAGTCTGTGCAACAAACAACATTATCAACTAAGAGATAAAACTGAATGACTTCCAAGTTTAAAAACTGAGCAGAGGTAAGAAGCTTCTGGAACTGTCAATCTAATTAAATGTTACTACCATTTCAAGCAGCATTGCCTGAGTCTATTAATGTGAAACTACTGATTTTATAACCTTTGATAAATTTAAAAAAACACTCTTACAGTCGCCAATGTCAAYTATTTTTAGAAGACTAAAATATTTTTAATGGCAGAGAAGCACATGGTATGATACTATTAGTATGAATGAGGCAAAACAGTAGACTTGAACATACTTTTACCCTTGAGAATAGAGAAAATCTAATTTATTTCACTGTCTGATTGCTCTCTCTGCTCTCCGCGCCAGAATACAAGTTAATCACAGTACAATTTCACGGTCATGTATCAACCACATCGAGTAGGAAGCACACAAAAATTCAAGAAGCATTATCAGCAGAAAACCAGATTATAATAAGGGTAACTAACAATTCTCATGCTAGATAAATATTCTGTTAAACACAGATGAACCAGAACACTGACTGATGCMTTCTTTTAAATGGGAAAAAGTAATCCCTGCAGAACTAAAAATCAGCTAGAAAAAAAAAAGATGAAGTCAGGCTTGAAAACACAGGCTACTTCTTATCGTGCTCTCCCTCTCTCCAAACACACAATCAAAACTTCAAAAGAGAGGATCTACTCCTTCTGGGAAGGAAGAAGTAAAGAGGATGTAAGATGCTGAAATGGGATGAAAACTGTAGGGAAGGAAAACAGCTACCTCTGTGTTATCTGTGATGTAAACACAGAATTACTATAAAAACCAGCTCAGATTATTTTATGGCACTGAAATGATTATGTGTCCTAAAATGCAACTGATATTATTTAGAAGTGCAGCAGAATGACAAAATAAACCCCTTTTGAATCTCCCATTCACACACAGCTCCAGAAGTCCTCTTTATAGAGCTCTATCAGAGAATTAATGGAAATACACRAAACTTTTGCACACAGAAACTAGAGTTGATCAAAAAGATACATCATTTTGCAATGGTATGCAACAACCATTTCACCGAGCAGGTAAAATGAGTCATGTACATGAGTTTCAACATAATTTTCCATTTCATCTACACTTCCACAGACCATCAYAATTTCAAAGAAATCTCTAAAAATGTCTAAGACCTTTGTTGTTGGTTTTGGGTGGGTTAGAGCTAATTTTCTTCACAGTAGGTTGTATGGYGCTGTGTTTTGGTTTTGTGCTAAAAACACTGTTAATAATTCAGGAATGTTTTAGTTATTGCTGAGCAGTGCTTAYAGAGAGTCCTTTTCTAGTYTCTCAYTCCACCCCACCAGTCAGCAGGTTGGGGATACCCATGGAGGTGGGACAGGACACAGCCTCAAAGCTGACCCCAACAGGCCAAAGGGATATTCCACTTCATATGGTTTCATGCTCAGGAATAAAAAATTGGGGCATGGGGCAGGGCTGTGTGTGTGCAGTCTGCCTGTTGCGGCTTGGGGACTGCCTGACAAGTGGTGGTGAGCTACTGCCTTTTTTTTTTTGCACCACACATGTTTTTTGGATTTGATTTTCTTTGTTGTCATTTCTCCTTCTTTTCTTTTTCTCTTTTTTATTAACCTGTCTATCTCAACCCAAAGTTTTTGCAATTCTACCGTTCCACCTAGTACTCTTTGATTACAAGCCAGCGAGAAGCTGTGTAGGGCTTAGTTGCTGGCCAGAGATAAACCACCAGAACAGGCATCCATAATTTCATTCTCATCCTTCCAGCTTTAATTTACTACTTTAACATGTCATTTGAATGCTTTATCTTCCTTGGACATTCATAGCTTTTAGTATTAAAAAGTCAAGCTAGTTTTCAGTTTTCTCTGTCTTCCTTTAACACCTTATAACCAGCTATCTCATTTGCAACTATAAAATCAACAAATCTCTATGTAATGACAGTGAGTAACACCAAACAGCAATGTCAAAATGGCCAAGTAGGTCAAGCACGTGCTGTGGGCAATACTGGATAATAACACTGAACAAACTACAATTTAAGACTAATTCAGTGTTTACCCGGTTATATCCAATTCAAAGTATGATTTAAACCTTAACTACATTGGAGAGCATCTCTAATAACCTAATTTTCAAATTAGTATCTTTAGGTATTATTTCCTTCTAGTTACCTAAATATGCTGTCATACTAAATGAAGTATAAATACTCTAGAGTTAAACTTTGGCAGAAGCTTGAATAAACTACTACATTTAGGAATGCTACACAGAGCTAAATTCTATGATATCAACAYCAAGATGTGCGTCAGATTACAGCAGAAAGAATTCCTATGGAACTTGCCATTGGGAAAAATGCAAACTTACTTATAGTAAAGTAGAAAAATACAAGTTCATTACAAAATATGAAGCTAGGTAAAGCTCACATACCTAAAAGTATTTAATACAGCTCTCATTCTGTTTTTCGATTCTTGCATCAGAATGGTATTCAAACACAAGTACATATTACATTCCCATATTACTGTATTCTAAACAACTAATGTAACCTCCCAGAGAAGCACATGCATAAGCCTCAACTCCACAAGAATCTGCATTATCTAAAACGTAATATTCCCAGTAAGCATCAAAATAAAAGTTCATAAAATATATAATGAATTCAAGRCAGTAAGCAGTGGCTTTAGCATCCTGGTTAATCAGAAGGTAGAACCATCSAAAGCAGCACAGTCTGCAATACTTTAAGGAAACAAGTCAATGTTTGGACTTCACATGACTTATACCCTAGAAGACTACTGTGACAAGGAAGCAATTTGCATTCAATTCTTTCAAGTCAAAGCAAATGGATAAGATCCAAKGAACAAGCAGTGAAGATGAATTTAAATTATACTGCTATCTACATTAAAAAWTAAAAATGGTGAAATCCTATTTAATATACTATTAAAACCTTGCTTGAATTGACTTTGCTTGCATTTTTCCAAGTATTCTAGTGACTGTTTCCAGTATCATACAAAATATTGTAACAACTAAACAATTCAAAAAATCCAAATTTTCCCTCATTAACAATACTGACAATGTCATTCTCCATGTCAAGCTATACAGAAACTGTGTAATACAAAACTAGTATTTATTTGAAGATAACTTTAATTAGGTACATTCCCAATTATGCAATATTTACACATACGGCAACACTTTAATTTAAAAAAAAAATACCAAATTTGAACTTAGAGTAGTCAAGCCATATAAATTTGACAGGAACAAAGAAACCCAATTTCTCCCTCATGAGATCAAATTCTGARCAGATCACGCGGAGTACGTTCTTCCCCAAACCAAATTATTAGATTGTATTTCTTGGTAAATGTCTGAAACTTCTGGGTATCTGTTGCTTCAAGCAGTGTCAAAAAGTCTCTTGYCAATTCAGCTGAAGTAAGGAAATACTGACACCCAAAAGCCACTATCAGACTTCAGAAAAAATCTAAAGTAATTATCACTAATGAGTCCAAATAATGGAACTGGAGAAACAGCTGCTTTTAACTTTAGTGCCACTGCATTAAAAAAATCATGATCCAGAGATGCCTTCTGTGGGCAATTTCTGCTAAGTCAGTATATTTAAGAAAAAGCAGTAATACATGCTGCAAATTTAGCACTTGGTTTACCCAAACATTGTCCCTAACATCTAAACTGCTTACAGATCTTCCACAAAGCTGAAGATTTGCCAAGAGAGAATCTACAGAACGCACACACATTTTCTTCATGCTTCCAGCTGATCACTCTTCTCGCTCCCACAGAGCCTTTGCCTCACTGCCTCTGAACTGTGAACTACACCAGTTTCAGAATGTTTCCTTGTGCTGAGGTGGCATGGWGAACTGTCAAACTCAGATTACAGTGCTTTCCTATTTCTTTTTTACCTGTAGCAGTTAAATTGCCTAAGTTAGTGGTGTAATTAACTTCAGCAACATGACAATGCATCTATCTGCAATGTCAATCAGTATCCGTGTACACAATAGCCAACAGACAAAAACAGAAAGTTTTATATAAAGCCTCAATGGTATCTCAAACCAGCACAGAATAATAAAACAATTTAGTACAACACTGCTGTTCCCCAAGAGTATCAAATCAAGTTGACCTGCCTAAAACTGGTAACACTGTATGCAAATTCATTACAGGAAGATAGTACTGAAATGATCAGTATTTTGGGTAGCCTGCAGAACAAAGCACTCACTTATGGAAGCTGAAATTTCCAAAGCACTCACAATTTCACTTATGGAAGCTGAAATTATTTCTTAAAAGGAATTCCCAAGACACCTACAACAGCATTGTGTCTTCCTCTAAATCCTATAAATAGCTTTTGCTGTCATACCTTCCGGGATGCACAGAGATCTYCCTTCCCTCAAATCCTATTCAACACTGTCTAGAAGATGGGCAGAGCCTATTTGCGGGACTCCAAGAGGCGGCTGATGGCAGCACTAGGCCTTTTGGGGTGCAGTTTTTGTTCTAATTCAGAAAGCTAACTGAAAGAAAAATGGGATTGGAAGAAATACAGATGCAAGTGCAAGCACAATAGAGCATCAAAGTGTGAATYTCACCTGTGTACATTCTTCCCATTGTAAAATATCATGAATGTTTATTCAACTCTCAAAATTCCCAAGCCCAGACTTCAGCACAGGCCTTTGGTTACAGTTTATTCACACATCTGTACAACTGCTGGTTCTTGCTGGGAGTTCTAGCTGGGGTTAATTAACTTACATGATACCTAGTTTCCTCTCTCTGTAAAATTATAGCTCACACAGCTATGGCACAGGGACAGAAAAGGGCAAAGTTCTGTGCAGATTTCAGAAAAACACTGCTGTGGTCTTCAATTAGCATTTACATAATAGGAAATAATTCTTGTACAGACAAACAAAACAGCCTCAGGAGTAAATTTGAACACTTCCACTTGCTTTCCATTCCAACATATTATACTATTTCAACTTCATATTTACAGATATGGAAGGAGTAACCATGTAAGCAGATTAATCAACAGTATTTAAAAAGCAGCAYTCCAAACAAACAGGAGTTTTTGAGTCTGGTAACTCTTGATGAAGTTCCAGGTAAATCCTCCTTGTTGTGCTCTACAAAATCCCGAAACCCTCTCATCATGAGAAATGTGACGTCATATCTCATTATCTTTGAAAAACATGGAGTAGAAACCTTTGAAGCATGCAGAGAAATATTTACATGTACATACACAYGTAGCAAAATCTCAAAAGCATTTAATACAGACTTTGGTAAGATGCTTTTACTTTAGATGACACTAATTCCTCTGAAGAATGCTAATACAGGAAGGGAATATTATCTGTTGTTACTTCCTATGCCATATTCGTGGCAAATCCTGTCGAACTGTTTCCCTACTCATACCTGTATTTCAAAAGTCATTATGTTTCATGGCCCTTATTGTTTCTTTTAATCTTTGAAGCAATCTTCTCCTTTATTCTCAGTTTTCTTTTCAGCCCTTTTTAGACTCTCATACAGAAATACAACTTCTCCCCAGCCCTGCTCACAGTACGCCATTCAGGAATATACAACTGTGGTGTACATTTAGAAGCCTGGATGCACAACTTGTCTTGATTCAGTGAAACTTACTACCTGCTCCTTCAGTTTATTAGATACGACATTTTCAAATACAGAATCACTGGCCTATCCACACAAAAGCAGACACTACTCTAATGACCTCATTCTGCTTAAAATTAATTCAGAATAATTCAGTCCGGTGGGGTTTTAWAACGGGATTTTCTGTAATAATCCTACTTGCTAAACCACGTTAAGACTCCTGTCAATTTGCTTCACTGACTACTTGAGGAGYGGTGGCACACATAGTCCACACATTACTAAGGGTAACTGTACTGTAGTCACTTTAGTAACATTTATTTTCTAACRTGTCTGAAAAGCTCATAATCTACAGCCATTAACCCCTTTATTTCCTCTCATTTGAGGGAAGCAGAGGGGATGGGTTCCCGTCCTTTATTAAATCTACAGTACACTCCCAGCCATATCCAAACTTGTGTCTTTTCTTAGATCAATACCAGAGAATGGAAATAAATTTTCATTTATATCTTTAAACAGATTTACAAGAGGAGAGCCATGTGTATTTATTTTAATCAAGTAGGGCATACCTTTAAAATACCTTGTTCCAATCATTTGGCATCTCCTCTCACTACTCCTGTATGATAGTTTCATGCTCAGAACTGGTGGCACAAGTTGCTGAGAAGATGCACTAACATAAAAGCAGGTCGGTTGCTTACCAAATTCATAGTAACCTAGCCAGACTATAAAAAGGATCTTGCCTAGAGAGACAGTTTTCCAACGTACTTTAATCCAGTCTGAGGGTGACCACCAAARAAGGAGGTTCCCCCTATTCCACTGTCTGTGCTTATTTGAAAACTCCTTACACAATAGCTACCAAGTTTAAATAGCCTGACAATTTTAGTTSTCATTGGGTTAGTGAGCTATTTCARCTTACTGTAGATCTGCATGACCCTGAGCTGCCACACCTCATGTGCATCACATGTTTCAGGAAGGAAGAGCTAGAACMGAATTGCCCATTGCAGTGTACACCAACAATGCACTGGAATAAATGTACTGCAAAACCCTATGAAGTTTACCTACTATGTTTCATCAACATTACTACTTYTTTTTTGGTAAAGAAATAACGTTTTGAAAGGACAATAAGGTTTCTTTATCACATAAAGGGGGGAAAGTCTGCAACTGTATATTCTTCATATTCACTATGTTTATAGTTTTTCTGACTCTTCTTTCTCATGTCATGTATTAAAACAATTGTGAGCTGTGTAAATTCTGATTCTAGACACTACAACCCCAACAACACAGCAACAGCTATGCAAATGGAGACAGCACATTTTAAAAACAGCATAAACTAMCTTCAGTCAGATACTTTTATTACTTTTTTGTATTTTTTTGCTGCTTAAAGAAAGAAGGTAGCACATGTGTTCTATCCTGACAAATAAGTCAACTCCTACTCAGAACAAAGAAACACTATTCAGCAAGAAAAATTTACAATGCTGTTCAMTGTGTTGAATAGCAGAAAATGAATTGCTGCTTAACATCCCTTTTCTCCTGGATCCCTCATCTACCTGTATTGAGCCAGTATGGCTGTCTTGCACAGCTGCTAYGGAATTGCAGTGGAACTTCACTAGTTAAAAAGTATGAAAATAACTCTGGATTGAGAAAATAAATKTTAATATTTTAAATTTAAATTTTAAAAGCCTTAAAAAAAAAAAAAAACCAACCCACAAGCTGGATGTGCTYCTACACCTGGTTTTGCCATGTGGTGAAGGGTAGGATGGGGAAGAAAACTAATGCTTTACCCGGTATAATTGCTATGCTGGGGATTTATGGCTTGTCAAATTCTAACAGATTGGAATAACAGAACAGAAAATGAAATTCAACATGAAAACATGAAAATGTGCATTGAAAGAGGTAATTTATTTCTTTATTAAAGAATATGAGAAGAAAAAATACTGCAGAGAAACACCAARGTATGACAGACCTCCTATCAGAGTTTGATCAAAGGGTACCCTACAATTATTCAGGTCCAAATAACTACAATTTAAAGAAGAAGCCATTTCACCAAGTGCAACAGTGAACAGATCAGTATACAAAAGGATTCTCACCAATGTATCTCAAGAAAATAGCACATACTGGACTGAGAAAAGCATTGCAAGTCTTTGGAGACAGACAAAACAAAACTTAAAGCATAAAAAGCAGCTTCTCTGATTCCAGAGCTGATTTTTGAAGCATTCTTGCAAAGAATCATAACTGCCATCTAAGTCACACATAACAAGATAAAACAAACTGGCTACCAATTATACAGATATATTATATTTGTAACACCGTGATTATAATCAGCATAATTCTTACCAGTAGTGAGACTTTATTAYACCACCTCTGTCACAGCAACCCAACATTACAAAGCACTCTGTGAATTCCTGCAAACACTTGTAACCCCCCTAAAAAGAGCTGGGAATCTACTAATTGAACTAAGTTTCATATTTGAGGGAGGGGGGCAAGGTTTAGCCTCAAAGGATGACAGAACCTAATGGTCTGAAGTAATATGCAAGCACACTAGTATCTCTAGAACAGGTGATACAAGATAGGGGCACTCAACCCAACTCTTGTTTACCTGAGTCAGATGACGGGATACATTATTTTGTCAGAATATCATCAAAGAGAAAACAGAGAGAAAAATTAGGACAGATAGRAATTCTCAATGGTGTATCCTGCAGAGACACAGTACATCCAGTCCTCCTATCAATTTGCCCAAATATTCATTACTTCACTTGATTGAGTATTTGTTCCAGTCAGCAGAATTGTAGTTAGCAYTGCATGCAAGCGCAGGGCTGCAGACACACTCTGGACATGGTGGGTTTATGCTTCCTCCAAGCCACAAGGAAATCAATGGCTCCATTGTTTAAAATTCTGAAGTTATGTTTGCCTACTTTTAGAGAATGTGAATCATCAATAATTCTTGATTTGCCACTTGATATTAGCAGCTTGATATTTTGCCCTCTGAAATTTAGAAAAGTCAAAAGCAGCCTCAGTTCTGCAAACGTAAAGCAACATAATTGATTATGTATAACATTTCTGGTGAAAGCTATCAGATATGAAAGAAATGTAGCATCATGKCTTGCAAACCAAAAAAGTTTGCAGTAATGCACATTGTGCCTTTTCATATCAAGTTTGGCTTCCTCTCTTCCCCTCCTTTAACTGAACAGCTTAGTCTCCCACATTCTTAAAATCAGAAACTCAAGCACATTCCTCTGCTTGGAAGAGTGTGGGTTTCTGTCAAAAAATAATCATAAATATATATATATATATATATGTCAGAAGCGTAAGAAAATTAGAAGACACAAGATTATCTTTGAAACAGGAAAAGTGTTTTTAATCAATTCATTTCCACCTGCCTGAAAAAACCTTATCTGAAAAGAAATATACCCAGAACAAAATCCTGGGATTTGTATCTCATCTGAAGGGAGACAATGAGCTTCTCTCTGAAGATCATTCTTAACTTTGACCTTTAAGTTCAAAGCAGGCAAGCATAAGCAGTCTGCCTCAAAAAAAATCAAAGACCTGATAAGATGAAATTATCTCACCCCTCCACAATATAATTGCTGGATTCTTCTACCATATCCATTTCCGTAAGAGAGAAATTTCTACACACYTGCAGTCAAAAAATGAAGTAATAGAAGGCTTAAAAAACCAAGTCTCTTAAGTATCTAACTCTTAAAATGTAATTACCATTTTAATTGTTTGCATTTACAACTGAAAAAATATCCCAAACATTCAACTGAACCTACATTTAAAAACACAAAACGTTGCATTCCAGCTAGGAGTCAGGTTGATATATAATGATGTTTTTCTCCTTGCATGTTTTCATGTTGTCTGCCTGACCTCTTGTAGATGCAAGTTGTCACTGCAGTCATGAGCTGAAGGAGACGTGCAGCAGATGGATCAGGACATAAAGAATTTGCACAAGCATTCTCCAAAGCTAGCAGAGAGCTGAACAATAATTATAGAACACAGACACATATGAAGGCCCATAATCTTAGGCATCTTACTCTATAATTGAGTCCTGTTTCAAGAGGCTATGCTCTCATGACAGCATAGTAATAGAACAACATAGTAACAGAAATAGCAGATAACGTGAATTTAAATTGCAAAGCCAGTTTATCAATTTCTCCTCAGCATCAATACTCTCATAGCTTAATAACAATATTCCAGTTGTATACATAAAGTGTTGCATTTACATAAATTATCAAAGAAACTCAAAAGAAACAGAAACTATTTTCACTTAACTACTTGGGCTCTTTATGAATCAAAATTTTAAGACCTAACCAAACATAACTTGGAAAAATCAAGCTGCAGTACATTTTGCAACGGTTGAGCTCTCCTTGTGTTATACAAGCATTCTGCTCTTCCTACTTCAGATACAACACATCTTTAACACCTACATGCAAATTTTAATTCTGGAATTAGTGTATCCTAAGTTCATGATGCCATTCTCAATATTTTCAATGCATCAGTATTTTCAATCATCATTTCACGTCATAAGATAGGGATTTGTATGCAGTAGCTCTAGTCCATTTAGTTACGAAGACGAATTTATTTTTTCTTTGTGGCTAACCATGCATTTTAATAAATAAATAAATAGTTTTGAACTTTGTACTACCAGCTGAAAAGCTRTTTCACCATGAAGTGTAGACATAGCAGAAAAATAAATTTCAAACAAGAGGAACGAAGGCAAGTACTAAAACCTGATGGACAATGAATGTTTCATAAAATACATAGGCAGATTAGTGTCCAAAGACGCAAACAAAACCAGAGCAACCTATCCCAGATTTTTAAATAAAGTTCATGAGAACTCTGGGAACTGGGGAACAAACTCAGAAATTAAATCTAAATTCTGTATTGGACAGAAAGACACAAGAATGGCAAGTTTTTCTTAAACCCTTGATACCCAGTCTTCATTTTGCTTCCAGGAATGGCCAACAGCATATGCTCAAGTAAATGCAGATTACAAAAGCAGGGCAGGAATGCTGCAATAGTTCCCTCCTACCAGTATTTGACCATCTGTGGCTTATACTTTTCCTGTACAGAGACTGTTCCTGCAGGTTTGACAACYCTTGTTAAATTTTCACTTAATCACTTTTGAAACCATTTTAAATTTTGGGATGAATGTAATTACAAGCCGCAGGAAAGATTTTTTTTTTTGCTTTACTTAAATAAGCTGGGTTCTTTACAGGATCTCTAGCTGTATTATGAGAAATCACAGTCAATTATTCTCTTGTCATATCTGTGCTACTTATAATTTTATAAACTTCCTTTACATCCATCTCTCATTTTTTCCCCTTCAGGGAACAAAAAGCACTTGATCACCTCTGGAAGACATTCCACACTTTCAGTCATCCTTGTTGACTTCCAATGCATGAAGAAGGCAACAGAGAGTAAAACTGTACATGGAACACACAGTATATTCATAAAGCAGYCTCCTTCCTTCTTTTTTCTCTACTGTTTTAATATTTGTCTTTTTGACAAAGGAATCGCTATTTTGATGGAATCATTCACAGTAATTCAAATGCCATGCACCCTCTTGACGGACCTAAGTCTTATTTAGAGCCCATGTTTGTGCACCCACAGTTTTGACCAGTTTTCTCCTCCCATCGTACAGGTCAGCTGGCATTTGGCAGCACCCAACCAGTGCCCTTTGATAAAGGAGTGGGTCAATACAGCACAACTGCTGCCTTTAGAAGGTTATTTCACTCTAATAAGTATTTTCTTTAATTAACCTTTGTCATCTCACCACTCACCCCAAAACACCATAAACCTCTAGAGAACTGAAATACCTCTTTGCAGGGAAAACAGAACATGTAACTCCTGTGAGCTCAGTACCTTCAGGAACCTTGGCTGAGCAACCTAGTTGAAGTTCACTGTCAAACTGAATAATCATACACTTACCTATACACTCCATGATTCTGCCCTGCAGATTTAGGATGGTAGGTTTCCCCTCAGAAGTCCACACTGATTCTTCCTCACTACAGAACACACATCTATTCTGTTCTYCACTAATTTTATTCTTTGTTACAGTTCAGACTTGACAGGCTGAAGTTCTCAAGATTTCTTCATCCCTCATACCCTTGGCACCTTTTTTTTTTTWAAAAAAAAGTAAACCACTACCTCTAGTCACATTTAGTACCTTCCATTCCTATGTTAGTAATTAATGAAAATTAAATCTTCCATTCTCTATTAAACAGTCCATCAATTCCAGATTTGAGGCCCGTTAAAAACTTCTAATCCTAGCAATTTAATAGGATCTTTAGTTTAAACTTCAAATTGGGAATTTTTTTTTTTCTGACTCATTTATTTTAATTCCTCTGTAGAAAACTTCCTCGGCTTCCTAAACAGCAAAAAGACAAAGAATGTATTTTGGTCTTCTTCAGTAGGTTTATATTCCTCAAATACTTTTGTGATACCGTTATAATTTACAGATATGGGTGTGCTTGCTTCACTCTTTGCTCAWACAGCTTTATCACAGGTTTTTGACAAGCTTTTATCGATAGCTGATATCCACTAACTGTTAACAAAACACCTCACAAACAATAAGCTCTAAGCATTTTGCTCCCTTTTAGATCCCTTAATCTTGTCTGACTCTTTTTGAAATAAAAAAATATAGTCTTTAGTGATTTTTTTTGTGGCTGCTATGAAGCTACATTTGAGATTATGTATGGGCATACAATGATGAGAGTGCTCACTATTACAGATGAGCTCTTCAATTGCTACATCTTAAACCACTTCCGGGTAAAGGTCTTCCTGTCAAGAGCTGCTCAATACATTTTAACTGAATGCTACCTGTCAATGCAGGTGAATGCATTTACCTACCATGACTAAGCATTCTGTCAAGTACAACAAATTAAGCATTCCTACCTTAATAATTAATGCTATGGAATTAAGAATTTTCCACAAATGATCCCTTCTCATTCCTGGCCTGTTAAGACAGCATCCTCATTTGAAAACCCACTGATACTTTCTCAGCTATTTTTAAAGACTTCTGGCATTCATATATAGGCAAGCACACATTCATTTTTGATGGAGTTACCTACTGATGAAACTATTTCTTGAGACTTCTCTGTTATTTTCTCCTATGCTCTATTTGACGTTCTCTTGGTTGGTGACAAATGAAGACTGAAATAAACGTTTAACTAACACTCTGTATTTATTCTGGCAAAGACAGGCTGCTGCTGCAGAACAAGACTGTCATTATATTTCTCAGTCTTGTTTTTGGATCATTTGGCAGTATGAACAAAAGCTACGTGTCCCCACTTCATACAGCCCACCTCTTCATCAGACTTTGTCATGTAACACGATTCTTCAAACATTCCTTTTTAACTTTTTTCCAGGAGTAAGCACGCATGCATAGCAGTGATGAYACATCCTTATTTCATGCTTTTTTGATGTACAGTTAGCTACCACAAACTACTATCAGATACAACTTTCATATATTACTCAAGGTAATAAAGTAATTACACCTCTGCTGT
Source organism: Malurus melanocephalus (assembly GCF_030028575.1). Lineage (NCBI taxonomy): Eukaryota > Metazoa > Chordata > Aves > Passeriformes > Maluridae > Malurus > Malurus melanocephalus. The sequence continues at coordinate 298,502 of NW_026623264.1, forward strand.
GCCCTCCATAAACAAGTATACAACATATTGAATAGGTGTCATATACATACAGAACAGACTCATGAAATAAAAAGAAATCTTGGCATGAAATGATCATTCTAAGCAAGTCATGAGCATCTTCWGCTCAAAGGACATATTTATTTTGACTGCTAGAATATTTTTAAAATAAAATCCAGAGTTAGAGCTGATCAAAGTATAGGCAGTAACCCTTCCTACATTCTGCAAAAAGGGAGCCTTCAAGCTTTTTGATGATGCTCCTGACAACATGAACAATCATTTTTTAYAATGTTTTCAATGTATATGAGGTCTCTTTCTGTTCTGTCAAATGACCAGAATTGGTCACARAATTTGTGATTTGTCAAACAGAAAGATATAACCAAGGACAGTAAGGTCTTGTGCAGTGTCAAATTCTAAGAACAGCCAGAATCAGATTAAAAGATCCATTTATAGTATGGAGAAAATCTACATTTTATTTTTAACCTTACTGTAGATATCTGAGTGCAACTATTTTTTCCCTTCTCAAAATGAGTAGTTTAAATGGTAATTTCGAAGTAGAAAATTACTAAGCTTTATTTCAGACTTAAATACAAGATAATTTTAAGTCCATGATAACTAGAGAAATTGCAATAAAACAAACCCCCAACRTACTCCCACTAAGTATCCTGCTCACTACAGTAACTTCTAAAGCAACAAAACACATGACACTGCAAGACTCTCATCCATTTCAGCCATTAAACCTYTAAAGGTCACATGTACATCTACACATGAATTATACTACTTGTAACCTTCTAATTAAAAGAGCACTAAGCCATTTCCCTCCTGCTATAGCTCCAAATGATAAGAAAATCATTGTCTTTTCCAGCTACAAGATGATGGTCAGAAGACTAAAGTTTAATGAYTGTCTACAAAATTCATAACTCATAAAGATATATTTGACAGAGAAAACAAAAAAAGAACAGAGAAAGTATGGGCTTTATTGTTATGTCTGAGGTATGCCCCCCAAAAAGGTTACAACTCTATCAAGTTTGTAATTTTCACCCAAACAAAAACCTGTACTTGAATTAGAAAGGTCAAACTTTAAATCAGAAGTCCTGATGTGACCTCATTTAAATAAAGCATTGAAGGTGATCAAACTGCTACTAAAATCCTGATTTCTTCATGAAGTGCTGATTCAGGAAGCAGCTCAGACTAATATTTGAAGGAACACAAGAAGTAAAAATATGAATATTACTGAAAGCTCCCATGTGACTACCTTCAGTACAGCACATATGCATTAATTATCAATACAATGAAAKCTGAAGTTTTCCACGTTCTATCTTTTATTTACATTCAAAAGATTTTTTTAGAAGTTCAGACTGCATAAATTAAGACRATTACTCACATGACAACTATTCTCTCTTTTCTCAGACACCCATAAGAAGGCAAGTGAAAGGTTACTTAAAAATACCACCATTACACAGTCTTATTAACTTTATTCACGTTGCCAACCATGCTACAGGAAAGTGCTTTTTTTACCACTGCTTCCCAAGCTGTGAAGAACTTCAGGCATTCAGTTCCATATTTACTGGATCCACTGGATCCATCGTTCACAATAAAGTATTATGAAAAAGTGTTCTTGCATTGACTACATAAATTCTTTTTATTTAGCAGTACAGTTAAACTCASAGTTTATTTAACCACATGTCCTAAAATGCTTTTAAAGAACAARTAGAAGAGGCACAAGATCAGCAAAATAGAAAGTATAAGTAACTACCGCTAAATAAAAACTGTTATAAACCACAGAAGTCAAAGACATTGCCACCTGCCTCAAATTCATCAGTGAAAGACCTGGAGAGCAAGCAAGCAGACAGCAGCTTCAGCTTTCATGCAATAAGATGGTGAACTAGGAAAGAAAGGCCCAAGTGTTGCCTTTCCTTCMATATAAAAGGCTGCTAATAATTTGAACAAAGATTTTGTTTTGAGCAAGACTCAGGGATGCAGAAAGGTGCAGAAAGGAAGWGAAAAGGAGCTAAGATACAAACTGGAAACTTTCCCAAGCATCGCTCACCACCACAGACTATATTCCCCACAGTGTTAGATACAATTTTAAAGAAGAAAATGGTTTATTTTTACAGCAAAATTTCTAAGCATTTGAGATACATTTATATGCATTATCACACAATGGTTTCATGTGTTAAATCACAAGTGGAAAATATCCAAGTGTCTCATTTTGATGCAGGTGAAGAAAATTTTAATTATACTTCTCAGACACTTAGTTTTTATCCAGCTTTCAATCTTTCATGCAAATGCGGCTRTTCTATTCTAGCAATTTTACTTAAGGCTATAAAGCTCTGTTTCCATTTCCGAATAATGAAAATAGAGGCTAATTTATTCCTAYTGGCTTTCCTACACTCCACACAAGACCCAGGACAGCTTTCTTGCAAACACAACAGTCCATCAGCCACATTAAGCAAGCCAAGTTAAGACTGCCTTTTCCAGCTTTCCTGAGTTGCAGAAAGAACTCTGTGATTTTATGTTGGCTGCTGCTCTCTGAGTCCAGCTACCACTGCCACCCAGACCTTCATACACACCGTTAACACTTGCAAGGCATGCTGCAGTGTGTTCATTTTACACACAACAGAACCACACCTTTGCAAAACCTATCTTCACTTGGAAGGGCATTCCCACTACYTTATGTTTACAATCTGCATTAAAAGTACACTGCTTTGTGTACCTATATCTGTTAATTCACAGCACAGTGTGAAAACTGAAATATGATGGGAAGCTACCAAAGAAATCACACCAGTGGCACACCACTTACTTTTAATTTTCAGATTTGAAACTTTGAAAGTCTACTTCATACTATTCAACCGGACAGCTTAGCCTGTAGTATAAAATACTATCTAATATCTTCAGTAAACTTCAATATTTTTGTCTCAATTTCAAATCTAAAAATATCTCCTCCCTCATTTCTCTCAAACTGCAAAGCTGCACATTGCAATGTTGGTCATTCAAACAAACTGCAAGGCAAATTGACCCTTCCAAAGGAAAAAAAACCAAAAAAAAACCCAAACAAACCCCAAAACAAAAAAAAAAAACCCAAACAAACAAAAAAAAACCCCACTCCTAGATCCAGCACTGGCTAAAATCTCTTCACATGAAATATTTACAAACCCACTTACACTTTTACTTTAAACTGAAAAATAGGAATACCATTACAAAAATTGTTGAGATTRTTAGAACAGTAAATGCTAAAGGCAGTACATGCAGAATTGGTATTATCAAAAGATCATCCTTTTAAACTTAGTTCTGTCTGTGTTTGAGTAAATAAAAAAGAGAGCGTGAATAAACACTTTTATCTCAAGGGCAAGTATCTTCAATAATCTTTAAAATATAATTTTTCTGACATAAGAAATACATGAAAAAAAAAACCCTGAAGAGTACTGGACAGCAGACATTACCCATTTGAAAAAAACAAGTAATAAATAGCATAGCATCAATGACTATGCAATCTTGTACCACATGAGTATACATGGATACCAGAAACAGGGACAGGAAAAAGAGTCAAACTAAAGTAATTTAAAAAGTCCAAAGCAATCATGCCCTGGATATCTTATTAAAAGACACCTTTGGTTTTGGAAAAATCTAGTTATGCTATTAAAGTGTTTATACAATTCTAAAATAAAAAGCCTGGATTTGAGAGAAAAAAAAAAATCCATTCATGACAAAAATAGATGCAAGTTGTGTAAGGGACAGAGCTAATACAACCTCCACATTCCCTACCCAAGCTCTTAAGCTGCTCTTGACCACAGCATCATAGTAAGAGCTCAGCTTCCTCAAGACTTCAAGTACTTTTYGAAAAGTTCCTGCTTCCCAACTGAAATTTCATCATCTACTAATACCTTTAAAACTTCAAATTAAAGAAAACCTGCAAACACCATCAAATCCAGAAAGTCCTGAAGCAACCCAATGAAAATCTTCAATATCAAGAATACAAAAAAAGCTAAGACCAAGGGTAGACTGGAAAGAAGTAACATGAAAAATGGGGCGAAAAAACCCCAACCCAACACAAACATAGCCAACCAACCAAAAATCACAAAAAACCCTTCCCACCAGAATTTGTTAATATTTGTCAATTCAAACAAATTTATCAACCCTTTTTCTAACAGTTTGCCAATTTTTACTTCTAATCATGTAAAATTAAGAACTGAAGAACTTAAGAGTTACAGAAGACTAACATGTAGTGAAAATGCCTTATAACCTATCCCCAAACCTTAAAACTGGTAGAGGACCTGCCTTTTTAATAAAATTATTGTAAATCTTTCCCAAATCCTTGCTGATTGTCAATTTGTTATAGCTGACATACATATCAGTCACTCCACTACTTTGCCTGGGATCAACATTGAGCCAATATACTAGCAATTACCTAGGTCATCCTATTCATCCTTGGGACAATGCTGGCAGTYCTTTGGAATTTTCTCAGTGTCCCAAGACTGATTAGAAATCAATAAGGGAATTGTGACAGATATTTCAAACTCTTGGGTCTTGACAGACCTATTTTTAGTGTCTCTCTACATTTATACTGAAAATGGAAAGCATCATATAGCAAGTATCATCTACCTTATCTTTCAAAACAGGGTTTTTAAAAATACTTCCCTGCATTCCATTATGGCAACTATAAATTATATAGGCAGGGGGCAGGGGGTGGAGGTGCTATTTGCTAGGTTTGGGGTTTTGTRTTTTCTTCTTCATTTTAGGTTATCACATTAAGTGGTTTTCATAGAAGCATCAGTTACCATTTGTTSAATTATCCTTGTATAAGATTCTCTTCCTATAAAATCCCACAAGCATTTTAAGTTTTGCCTGGTTGTATGGAAACTTTCTGTATGTGATTTTTCAAGGTCTGTTTTGCCTAGATGTAAACTATAGTTTCTTCTACTGCATTTGACTACCATAGCTACTACACATTATTTTTTGCTTTTAAACACACAGATAAAAATTACCAAACTTCTTAGTCAGCTGTATTCCCGTGACATCTCCCTCTTTCCTTGAAATCTGCAGAGTTGTTTCCCAAGTCCCCTCAGCCTATAATCCTCCACTGACAGTAGCTGTCTTTCACAGACCAGAATATTTCCTCCCTGCAAACCACCAATTTACACATCACAAAGGAAAGCTTTCCAGCTGGATGCAGAAATCATGAAACTCTTTTCCCCTGCCTATATGAGTCACTGATTTACTATTGGCTGTTGCAGTGTAGAATGAGAGTCATGTCCAAGTTTGCAGGTCTTGCTTCCCAGGCTCCTAGCAGCATTCATTTAAAGTACAAACTGATCAGCAACCTGATAAAAATATCACTACCACTAAAAGCCCAGAACTGACAGCTAGGTGACCCCCCAAAAGACAAACCTTTCTTATGTTTGTAAGTCCATGACTTCACCCAAGATGTTTGCTAAGAACAGGAGAGACTGACTAGAACACCAGTGGCTGAAGCTTCCCTCTCTATAAACCCCATAAACAAACTTATACAAACTCCCTCCTGACAACTGCACAACCTAACATATCTGGAACATATTATCAAAATACTACCTCAATACCAATTGCTCTCTGAAGGATTCTATAAAAAGTCTCGAATATACAACTGATGTCAACAGTTCAGCTTATTTTCTTTCATTTGTAYCTGAAGAAGACATAAGAACAGACACTGTTGTCATCCTGAATGAATGACTCAGTGGTTAACTAGAGACAAGAACCAAGAGAAGAAAGGAAAATATGACAATTACAGAASTAATACACTAGAAAAGGGTATAGGAAAAAAAGATCAACTAGACCAAAACCCCACTAAAGACAGTTCTTACAAGAAATAGATGCATTCTGGTCACAAGGCAACAACTTCTCATTTTAAGCTTCAGCATTCTAATTAKGGCTCTAAAATATGCAGCAGAATAGAGGTATTTAAAAGCTGTCCTGTGTCACAAAGATATGTTGAAGTCTTTCAAGAAGAAATATTAAAAGATAGTAAAAATCAATGTTCAAACTTTCAAAAAAGCAAAGGCTTTAACTGAACACGTATTTCAGAATAAAGTCAGTTACCTAAAAGAAATACCGTTTTTAACTTCCAAGACAAAACCCAAGTATYCGATACTCATTCTCCATTAATATTTCTCCAACCCAGATACAATCCATCGTGTTTTCTACAAAAGTGTTTTTACATACACCCTGTCAACCGTGCCCTCTCTCAAAAGAGATTAAACCTCATCAGCACTGTCATTCTGCACAGCCAAGATCTGATTACACTTAGAACAATAAAATATCCCACCACACACTCCTCTTAAATTAGCCCCATAAATTCTACGTAAACAGCACTTTACATATCAAATGCTGAAGGCAACTYGGAAAACAGTTTATGGGGCCAACCAAATCTGACTATTACCAAGCCAAGTTTTAAATCTTTGCAAAAGTAGGTGAGATCTTAACCACACTGGAAGCCTGCTAGTTAAAGCCCAAGCTTGGTAAAGCAAGCAAAAGGAGGGAAGGGCAGTTGCAAGTTTCAGGGGTTTTGTTTGGTTTTATAAGTATACATCTTGGTTTTTACCAGCATGAAATCTCTACTTATCCTCCTTGCTTAAAATAAGTGTTTCAGAAGAACAATTACAACCAAAAMCCAAATTTTTATGGGTAAGAGTGACTGTTAGATTATGAAAATGCCTACAGCACACAAAGACAACAGATAATATTGCAATACCAATCTCTTTGTATGCAGTACAGAAAAGACTCCAAAAATTCTGACCTTCGGTATCTAAAAAGGACAAATAGTTTTCATAAAAAATAGAAGACAGCCTACCAAGAAGAGTATTATCCAAACCAGACAGGAATTTAGCTCATCCACAACTTCACCAGTAAAATTAAATCTGGGGCAGTAACACGATAATGCTCTTCTAAAGGCATTTTTAACTGTTCATGACAGTTTAGAAAGGTATTTTCCAATGCACTCRGAGTTTCCAACACATATACACATTTCTGTACTGACTGCTAACCTCACTCATTCTAATGTGTCATGATATAGTTTGCAGATGCAAAGGACACAAGATGAAACTCGAAAAGGTAAACAAAGACAGAAAAACATAAGTAGGTGAGAGGTCATTTGCAGATCTGTGCAGGTAAGGACACAGATGAAGCTTCACAGCTCTGGGTTAGTTCTACCTGTTTTCAGAAAAACTAAGTGCTTAATTATAGACCATTGCTTCAACACCCTACACATACACAGAATGGCAGCACAAACTGAACAGAGAYGCTACTTTCACACTGCATGAGACATACATAATCCAGCAGGATCCTTGCATGGCAGGCTAAAAGAAGCAATACAAGAAGCACCAGAGAACCTTGTAAAACTAAGTTTCAGCCCTCTTCAGTTGGTAGTTCCAGAACTCCAGGCAGCACATGCACATGTTTCTTTGAAGTACACACTAGGYACATATCTATATAATTTTATATTACTTGTGGTTTGGAGTTTCATGGAAGAGTAGTTGGACTCCTAATTTGCAGTTGAACTAGCAGACTTTATACAAGCAGGGCAYTCTGGTGTATTCAGCTTGGTCCCACAATCCACCTTCTGAGGCAGAGAAATACATGTCCAGATTCTGACATGAAGCACTGACAGTTTTTGTTCAGTCTATCAAAAACTTTATGTTCAGATGAGGCTCCCCCCCCCCAAGACCTTTGATAATTTATACAAACACAGAATGTTTACAGTAAAGCTTCCTAGACTAACATGGCTGAAAACCAATACAGAAACAGCAGTGGAGGCAACTCACTGGAAAAGGAGCTTCTAAATCTAATGCTGCTGACCAGCTTGCTGCCTGATGATTTCTGCAAGTGGACAATTTTAAAGATAAACTCATTCCTCACATGGAGTAAGAGTTGTTGCTAGGAAAGTAAACAATACAAAATTCTAAATTAGCTGTATTTCATTAGGTGACTAAAGAAATGCTATGTTTTCTACACATAGAGAACACGTTTCAGAAAGGACAATGTTAAATTAAACTCAACTGTTATGTATAAATCCAGACACAACCTGGTGAATTGTCAGATGCTACAAGCATCAGGCTTAATTTCATCCCTGTTGAAAAGCCAAACAGCATCTATAATTTAGCCTGCAAGACTTAATTCATACTTTGCTTTCTTATCTTCTAATCAACAGAAAAAGGGTCATACTAGACAGAGGACTAGACGGTAATTTTAACACCTGTTCAGAGGTCAGACTGCCAAAGTAACATACACTAGGAATGAGGCAAGGCTTTTCTAAGAATTCACAGATGAAAAATAAATTACATATGATCTTAATGGAATGCAACAGCACAGATTTTTAAGAAAATATATGGGGATTAAAAATGGCAAAGGGAGACTATTAAAAGATGCTTGAAATACTGCTTGTTAACTTCAATCTAAAAAGCAGAGCTATAATTTGTTTGCCTGTTGCAGAGGAATTCYGTGTTTCTGGTCATTTCTTGCTTGTTTACCAAATACCTCTATTGCAGATCATTTTATACAAACAATATAAAGCAATGTGAAAAGTGGATTTCAAAAATGAAACAAAAAAAGCCAGAATTAGTAACAACTACTAGTTAGAATAGCTGACTTATTATCAGTAGTAAATAAAAAGCAACATCTCACTACAGTCATGCAGTTGGAAAAAAAGATCTTAATGGCAGAGATAACCTCACTGAAGACTAATCAATTAAGTATTCAGACCGAAAAAAAAAAAAAGTTGATTTGAGGATATGGAAGTACTGCCATGATTTTTAAAAGCTTTTTATTTAACTACCATTCAAAAATATCCAATAAAACTGTAGTTAGACTTTGTCAGAATTAGCACCAAATTAAATTCAATTCTAAATTAGTATTTTACTCATGTTTTATCATTAGTGGTGCTGCTCTCCAAAATAAAGCCATTTCTCAGGAATAAAAGCTAGTCTCAATAGATGAGCAATCAAATGGACAGGACAGAACACAACACGTGCATCCTATCTCCAAATCTGCCACAAAAATCATAGCTCAGCTTTAACGGCCAATTGTCCCACATGTGAAATATGGATGACACGTACTTTTCTCCAAAAATTTTCTAGATAGACATGATAACTACTCTGTTCAAGAGTTACATATTGTCACTTCTGAATTAGGAGTCTATCACACTCAGAATCAGACAATGGACCATGCTAAATTCACAACAGGCAACTGTATTTTGTTGTACCATAACTGGAAAAAAAAAAACAAAAAACAAAACAGTAAGACTCTATGGTAATTAACATCACGCCTGGTATTTTTCAAGTTCATGAAACTATATATATGTTTCTATATATGTAACGAAGTACACACAACCTTGTATTTCTTCTTTCCTGCCTTTTATACCCACATCCTATTGTTTTCCTATTTAAGTCCCAATCACACAATCAGATCCACAGGAGAAGGTTTCAATGAAGCTGTAATAAAGAAACTATTGGGATGTGTGCTTGAGGATCTCCTGGCACAAATCAGTTTACATGACTCAAGAGGCAGACTATACAATCCAGAGAGGCTGCTTTATAATTTGCGTAACACAATGGARCCATGCTTGGAGGGATCTGGATGATACTTAAGACAAATCAAACTACTGAAATAAATGTACRGCAGAAACACAAGATTAATATAAGTGTCTAATTCTATGGATGACACACAGGCTGGATATAAATTCAGTTTAACAATAAAAAAAAAATTCTCTGTTTTATTTTGAACTTGAATGTACAGTCTAAAGTCGAYAGAAGAGCCAAAGGGTTATCAATTTAATCCCACCTACATAAATSATAAGATTTATCATTAATCACTCTAGTGATAAATGAGAAATGTAAGAAAAAAACTATTTCTCATTGATTTTAATTACGAAGAAATAAACAGCTGAACTATGGTTATTTTTGCCCCTCCCTTTGCCAGTACCTTTCACAGACAAAGAAATCAAGGACTGTTTTTTTAAAAAATGAAAAAAAAATTAAGCACTAACATACGAATTAATTGAATGACAAAAGAACAACTTCAAATTACTTACATTCATTTTTAAAACAAGCAAGTTTCAATTTAATGTTATCTCTTCAAACAAATACATATAAACTGACATTATTACTGTACAAAATCAAGATAATTATCTCTAAAACAGAAACAATTACACCATAAAGGGAGGAACATAATCCATTTACGCATTACTCAGATAAAACAGGTCTTTCTCCAGAAGCCTTTCAGTAAATGTCAGTATTTTGCCACACAAGTTCAAGCCCCGCCTGCACTCATCATGTCAGAACTGTGAAGCCCAAGTTGTCCTTTTAGGCTGCCTRTAATTGGATGCCTACATGTGCTTTGTACTATCCAGCACCGGTACTTCCCTCACGCTCCCAGACGAGGTGGTGCTGACACAGCTGCACTGCAAACACAACACCCCTCCTTCGGCCCGAAGCAGAAAAACGTTCCCACATCCTGGGAGTTCAACAACATGGGGGCTGGACTAAATGATCTCCAGAGGTCCTTTCCAACCCCAACAACTCCGTGATTCTGTTATCTTCCGTGGCCGCTSCAGCTCTGCCATGCATGAAGGAAGCCTTCTTCCCCATCAGCTGTTCCTCCACCAGGAAGGACTCGGCTAAGGCTCTCCCTCGCGCATCTCACCGACCATCCCCTCTCTCTTAGCCCTCCTCTCGGCTCCAAAGAGCCACAAAGCTCCAGACGTGGCCTAGTGTCATTGTCTCTCRCTCTCCCGCCACCCCCTCTTCCTCACCCGTCCCTCCTCCCTCACCGCTGCCTGTCACCTGCTCCCTCCCCGCCGGCCGTCTGCTTCCAGGTCAGCTCAGCTCAGCTCCGTGTSTGCCTATTCATCCTGCGAGCAGGGAGGAGGAGAAGGAGGAGGAGGAGAACCCGGCGGGCGCCGCAGCGCCCTCGCCACTGCTGTCAGCACGGGGCCGCTCCCGGCGACGGGCGATGCTCGCCCGCAGCCCAGGGCGCCCACACCTCCGGGGGGCTGTGGTGCACGACCCAAACCTGTGCCATGGTTCACCCAGCAACCCCTCCTCCTCCGGCCCTTCCCTGTCGGGCAGCCCCTCTCCCTCGTTCCCCCAGAAGCRCCACAGCCCCCCCGCAACACAAACACGCACAGGAAAGCGGGCCCCGGAGCGCACCCCGACCTCTGGCCGCCCCTTCCCTTCCCGCCCGGGCTGCACCTCACCTAGTGCCACCTCGCAGGCTTTGCGCAGCTGGGAGTGATGCGCCTTCTTCACCTCCTTGTCGGCCAGGATCTTCTCCAGGGCCCGGGTCAGAAACATGTTTTTCGTCTTCTTCCCTTCATACATGGGCGCAATCGAGCCGTCAGAGGAGGAGGGTGGAGCGGGGAAGTGRGAGCGGGGCACCGGCCTCTCCCGTCGGGAGCGCTGCCAGGGGCCGCCGCGGGTGCGGGGGAAGGGCTCCCTCGCAGGGCGTCCCGACACCCGCTCGGCGGCTCCCCCGGGGGAGGCTGGGGTGGGCCCGGGTGGCGCCGACAGCCAACCCCCRCGGCTGAGGGAGGACGAAGCCTTCTCCTCCCACCCCCGATGCGTGTGTGCGCGGACGGCGCCCGTCAGTCCCCGAGCCGCCCCCGGCCCGCGCCCGCCTCCATCAGCACCGGCGGCGGCGGCCGCCGCAACAACCTGCCCTCGCCATGTTGGAAGGAAGCGACGTCAGGGCCGCAGCCGGAGCGGGAGGAAGCGGCGGCCGTGTCCCGGGAGGCAGGGCGGGCGGAGGGAAGAGGGAGGGCGGGGGGCACTCGTCTTCTGCCCGCCCCGCGGCCGCGCTACAGGTGGAGCGGAGCCGCGGGAGGCAGCGGAGAAGGACGCAGGAGATGGCCGCTGCTACCTGGCAGCTGGATGTGGAGGAGGGGCAGGGCTTCCCTTCCGGGCCACCCGCACTAGGAGGTGGAGGAGGAGACAGAGGAAGAGGAGGAAGGCTCCCCCGGGATGCGCCACCTGCCCCTGAGGGGCGGGCTCCGCCGTGGGAGGAGGGCTGAGGCAAGGGGCCTCCCTCGGAGAGGAGCCGCTCTCCTTCCCTGGCCGCCGCCTTCCGTGTCGAGAAACGCCCGTGGTGGCGGCGGCTCASGGGGCAGCGAGCGGAGAGCAGCCCCCCAGCACCGAGAGATGGAGAAGCGCCTTGGGGCGTGGGAGGTGTCCGGGCTCCCGGGGCTCTCCCTCAGCCCCGCCCCGCCTGTCCGCACCTCCCCTCGGGCGCGGGGGAGCGCTGCACCTGCGAGTTCGCGTGGTGCCCTTCCTGCTTCGCCTGCATCCTCTAACTGGAAACGCTGTCGTGCCGCGTTTCTTCCCACTGCACGTGCACTAGGAGTACAGAGCATTGAAAAAAATAATAAAAAGTGCATCTTAAAACTGAACGATACCTTTTGTGATTTCCTACTTTATTATATTGTTGGAAATTTTTGTGAACTTGTAGGGGCTTTTGAATTTTTTTTTCTTGTTTTGTTTTATTGGGTATTTTTTCCCCTTGAGTTGCCCCCGCCACCCCCCCCTTTAAAAAAAAAAAAAAWTTGCATGTGCTCTTTGGTCTTTTCCTTCCCAGAATGAAAAAGGGTAATTTCCCATGTTGCTTCAGGGCCAAGAAAAGCTCAGGTCGACCCTGGCTAACTGGTAAGCAGCAGRAACATAATAGGGCCAGCTCAGAAGTGATACACGATAATTAAAAATATAATTTGGCACTAACTGAAGGCAGGTCTGGTTCAGAAAATTTTTACCTGATAGAAAAAAAAAAGCTCAAAATCAACCTGGAAATGAAAGAGCAGAAGTTCTAGATGTACCTTTCAACCCGGTTATAACATCAGTGTACAGAAAGCAGAGATGGTTGTGGAAACCAGGGGCCATCTCTGATGTCTGAGGACAGAGCCAGCACATAGGAAAGAGGTTATCCCCRGCAAACATTTCCAGTCTGTTCTCTGTTCCTTTGACCCTGCTGTATCAGTCAGGAGCCCAACCTTCAGAAGTTAACCCTGCCATCTTCCTCATGGAGCATTTGAGAGAGTCTGCCCAGGCTGTCATGCCACTGTKCTAAGGCCTTGTAAGCAGTTTATTTGAGCACCTATTTCTTTACAACAGAGCCATTGTAACTGCATTAATAAAGGTACAKTGGCCTCAGCCCCGCAGTGAAGAGGCAGCTAATGCTGCCTTGTCTTGCTTAACATAGTTTCCCAAATGAGAAATTATTTGTGCCAAAATGACTTGTTTCCTTACAGGTATCTCTATTTGACTTTTTAAGGAAAACACTGGCACAGGGAATTCTGCTAAAGCCATAGGTGAATGCAAGCCTGACAGTTAGAGCAAAACTTGTTCTGCTGAAATTACTTCATTTGTACCAGCAGCTTTTTCTGTCATTGGATATTTTGCCACCAAACTGATAAACAATACAGAAAATATGAAGAGGTTGCATCTGATTTTAGCATTATGACAGCTTTGTGAGAGAGTTAGAGCTCATAACACCTAGCACATTGATTCCTGAAAAGAAGACTGTATTCAGATTGCAATGATTTATTCAAAAGACTGTGTCATCAGCAGCAAAATTGCTAAGCATAATTGAATTATTTCTAGTAATTTATTTAGGGAAAACCTTTTGCGCATTGGCTAAATATCTTTTTTTTTTTTTTTATGCACAGGTGCAAGTTCAGAAATGCAGATGTCAAAATTACTTTGGTCTTTCAAAGCTGCTTGCTTACCACATGGCAAGAATTAAGAATTTTCATGGAGTTCTTGCTGGTAGGTTTGCACAAACCATTTGAGTCCAGATTGCCCTAGYCAAGTCAGAGCTTACAAGTGTTATTTAGCAAATGGAGTTTGCTATTGATTTTCACAGTCCATTTAGCAGAAACAGACTTGCTATATGAAGACAATGGGTATCTGTAYGTAAAGAGCACTGAGCACTGCAGTTATCTGTTTTGTTCATATTAATGTCTATTTTCATATTCTGTACACRRGATAATTTTACATGTGAAATATGTTTTAGTTRAGCATATAGAATTGCTGCTGAAGCRTCTGGAGAAATAGACCTGTCAGAAAGAGACTCAGTTCCATKTCTTTCATTCCTGCTATAMTATGAATGCTTGTTTTGGTTTGGGTATTTTTTAATRTGGTTTGAATCTTCATATTCTGTTCTCAGTTTCTAACAACTGCTGCTCTGTTGACTAAATTTGTAGCTTGGCACAGCTGGTAATCTACATCTACATTCTAGTCACAAGGCAAACACTACCTGAACTCTGCAACAGTGCAGAGCCTGCTTCTGAGATCTTATTGTAAATCATCTGTCCAATAGGTTAACATTGATTTTCCTTCCCAGAGCTGAGTCAATAAGGTGGAAATCCCAGGGGAACTATTATATGGAGAGAAAAAGTCCCGTGCCCTCATTTAGGGACAAGATATGAATGGTGATCAGCTTGTGTGCTGGGTCCCAGTGCTTTGAATAAAGTCAGTTATTGTGACAGGTTAATTTACTAGGTGAGCCAGCTATTAAAACAATGTTTGGTCAATTATAAAAAAATGTTATGGACTTCAAGGAAGCATTTTGAGGGAAGATTTTGTTACAGAGACTGCAGACCATAAGGAATGTGTTTAACTCTTTGCTGATTACTTTAAAAGCTAGTGGTTTGTCTTAGTGAAAGGAGAATGAGAAAACTCATGAGAATGAAAAGGTGAAGATTTATGAAATTTGTCTTAAATGGATTCCTAACTAGAACCATTTAGGTTGGGAAAGACCTTTAAGGTCATTGAACCTAACTGTGAACCCAGCAATGCCAAGTCCACCACTAAACCATATCCCTAAGTGGCACAACTGCAAGCCTTTTCAATACCTTTGGGGATGGTGACTTAATGACTTCCCTGGGCAGTCTATTCCAAAGCTTGACAATATTTTGGTGAATAAATTTCTATTAATGTCCAATCTAAAACTCTCCTGGTGCAMCTTGAGGCCATTTCCTCTTGTACTATCACTTGTTTCTTGGGAGAAAAGGCTGACACCCACCTGGCTACCACCTACTTTCAAGAAGTTGTAGAGTGTGATAAGGGCTCTACTGAGCCTGTTTTTTTCCATGAGGAGAAAGTTCCTCAGCTCCCAGCTCTCCCAGTGCTCCTCATGAGACTTGTGCTCCAGACCCTTCACCATCTCTGTTGCCTTTTCAGGACATGCTCCAGCACTTAATGCCTTTCTCTCCAGCTGGGGCCCAGAAGTGGACACAAGATACAAGGTGTGGCCTCACCACTGCCAAATACAGGGGRACAATCCCTGCCCTGGTCCTGCTGGCCACACTATTCCTGATGCAAGCCAGGATTGGCCTTCTTGGCCACCCAGGCAGRCATTGGCTCATGTTCAGCCGCTGTCGACCAGCACCCCCAGTCCTTTTCCAATGGGCATCCTTCCAACCATGCTTCCCCAAACCTGTAGCATTTCATGGGATTGTTGTGACCCAAGGGCAGGACCTGGCAACTGGCCTTGTTGTCTTGTTGAGCCTCATACAGTTGGCCTTGGCCCATCAATTCAGCCTGTYCAGATGCCTCTGCTGAGCCTTTCTGCCCTCCAGGAGATCAACACTCCCACCCAACTCAGTGTCATCTGCAAAGTGACTGAGGGTGCACTCAATCCCCTTGTCCAGATCGTTGAAAAAGTTGCCAAACAGGACTGGCCCCAGCATAGAGCCCAGACAGATTGTGCCATATGACAGTAGTGCCTTGCAAAGGATTTCAAAATGCTTGTTATCTACAGTGATTCTGCTGCCTGCATTGTTTTGGTTTCAGCGTGGAGATCTTAGTTTTACTAGTAATTTGTTTTACTAGTAAATRTCTGACCCAAGAACTGTAGTCCTCATAGCTGTGGAGATCCCTATTTGATTGCTGGTGAAATCCCAAAGATGTGGAAAAGCTGTTATTTGCTTTTTCTGCTCAAACTGCTGAGCCTGCTGGCAACATGATGTATGAAATATTATTGTTGTCCAGTCAAACCTGAGAAATGTTTTCTGACCAATCTAAAAGAAGCATATTAGTATGTATGCCATAAAGTACAAAAGCACCATTGCTTTCTTGGACCCTTAACATTTAAACATAGAGCAGCACAAGAGGGAAAAAAAGTGTATTTGAGAAACACTGCAAAAATTACTGTTGAGTACATTTTTATTTATCAGTTAATTGGAATATTCCAAAAGCCATTTATATTGTTTCATATATTTAAACTGTTTTCAGTGAGGRTTAGATACTTGTTTTGAAAAAAACTTAAGAGAACTTTCCGCATGAGAGGGAACAACTAGCACCTGCTTCTGCTGGTTTTGTGAACCACAATTGTATGTAGTGCTTGTTTGAAAATGTTGAAAAGCTAAGACTAGAAGCCTTTGCTTAAAAGYCACATGAGCAGTAAAAGGGAATAGTAAAAGTGCAGTTTCATGCTTAGAAAAAGCTGATGATTTTCATCTGTTCTGCCGCCCGAAGTGAACTCTTCACCTGTAAGAGCTCTCATCCACTTTCTTGTGYTGGTCTAGTTGTATAACTGTGCAATCAATTAGTTCATCTGTGGTTCAGCCAAAAATCAGTCTCATAAGAAAGTTAGTTTTCAGTGGGATCAGTGAATTAATCAGACTTACCTGCATATTCAGTAATTCTTACACAAAAAAAGAGTGGGGAATGTGAGTGATGAGGAGGACTGCTGCTCATAGTGGCACTGTCTTCATAACTCATCTTGATGAGCTTTGAAACAGCACAGTAATAATAAGACTGTGTTCACTTTAAGTTAGAGTAAGACAGAATGGCTACTAGAAGCTGCAATCCTTCCTTCTCCTACCTGTTTCTTACTTCCTTGGTCACTGTAGGCATTTACATTGTCATGCTGTCAATTACGTGCTGAATTATATTCAGAATTTAATTAGATTGAAAATAACCTGACAAGAAACAGACTATTTTTAATCCAGATATATATTCCATATCCTGATCAAGCAGGCACTTTCACAGATGTTTATGTTAGCTCAGGGAATGGATAACACAAAAACAGGAATAAGAAAATAGGTAAAAAGAGGTCAGGCTGGTTTGAGGTTTTTTATTGCAACAGTGTTGATTTATGCCAACTTAAAGTATTGTTTAAACTACTACTTTTTTGATTATTTCCATTGTGCCAGAGAGCACTCAGCCCTGTCTCTGTATGTAAACCCATATATAGGATGGATGGGTCAACAGATAGGATTAGTGTGTTCCTGCCAATGTATATGAGCCTTTAATCGTGGTGGCTCGCTTGTCACCTACTTTAGCTCCAGTAGAGCACTTTGCATCTGTTCCCATCCTGTTTTCATGTACCAGATGCAGATAATCAGTGCATGATGGATCAGAGTCCAGATGGATCTGACAGATGGGAACCTGGAACAGGAGGGAAGCAGTGATTATGTTCTCAACTGCTGGCACCTTGGTGGAGAAGTTTCCAAGATTATTACTGAATGCATAAGATTTAACAGGTGTGCTGGTGGTGCTTGGTCATGGGATACTGAGATACAAATACTGAGGCATTCCTCTCTGTCCCTTTGTGGACTCATAGGGCTGCCACCCTTGTAAAAATAGGTGAGACATAATCCAGAATATTCAGGGTATCCATTATGCAAAGGATCACAGTCTGTCGACCAGTCTGCAAGAGATACACTCATCATAAATGTACTTTAATATTTTTAAGAGGTGTTTTGTTATTTGGGGCTTTTTTTTTTTTTTTTTTTTTTTT
>NW_026623264.1:316260-414432 GCF_030028575.1 Malurus melanocephalus
TTTTTTTTTTTTTTTTTTTTCATAAATTCTGGAGCTGAATTGGTCAGTTTGTTCATAGCATGAGGATTCTAACAGGTTGCAGTATATCCACTGTTGCACTGAATGAGAAAAAAGCAAATGTTTGTTGGCAGAGAGAATATGCACCAGTATGTAGGTTTGCTCCAAATATTTGTACAAAAGCAATATCTGTATATATACAATATTTGTATAACATCCTGGAGTGACCAGTAAGGAAATAAATATCCATCACTGTGAGGAGATTCTTTCAAGGTGACAAATTCATACCTTAAAGCTAAAACGTACAGACTCTTGCTGTGTTGAAATACATTCCTGATGCTACAGTTAAGTGAGGAAACATACTCCTAGCAAAGCATGCTATTTGTCAGTTTATGACAGTAGCAAAAATGATGGAGAACAGTGAAGAAAAAATCCCACCTCTTGTGGTTGGTACAATAAAGTTTTGAATTGTGGCTGCAAACCGTGAGAGGATATCAAATGCTCCTGGCTATAGCTTGAATTTATGTGCTGGAAGTTGTATCAGTGCATTTGATGGAATATGATTCCTTTTTCTATGGGAAAGTATTTCCCTCTAGCCTACCTGTAGGAGTTTTCCACTTGTTCTTTCTTCTGCATATTGCTCCTGCTAACAGATMAATAATTCAGTTCCCAGCTTCCATGACATCTCAGCATACTGTTCCCATACACTGTGAATGAAGAAGGAATGTGAGTATCCATCTTAAAGACAGAAGGAAATGCATTTTTAAAAAATTGGTCATGSAGGGTTTTTAAAAGAGTTTTTTTTWAGTAATTTTTCACTCTTGAGTGCCTGATTATGGATGTACCAGCCCTAACTGTCTAAACAGGAGATTTTCTGAGACACTCTGTTGAAGAAGAATGGGGTTTTTGGGGAACATAATAATGAAGAGAACATCTTCACCCTGACACAGGAACCTATGTAAAGCCAGTATAGTGAGTCCTTCATGATGGTAAATATTTCTGTCCCTAAATGCCAAGAATATAAAGCTATGGAAATCTCCCGAGAGCCTTTGCACTGCAAAAGAAGACATTTGGAGAATGCATGGCAAAGCTAGCAACAAGATCCACTGATTTATTGCTTCTCCCAGCCAAATCCAGGAGATGAAATTGCTAAGGAACRACTATTAAATTCCAAGGAGAAACTATTGAAGAAGAGGTAGCCACAACATGATTGTCCTTTTTTCCTGGGAGGTGCTGTCACTATCATTATGGATTTCCTGGATTACTCTGTGGGTGAGCCTGATTGTTTAGTTACCTCCCCAAACCCCTGTAATAGGAAGGACTGCTATAGTAKAGAACTTATCCCACATCCTTAATCTCTAGTGCCAGTTCAAAAAAAGGGAATCTTCTGATAAATGAGAAAAGTAATAAATTTGCTAAAAAAATGAAATTATAACTTTCACCTTTATACCCTAGCTTCAGTCTCCTGCAGGGCTTTGTGACTGATGTGACATGATCAGTGTAATGCATGCTGAGTTGTCCTACAGATTAGCAATTAAATAGCCTAGATATTGGGTGCATGAAGCATTAGTCTRAACCAATTTTTATATGCTGAATGACTCTTTTCCCCTTGATCTGAGGAGAATTCAGTATAGCACTTTAGAACCTGAGCGTTTTCAAAGGTTTATGCAGATCTCTTTCAATAAGCTGCTAATAACAAAAGAACAGTTGAAAATGAAAATTGACTGAGAAGGGTTGAAGGGAATTCAGCTGKAGAAAAGTATCCCTTTAATCTATGGGCAGGGTAAGTCAAATGAATAACAAGGGTGGTTTCCAAGTATTTTAATATCCGTGTTGAAACACTTTGAGAGGTTGTAAAAGTCACATGAATTWAGGTGCAAAACAATGAGACTGAAGCAATAACCACTTTTAAATGCCATGAAATGATCTTTGAATCTGCCTGATTGTTTCCTCCAGCAATTGTGGTGCATCATTTTCTGTCAAAAATGCAATAACTGARGTTTGAGCATATACTTTATAAACTATGGGCTTCAAGACATGAATGAAAGATTTTTAATATGAATAATTTGAAAGAKTAAATTGAATGGGAGTTATGGATACTTTTGCCTAAAAGAAAGACATTAAAGAAGCACCGCAGTGATTCATTTTAATACGCCAGTTAGCTAACTGTTTACTAGATGTGTATTCGGTAAAATATTCTTACAAGACATTTTGAAAAACCTGCAACAATTTTGATTAGCTTTCAATATGCTTCTAGTTTCAAGTCAAGTGTCACAGCTGATGTGCAATCTGGATCATGAAAAACTGAACTGACTGGTTCACWGCATGTATGATGGATGGTTTTTCATGACATCAAAAGCTGCTGCTGTCTGGGTTTTGATCCAGGCAGACCTG
Source organism: Malurus melanocephalus (assembly GCF_030028575.1). Lineage (NCBI taxonomy): Eukaryota > Metazoa > Chordata > Aves > Passeriformes > Maluridae > Malurus > Malurus melanocephalus. The sequence continues at coordinate 318,652 of NW_026623264.1, forward strand.
AGTGCGAAATTTTGATACCTGGAGATTTTTATTGTGTGCTGTTTTTCTGTTTTATGATTTTAAGTCTTCCCATACAGAAGTAGGCACAGTGGCTATAAGAGAATTTTTCTGTGCCACTGATACTGTTGAAGTTCAGTTTATAATTGTTTGCAGCTAAAAARGTCAAACAAATATTGTTAGGCTGCTACAAATCTCATTTGTTGTAGTTTGTGAGACATGCAGCAGATAATTTTCCAGGACCCTTATAATAAATTCATAACAATACAAACCAACACTAACGATAATCTTTATGGTGTTTTACACATACCCGGTCCAAACTTACTTCCTTGGCTAGCTCTGGGACTAGATATTTTGCAACAAAAGCTTAGCTACATTAATTTAATAGCAGGTTAAAGCAGTGGAACTTGAGTTGGTCTACTTGGTCTACATGGGATGTGGCTCGCTCCCCTGGATTGCTGCAGGTGTCATCCTTAAAATGCTCWCCTGACAAATCACTTCTATTCATTAGTTTCTTCTTCCTTAAGTTTTCCTGATTAAAACTACTGTCAGCACATTGCTTCGCTTTTGCTCACTGTTCTAGAACAGAAATAATATGTAGTATGTGAATGCGCATCAGTGGCATGAACATAGATCTAAGAAGGATGCAATATGGCACATTTTTTTTACATGAAGCATGCTGTCAATGAGCTCTTACACATGCATGAGGTCAGTTCAGGTGTGGATACTTAGAAACCAGAATATTCAGCATGGGCGCCTGAAATTTCTGTCTTTTTTGGTGCACCAGTATGTGTGGTACCTTCAAGATAGCTTCCTTAATCCTAAAGCATAATGGTTCRTGGAGAAATATGTAAAGAAAGGTAWACACAATCATGCTTCTCTTTATAATAGTAATTAGAGGCATTCATGTCACATAATATGAGACTYGGTTAGAATTTTCCTCAAGTTTGCAGAGGTTTAAGTTCACATTTTCACTTTTTACTGTAGTGCTGTRTCAAAGGTAGAAGATTAAAATGCAAATTGGCTTTAAATTCACAGCTTACTGTATAAGAATGATATTATGTCCTTTGAAATAGGTGTGAGCTCTCTTTGGAAGCTGTGCTCTGGTTTAAAAATCTGAGAGGTAACAGCAATGCCTTAAAGGCAAGCTTTGCATATATGTGCACATGTGGTCAGACTGAAATATAATATTAAAACATTCTGGTGTATTTGCAAACCTAAATATATTTGCAATAATTGCAAATACATTAATTAAAAAAAACACAGAACACAGAAATTTGTAACCAGTAGTTCTGTGCATAAATTATGAGGTTGTTTTTACTCCATAGTTTGCTAGAAAGTGTTTATTTCACGAATACAATTCTGATAAATGTTTAACCATGAACTTCTGACTACATTTTATCTTTCTGGCTMATAAAAAACTCAGAGTGAGTTTTCTTTCTAATTAAGGTATTGACTTTTGCAAGAAAAAGATAGGTTTCTGCAGTGGGAAGCTGAAGAAGTTAAAGCTTACTTTGAATACTTGTTTACCAGTCTCTATTACTGAGCATTTGCAYCAAGTATGGAGTTCTTACACATTCACATAAATATAAGATAACATTTTCACTTTAAACTCAGTAGCCTTTATATATCATGTAACTCCTGCTAGAAACAAGAAAAAGAGATAATTTACAGAGGAGACTGACTGTTTACAGGGGTGATTCCTATGTATTCAGCATGCAGCTGACAGCCAGGCARCTGCTGGGGTAAAATCCACAAGGTCTTAACAACCCTGGAATTTGCTATTTTCAGTGACAGATTTGGAACTGCCCTATGATAGAATCTGAATACTCTGCATTGCTTGATTATTCATGTACTGTTATACTGTGTGTCTTTGATATTTTCTGTATTCTGTATAGTAGCATTGGTTTAACTTCTAAAAAATCTGTCCAGGAAAAAAAGARTAATAATTCACCAAGCAGCTAACTTGTTAGATTAGTGTTAGATGGCTAATTTTTATTGATGGGGGCTCTYTTTTTGTCTCCTTCTCCAGCAAAATATAAGGGCAAGAAATGAAATGTGAATATAGAGTAACAAAAACAGCAGGTGGGATTAAAAGAGACATGAGAGACAGAAAAGGAGAAGCATTCATGGTCCACAGCACCTGAAAGATGCCAGGCTTCACTTGTGGTGGCTGAATAAATTAGGTTTGCCTGAATTAGAGTTGAAGTTATGTGACAGAAATACATATAGACAGTTTGCTGATTATGTGTACATTATTTTCTATAAAACAAATATTTATGGCTGAAATAAATAACATTTATTTTGGAGAATCATAGAATGACTCTTGCTATGCAARAAGACTGACATCTAATGAGTAACTTACGCAGCACTGATGGCACGGAGTGTAAGGTAGATGTGACCTGTCATCCTCTACAGCCTTTTTTTTTCTCTACTAACTACAGAGGGAATCAAGTCAGTTGGGTTTAGATGAATAGCTTTGACACAGTTGAAGTCAGATGAGTTAAATCCCACCTTCAGAGCAAAAAGACCATGAAATTTTTCTCCCAGACAGGTGAAAGCTGAGGCCTGCCATCCCAGGGAAWGAATACAGAAAGACAGAAGGTGAACGGCAGCATTGGTAAGCTGATAACTCTAACACCTCTTTGCTCCTTAGTATCCTGCATTACTGTACCCCAGCAGGAAGTACAAGGTTTTTTTTACCAGACATTTAAGAATGGCTGGATTTACTGGGGTATCTCAGAAATCTGAAGTAAAACGTTTGGCTGAAGGATTATTGCCAGTTTTTGTCAATATGCTGAAATAAAGTGGTTGGGCTGTTAAAGGCTTGGATCCTTTKCATGCTAGGGGATGTAATTGCCAGGGAACACTAAGCTGAAATACAGAGAAATTCGTAAATGAAGTGTGTGAGCATTGATAAGCAATGCTATTTTGTATAACAAATTTGGAGACTTTAAAGATTATTATTTATTTATTCCTTTTTAAAATAGGTGTATATACTAGATTAATAGACTTGACTCTGGCTGTGTTAAATAATTTCCCACACTGAATGGCMGGTAAAATGATACATATCCAATAATTTTCACTTTCTTTGGAGCCTTGACTTCTATACTCCAGTGAATCTGAGCATGAAGTGTGATTTAAATAGATACACATTGTCATGAKTTAGGGAAGCCTAAGAAAGGCTTCCTTGGAAATATTCCTGTGTAAGTCTCAGCTCCTGGGTTCTAGTGCTGCTTTTTGCTTGGATTTTATTATGTCTTTAATTTCATACTGTATATTGGTTGTGCTGTAACTTTATCCTTTTCAGCCATGGTATCAATCTGTTCTTGAAAAGCTTTGTACTTATGAAAGTGCATTGAAATGCAGGAGAATTGATARAAATCATTGTTGTGTGGCATTGTGGGTATTTAATGAAAAGTGGAAGRAGAAATGCATTTCTACTGTGGAGTRGRATCARTATTTTGATGAAYTTTATGACAAGTGAGGCTTTCCATAACGGAAGCTACTCTTAACCTTTTAGTTCCCATTATCTTATAGGAGCTACATGGTTCTTTTTACGCTTATGCATGTTCTCTTGTAGAAATAAACCCCAAATGTAATGCAGACAACTTCTGCTGTTTCTCTATGAAATGCACTGTTCTGCTTCTTTACACAGCAGCTACCGATTTGACTTTGCTGTGTTAGGCTCTATCTACATGTACAACTGGAGAGGTAATGTGCAAACTTGCATGGAGTGTAATACACTGGTATTGCCAGGGAAAGTAGTAAGCATTACTAGATATATACCTTTTATMTCTTTCTAACATCTACATACACCAAAAATTAATTATGTGACTCAATCCCTGAATATTTATTTACTTTGTCCTCATGGGTGTAGTCCAAAGGCAGGTAATTTTTTTTTTTTTTTTGGTTAAAGAAACATGATTATGGGCTTTGACACCATCAGATGAACAAAGAAGTGATTCTCTTCATTTTAGTGTCCGACTCATCTTCTCTGCTTGTTACTTTTAGAAATAACCCCCACAGTATGTTTACTTTACTTATTCAGGAAGAAGTTATTTTTATACTCCTCACAGAGTGTCATTCAATCTGAAATGATTAGTCTTTGCTTGTTTGCCAAATTTTTTTCTAAGTTTTGTTCTTCCACCTGTTTGTTTAGTCACTGATAGCAGTTCACTCTCCCAGTGTGTCATCTGACCCAAGCACCTCTGGGTTTCTCAAACATCAACATWATTCAACATTATTTTCTTTTATCTTTTCAAGGTATTGGTGTTTCGGTAATTTTATTCCTGGTTAAAAATAAAAATACCTTTTCATACTAGTTAATCTCTGCTGCTCTTGGGTCAGTCTTGCCACTTAATTTGGACTTTTCCTCTATTTCATGTTATAGATYTCTGTCCTTTGCCCTTATTTTTAGTCCTGACACAAGTCAGAATGGAAAACATACTCTAAATGTTCCGTCTTTGCTCTGTGCATTGAGAATTAGACTACAAAGATTATACATACTGTACTTGGTATGGTTTTGGATAAAACTTTCYATTAATTATTTGTCTTCTGGGATTATTTTTCCCCGTGTACATATGAACTGTTCGTTTTCAACAGAATGGAAATTGCTGAATCCAAAAAGGAATTTTTAAGAAATCAGCTTGTTGTGTGACCTTCAACAGACACCTAAACAGGAGAGTTATCCTTGTGCATATTCAGGCTTTAGCACCGATGGGTTGTTTACTCCTTTTTATAAAGGCAAAAGAAAAACAAGACAGTGATTCCATCAAATTCAAGAAACGCTGTTTCTGATGGGCTGGGTGCCAGTGGGTCTGCAGCCAGGCACAGCAGCAGAGGAGCTCTGCCCCGGTGCTGTGCAGAGGAGCGTGAAATGAATGGGGACCTTTCTTTCTCTGTTAAAACTCTGACACAGACTTATGTTTTTTTGAAAAGTGCAGTCCTGACAGCTGTGAAAACATGATGCTCCTACTCTCAGTTGAAGAGGAGAGTGTTGTAGAAGATCTTCCCGACATTCATTAGCCAGTCTGCATCAAAACTGCTATTTGAGGAATATCCCAGGCTTTAGACATGTTTGCAGTGAGGTCTCTGCTGAGACCCCTGCTGAAGGTTTCACTTATTATCTGTAGTGTTGATAAGTGTCTATTTGACAGGTAGTGGATTGCATTCCACTGGCTCCCTAAACAGCMTTCAGCATGACAGCAACCTCACATTGTTTCTTCCTCAGCTTCTCAGAAGAGGCTTCATTTTTTGGAAGAAAAACCTCACTAAAATAAATACAAAAACTTCTAAAGAAAAACTTTAACATGTGTAAGATGAGGGTTTTTTTTGTCTAAAATTACTATTTTAAAAATGGATTCCTGCAAATGGTTAATATATAGAAGAATTGTTCATGGGCTGAAGCAGTCCCAAAAATCCTGGTGGCAGTTGGTATGGGCCTGTAGGCTCTCCAGTGTTCCCTTTAATGCTTCCAGACTTTCCAGGCACAATCCCTTGGTTCACTCTGGCCACTGGTATAAGACCTTCTTCATAATGCACAAGGTAATGAAACTTCCTGAGATGCAATCCACACTGGGAGTAGGGGGCACAACACCCTCTCACAGCCTCTGCTCTAATATTCATAACAGCAAAACYCGACCTCTGAGCTCTGTAGGGTGCAGCACACAAAGGGCTTGGCCCTTGAAGGGAGCTYGTAGGTGGTGTGTCAACAGTTGTGACAGGTAACCCACAGAGACACGCTGCAGCAGTGAGAACTTCCTGTGTTGCACAGTGAAATGGTGTCAGAGGGCTTTTAGGGAACTGGCCAGACGAGCTGAACTTGCGTGTGCTTACAGCAGGCAGAGGAGAGATGCTGAACACATGCTGCCTGCCATCAGCAGCCCTGCAGTTGCCAAGAACTGCAGCTACACCATTACATAAACCGGCACACAGGACACATTGTGCAGCCAGACACAGTGTTTGTGTGTGAATGGCTCTGCGTAGGTATGTGGGGAAGTTCACACATGTTAACAGGTTCATCTTTTAAATTTAGTACCAAAAGTTAGGCTCTTTTATAGCCTCAAGTCRTCAACAACAGACAGTACTCACTTCTTTTTTAAAATGGAGGTGCATGCAGCATGATGGAGCAAATTTGTCCCTTTAGAGAAGGCTCAAGTACAGATTCTGTGCTATCACGGCCAAAAAGCAGCTTTGGTTCTCCTACACTAGTAGGCATTTCACGATTTTAACCCTTAGAAAACTGGCTGTTTCACAATGAAACAACAATACAGCTTTCCAAACCATTTCTGTGAATGTGATAATTCAAACAGTGTAAAGCAATTAGTCTGTATAAAGAACTTAAAATAGACGAAGCTACTTTTTTTTTGCAAGTAGCTATTTCCAGCTCATTAGACACAGAAAAATCCTTTACACTCAGCTTTTTGACTGCACTCYATCAATTCAGCCCAATCAACAGATTTTCTCAATCTAGAAACAAAGCGAAATGAAACAAGGGAAATGAAACAGTGAGTAGATCAGTCATCTCTGCTCAGCTTTCAAGGCTGGGTTTTTTCAGTTTTGACATGCTGRAAACAATAAGCTACCTGAAAATTATGGCTGGTGATTTTGACAGCTGCATTATTTTCAAGAAAATTGAAAATTCTCTTTTTAAAATCTAATTTTATTAGAGTCTTTTGTGTGTATATTTTTTCAGGCCTAACTTGATATTCTGCTCAGAATTGGAAAAAATAGTTCCATTAATTGCATTAATTCCCAGCATTGATCCATCCTATGCAGAGAAATAGTCGGCACATCATAGTCAGCACAAAAGACTAAAACACCTGCTCCCAGTCATAGCACAATACTTATTTCAGAAGCTGTTATMTATTATTTTATATAAAGTATATGCTCCTACACACCTGGCGGTAGTTTGAAATATTTCATTGTTATGCCTATTCTGCCACATGTCTTTTTCAAAAAGGCCAAGCAGTGCTAATGTGGCTAGACTCTCAGAGCAGGCAGGACTGATGGAATATATTACCCCCACATTTTTATGGCAATGGATGGATTTTCCTTGTCACAGGCAAAGTATGCTTTCTGCATGGCTGGGGACAATGGCAGATTTTTTTAAATTAACATTTGAATCTATTATTTATGAGTGCATTCCCTGATGACTGAATCCAAGGGCAAGCCCTGCTATGCTTGATGTGGTCTCTCACAAGAGGGCTTGAAAGGACTTCCATCTTACAAGTGGAGAGAACTGAGACTTTCTGCTTGACTGCTCCTGYCTGTCAGGCAAGGACAAGCATTCAAGGCTAAAGATTTCCCAATTCGCAATGTCCTTGCCCCAAACATCATTTTCTAAGGAGAACCATGTGTCAGCTCACTGCCAGTTCCCAAACTTGCAGATGTTAACAGAGGACCTTGTTGTTAAGGCAGGCCCTTTTGACACCAGGAGCAGCCTAGGGCTGTGARTTTCTGACAAGCTGCTCAACCAGCACATCATGCTTGGGGTGACAGGCACGTTCAGCCAAGGAGTGTGAAAACCACTTCGGAGTTGTTCCACTTCCTCCAAGACAGACCCACCAACAGCATCAGTACCCCCAACTTGGTGTTGTGATAGGGCTGGAAAGTCTGTCCATGCAGTCACTCAGACACACACCCAGCTTCCCTCCTACACCCAGCTCTCTCCACATCCAGCTTCCCTCCTACACAGTGAAGGACAAGGCAATTACAGCTGTGAGGACCTGAATTTTTTATCCTGAATGAGTATGAGATTTGGGCATGTATTAGGCACATGGCAAATGATCTATGTTTTCTGTGAGCAGAAGACTTTCAGATTTCCAACGAATTTATAAATTGTTTTGTGTTGTGAGCATTTAAAAATGTTTTTTAAGAAGTATACCTAATGTCACTGGGTTTCTATTTAAAAAGTGGTTCTGTAAATTATTTAAATTTCTGTTGTCTTATTCTGTTTTTTACAGCAGTGCTCTTCCAGGTTTGCAACAAAACTCAATACCTTTTTTGAATTCTAAATGTGCTTTTTAAAATTTGTTGAAGTCAATTTATGAATGATGMTTTAATTTGTGATACTTGTTTTAAGGAGGGGTGACTTGAAGAGGCATGGACCTGTTTCCTTTCTATTAATAAATCTCACAGGTTTGTTTATAAAAATTAGGCTATTAAAAAAAAGAACAGATTTTTTTTTCCAAGTTATATAAGTGTTATATCAATAATCAGTGGAAGTGTAATTTCTGGATTTCACTTAATTGCTATGTATATGATTTTGACTGCTGGGTAAATAAACTGTGTTTTGCTGAGCATGTACTTTTTATTGTGTTGAATGATAAACTGTACCTATGATCATGAAATAAATTTACTTTTCTCAAAACCAGCTTTCAATTCTGTTGTCCTGTAGTCAATAAAAACTGCTGAAAAGTACAAAGGGAAGAGAAGTAAACAATTATAGAGATAAAAAAGCTGTTCTTGAGAAGTAACATTTGTAAGTCACAAAGGCTATATGATTCCATATTGAAATAGCTGATTGCCRTTAGTCCTTTCCTTAGGATAAACTACTCCATTTACAATCACTTTTTTTCWGAAGAATTATCTTACAAAATTTTAATTCAGGAAACAGTGTTTGTTCTTCCCTAGTGACTGTCTTTCCACCAGCTTTAATGACCATGAAAATAAAGGGCTCAGAGACTGTTTACACTTGTATTCAGTTARGGAGCATTAAGTTACCCTGCACATGTCTTCAAAACTCAGCTCAGAGTTCAGCTCAGAGTTCTCAGTTGCACATCATACATAGTATTCAAGCAGAGTCCATCCATATACTAGTGTGTKGCTTTATTAATGGAAAGGTTTTGGTATCTAGTACCTCTAAATGTCAAAGCTTCTTAGATAAATCTAAGAATACTGCAGTTTTTTGTATTCAAGGTCAATTAGGTCTACAATGTAGGTAAAAGACGATATTTGTTTCCCTTTCTTGCCCCAAGAATTCAATTACTTTTCATTACCATTGGAGGTGTAATGGTATGAAGATTAAGGTGAAATATTTCATGTGATGAACTATTGATCTGCAATCAGAAATCAAACCACCACATCAGAATCTGGTTTCTCCTGGTCCATGCTTGTACTGTAGCAATTCAGAGGTAAATTTGCCTCATGCTGATTAGACATCCCTTTCATTTTGTTCTTCACTTCAGTCTCTTAAGTCCTTGTAGTACAATCTTGTCACCTCAATTCAAAAAAACTCCTAACAATTGGTGCTAATAATTCATACCACTATCAAGGTMATTGGTCAGGAATCTGTGCACAGCAAAAGACAGTTCTTGCTGTCTTTRAAGTATTTCATGGTTGTGTTCATAAGTAATTGGAAGTTACTATTGTGAGAGCTTCTGTCCCCTGGACTTTAATAAACCAGAACAGAAACTTGCATTACTCAAACGAAATGAACTAAACAAATCTRAACAAACCTTCAGAAYCTCGGTGTAAAATAAATGCATTTATTWACAAAATATTAGACAAATAGAATGYACTTCCATCATCTTTGCTCATTGATTGCCTTTTGCAGTCCTGAAAACAATGACATCTTAATTAAATACAGTGCTTCCCTTACAAGACTTATAAAGATTGYCCATTTGCTAAGTTCAGGTGCTCATTTAGAGAAGATGTAGGTTTTTTAAAATTCCTCATCCAGTAAGGATACCAATCTTACAGAYTGGTAAAATCATTACATCCTTGAACTAAAGTTTTGACACTTAAGTGAAATATGAAGAATACTTCAAAATCCTTTGACAATTTTATTAACAAATATGTTTTAGTTAACATGTAATGGCATAAGAGTAAACTCAAAATTCATAAAGTAAAATATATGCTTCTGCAGATACAATAAGATAAAAAAAATAGTAATTTAAAAGTACTAGAAAACCCTCAACATGTTGTTATCTTCTCTGTGCTTTCATTATTCTTTCAAACATGGTGCTTGTTCACTTTATTTCAGCTGTAAGGCTTCTACCTCCACCTCTGGCTCACTTAAGAATCTATTAAAATTTATTAATTCCTTTAAAAYATGCAAAAAAATTACGACTTCCAAGAAGAAGAGCCACATAGCCAAAGAGCTACAGAACTCACTGAAGAATATATAATGTTTTATATAATGATAAATAAAACATCAGTTAATTACAGTTTAAGGCTAAATCCTTTGCTGGTGTAAATGGGCAGTCACTGCCAGCTTCAAGTTCTAAGTCATGGCAAGTTGCTTTGTCCATAAAGCAGAGTATTGTCTGTCTCAATAATATTACATTATAATCCTTAAACATCACTAGGAAAGTTACATTTTCAAAAACAATATGTTCATTTTGAGTCCACTCCAATTATATACATTTGAAAGTAGATTTCTCTGAATGGTTAAAGGAAACCTTGGTACAAATTATTGCATAATATGAAAAAAAGTCACAAAAGTGCATGTATGCATGTGTGTATGTATGTGTACACGCAGAAGGAAACCACACTGCTACTTGCAGTGCAGCCAGCTACCACTATAAGGCATTTATTGCTGTAGATAGAGACCTGTGTTGGGTCAYAGGGTATATTCACATGAATGTAAACTTTATCCCTTGGTTCGAGAAACCYCATGGGATGTCTTCATATTAGGTAAAGGAGTAAGGCCAGGAACTGCCTGGAAGTGGCACCTTATTTTAGGACCTGCCTCACTGAGGTTTTATTGCAAAAAGAAGAAATTGTTTTGCACCAAACTGGTAACTAAGTTAGTATATCAGCTTAGTGGGCTTTAGAAGAGCAAATATAATTTTTTTTTCCATTTTCCACCAAGTAAATTTGGCAGAAACAATACCATATTTCCCATTAGCTTCTAGAAGTTTCGAGTGGCCAAACTTAAAACTGGGTGGCGTCAGCACTGGGAATAAAACGTCCACTTCCAGCTCCTAGGAATCAATCTCAATGACATTTCTTYAGCAAGTGAAGAGTTATATTTTTAACTGCAAGCATGGTCTCTGTGCAGGTTGGTTTGATCAGTGTCTCAGGAAGTAAAAATCCAAAATGGCCAGTGTCACGCAGTTCGAAYGCAAATGCATAGGGGATGCCATTTTTGTAGGCCCAATCCATAGAGCTGCCTGAACTCACATCTGAAAAAGGCAATTCAGAGAAAGCATTAAAAAATCTTAAATGCAGCTCATACTGAAATCACCAGAGGGTTTTTGTGGCATTTTGTCTGCAGGACTCAATGAGTACACTTGCAACTACAGCTGTTGCTTGCCCTGATCATGAACACCCTTCAGAAAAGAGGATGMGCACCCAGCACCTGAAGAAATGTGCTCAGCACAATATGGATTAGATCCTTCATTTTCATAGGAAAAAATAATGTAACTCTTTTGAGTAAAGCAAAATTYTAATAAAAGAGAATATCTAGAATAAAGTCTCAAACTGTTCTTGCCCCCATGTTAGTGCAGTCTAATGCTTTCCTTTCAGAAAGATCTCCCAGCTGGACTGGAGAGCTCTGCACGTTCCAAGGTTTAAATTGGGTTTTTTAGGCAATTCATTTGCAGTGAGAAGGGGGAATGCTGATTAAGTAATCTACCATCTTTAAAGTGCTTTCAAAATTCTTTTCAGTTGTCCTATTTTCTCACCATTTCCTCACGGCGTGAGAGCGTTTGCATCAGTGGTGTCTAATACTAACAGACCTTCCTGAGGAAGTGAGCTGCTTATGCTTTCGTTATCTCCATTTGCTGATTACCCAAGACACATTTTTTTTATACAGATACATCTCTCATGTGGCCTGCTGTAATCYGTGCAATTCTGGCATTAATTCACACTGCTTTTTCTTTGGCATGGTGACTGACTGCAGTATAATGAGCACATGATGAYTGTGCTGTGAGATGGAGGCCCATGATAAGTGGAACTGTAGCTGAAATGCAGCAARGGCAGAAGAGATGCAGGAGGTTGCCTGTGAAAAGTTTCAGCTTTTCACTTTTTCAGTACCTGTTATCAGCCATAGCATTCATGCCTCAAAGTTTCAGTTATAAAAAAAAGTGTCATGTTAAAACCTGTTGAACTTCTTTTTCCCTGACCTATCTACAGAGACCTTGCCTGACAAATGCTRTTAGAACTTAGTAGTACATTTGCAGTATCTGATAAAGATACATTTTTTAAGACCTTAGTTTTTCTTTTTAAAAAACCCAGGTTTTATATGCTATGAATATGTTATTTTCTGGCTTTTGACTCTCAAATGCATTGCATTTTAATCTGTTTCATTGCATCAGTTGAGTTAATCTTACTGCAATCAACTGAATCAGTTGCAAAACTTTCTTCTGCCTTCCTCACAACTCAAAACCGGAACAAAGTTCACTTTAAATAGTGTTTGCATTCTCTGTTACAATAAGRGTATTCTCCTTCTTCCTGTAGGAAGGTCAAAGTCACACACCTGCAGAGGGAAACTTACACAAAGTGCTGGATGCAGGGCCATATCTGTATCTTACACCGTAGGCTGACTGAAGAGCATTAACAGCATTATAGGCTGCTGATTCCTGGGGAGGAGAAAAAAWCAAACACAAATTAGACTTTTCATTAAGGATTGTCTTGTGATTGGAACCTGAGTCAATGGTGCAGTGCTGTGTTCCATGAGTCTATGGCAGCTAAGTTAAAATTATTATAAAGGATAAGTGCATTATTTATTTTTATTAACAGCAATTCCCTGAAAAACTTGGTTTGGTATTTTCATGACATAAAAGAGCTCACCGCACTGTGAATGACCAGATATTAAGTATTTGTAATTATAGGTATATATGTCAATTTAGCAACACAAAAAATGTTGATGACACGTAAAACCATGAGATGAAATAATCTGGTTTTTTTAAGTAGTTTAAAAGCCATGCATGTATTTTCTGAGGATTTATTTCCCARTTCACTAAACCTTGTCTCTGCTGGGCTTGTGAAGGAGAAATGATGTCTTGTTGACACTCCACAGKGGTTCAGTGAGCAGAGTGGGAAGAAAGAAGGAGGCAAATTCCACTCCAGAATCTCTGATCAGCAGGTAAATGTTCATTGCTGGTCTAACTTTCTCTGGGGCCTGATAACACAGCCTTGGAGGGCTCTTTCCACTATTACAGAAATGGGATTTCAGTATGGTATGGGGAAAAACAGCACCTAAATTGCAACAGCTTGTGGCTGAAAGGCAGTTTAGGAGGTTCATGGCATTCTGTGAAACTGGGTGCAGAAGGCCTGGCCCATGGCAGATTCTGAGAATCACATATGGATAGTGCATCCAGACACAYAGAAAGGATGCACCTATTCAAAAGGAAAAGGAGTATTATTATCCAAAGTAAAGGATATTGTAGAATGAACAATGAACACCTGAGAAACAGAGTCATCTCCCTACACAGAACAGGAAATTATCATCTTTGGAGCTAGAAACTGCTGGACTTTGAAGGCTGGATAAAGCTGCAATGGTTGTTTTAGTTGTTTTACTTCCTTGAACAGAGGAGCTGTACATTTTGATTTACGTAAGTCTGCATGAACTCAGTCCTTACCTTTTTCATCAGGCACTAGATGAATACACTGGGGAAGGATTACCCTTTACTTGCCTTTCCATTTATGTTTTTCCTAACCTTCCCCTTGYTTGCCCTTGTCAGGAGTTGGGATTCTAATTTAATCCTTCGTCTGACCCATGCAGGCTTTGTCCAAGTAGAGAATCCAGAGAAAACTGGCTGCTTTAAAATGTCATTCCAGAAACAAAAATAAGTTGATTTTCACTTACTGATCTGCAGGTARGGCTGTGGAGAGTTTATTTTACACAGTAACTGCTCTTAGCAGATGAAGTAGCACAATTTTATTCCATTACTAAAATTTGTTAGGTGCAACCAGATCTTTTAGCAGAAGGATGATGGTGCTGGAGACTGACATTTTCAGCTTGGTCCCTTTGCATCTCCATGAGAGAGTGTGGGGAGGTAAGGACCACTGAACTCCATCCTGCTGGAAGTTCTGCTGGCCTGGGATGTGGCTGTCAGCCAGTGTGAGGGGTAACCTCTGACTCACCCTAACACCAAAAATGAGAAAGTACTGTCCTGTGGGACAAGAGACAAGTGCTGTCACTTGGGACTGTTCCTCCAGATGCCTTGACTTCTGAGTTGTGACACACAGGATGGGGTTGGAGGTGTTGGTCACCCTGTGAGGGTGACTGTWGTGGCTGTGGCTGCACAGGGACCTGGGAGGGGGGTTCCAGCTGCAGCTGGGAGCTGTTGTCTTGTGCCTGCACTGCCTCAAGTACAAGGCTCTATCGCTCAACCAAAATTTGCAAGCAGCTGTGCTTTCCATCCCAGAGTCGTGGTGGAGCTGGGATGTCCTGACAGCACAACTGATGCTAAGGGAGCAGGAGACAGGGCTCAGCRGAGGGAGATGAGTGGGGTGGAGAGCAAAGTCCTGGCAACTGCACCATGGCAAGGAGAACATAGCCACAAACAAGAAGATTTCCTGTGCATGAGTTATGCACTGTACAACAGTGAGAAAACAGAAGCAAATCCTGTTGAGCTCTTTTGAAGAAACAGTTTGGCAATGCCATTTTAAATCAGCACAATGCTATTGGACTCTGTGCAGAGGCAGCAACTATCTGCAGGTCAGACCAGGAGCACCCCAAGTCCATGTCCACCACGTGGGTGAGCATCCCCAGGCACTGTGAACTTGAAGCTYTTAGCCTTGAGGAACGCAGATGGCTTCCACTGTTAGAGCTATGTGCCCAAAAAAGGGACAGCTCTCAACTACATCATGCAGTGCAGGTTGGATCCTAAATAAATCCAGGCTACCAGTCTTTGAACACCCTCAAGGAGAAAATGCCACATAAAATTACCAGAGTTTTGCAAAGATGTACACAAACTCAGTCATGCCATATAATTTCACTGCAAATACTAAGGCAAATGACAGTACAGGAAGAAAAGGGATGAAAATCAGGTGAAATTTAAAACTCTGGAGATGGATGTATGTTTCTGCTGGGTTTTTTTTTCAATCTAAAAGAGCACTTTCATTTTAAGCATCTTAAAAAACAGATTTCAGGAGAGTGTTAATAAGAGAGTTGTGTCTAAATTAGAACAGARTATGCATCAGTTGTGATCAGTACACAGCTCTCCAGTTTCAAAGCAGCTCTGAATAATTGAACGCTTTAATTGAAATGGTAACTGACAGCTCACTAGAATGATCCAACCCAGACAGAAACAGCCTTTCTTCTGCTCAGAATTAATTGTAGCCCTCTGTTATCACCAAAAGCCACTTATCTGCTATGCATGTGGGGTCCTACAGTTGTCCATTGTACACAGCCCATGTAGACCAACAATGTTTGTTCCATCAGTGTCAGGAAACAGAGATCTATCACTTTCCAGCTCACTGCAATTTCCAACAGAACCAGAGAATCTGAAACCTCAACCTAAGTYACCATTTTAGAGACTTCAAATACTRAAAMCAATRTATTTATGAGCCACCAGGTGATRGAGCCTTTGGCTGTAGGCCAAAGCATTAAAACACAAAAATAAATAAGAAACAAGTGTTCCCTTAATTTTTTTATGATCCCTATAATGAATAACAGGAAATTATTTCAGTTTCTCATTTCAACCCCCCTCTTATTTTTGACCCACTGCAATGGAAAGAAGTATGAAGTTTAAATACTGGCGAGATATTTAGAATTGGGATTTGGCTTCCATTTCTCCATGGCTGTTGTTTAAAACAGTGTCTTTTTTAGTTCCTTTAGGTCTGTGCTCCACTCCGTCTGATCAAGAGCCTGATCCAAGGTCTTGCAAACCTGAGGAACACCTGCTAAACATCAAAAAACTGGGATCCTTTGGCCTAAATGCAATGGATGGAATGTGTGAAAAAAAAAAAAAGCAATGTGTACGAGATGAGGGGCTCCTCCTGATAATTCCATCTTTCTCAGAATGGAATTATCCCTTGGGCAACAAGAACAGAATGTATTTAAAATATACTGGTGTGTGTGAAAATGCTCAGCTAGATGTTCCTTCTCCTTGCAATGAATTTCCTGTCTATAGTGTCTGCTATTGCCTTGCATTACTCTGGACATTTTAGTCAGATACCCAATAACCACATACTTGCAGAGAAGATGGTGATTCTTCCTAAACCCRTGTTTTTACCTTCTTCTCTGTTGTCTGTTCTTGAAAAAATATGCTTGGCCCTGCTGATCTTCAAAGGAATGAGAGAACCTGCGATTTGAAATTTCCAGTCTATATTTTTTTGATCACTTAATAGTCATCAATTCACTTGGGAAACTCCTTTCTCCTTGTCATTCACCAAAAGAGTGTGAAGGTAGAGTAAAATAGAAAAGATTCATAAATTTATTCACAGTCAATACAGAATTGAATGGTCAATCCCCACAAGTCTCATATTTTTAGCTCCTCTGGCTGCTTCGTTAAATTCTAATTTCCTCTGTTTCACAGGAGTGGCAAGAATGTTTAGTAGCTACTGAAATGGTCTTAACAGAAATGATCCTACGAAGAGAGTTTAGTTTGTGGAGTGCTGGCTGCTCAGCCTCCTGAGAGAACAGCTGAGTGAAACTTCAGTGAAGCTCCAGGGACTGACAACATCATTTATTCTGCACAGGATAAATCTAAGGTGCAGTAAGCTCCTTTGGAGAARACTAGCTTAAACCAGYAAGTTAAAAGTCRCTGCAACTTTCAAGGTTAAAATGRGAGATAAATGGAAAATGTAATTTARCTCAGGACTGAGGGTGAAAAAAAGAGGSTTGCAACTGGTTGGTGCAATGTGGGTCTGTGAGCAGGAGCAAATAGAGAGCAAAGCTTATCCATGTGTCCCTCAGAGAATAAGCCATAAGGGGGGTTTTATGAACAGRAGGCTGGCTAAAACAGACCTCAGACTGCAAGCAGAGGGAATAGCTCTGCATTTGGATGAGCACAGAATACATGAAATGCATGCATCTGTGAATCAATAGGCTTACACCAAAAAAATGTATCCTTATTAATTTACTTTTCTAATAGACAGAAGCTCCTGACTTTAATTAACTGCTTATCTGAAAAGGGTTAAAAATACTATGTCTGACCTGAATGATACATAGTGCAATTGTGAAATCGAAGAGATTTGTCCTTGAATTGAAAAACAGAAACAATTTCAATTTTATTTTGTTCATAACATTGAATACTAGCTTCTTTTTGCTCCTAGTGTTTAAGTTCTGAGTATAAAGAGACAGAATTTCAGCTAGATGCCCAAGGACTTGAGTATGTAATTCCCATTACAGTTAATTAAATAAAATGATAATAACTATAATTAAAACTTTGGGATTTATCCTATAAAGTAATTTAAAGGGACTGATGGATGAAAGGCACTATACCATTTTAATCAAATTACCACTGACTCATGGTGAGTGAAGGTTATATAATCAGAAATGTGATTGCAAATGGATTCAGAATAAATACTGCTCAGTATTAAATATATGCAAAGTATTGAAGAAACATGCCTTCTCTCAAAACAAAACATACGAAAAATATACAGAGGAGCAGATTCTCCCAAGTTTTTATGTACTTACCACACAGTTGAAGTTTGGAATGGTTGCATATTTGTAAGAGTAAGGGTAGAGCAGCATCTGTGCATATGCATGGAAGGACAAATAGGCTTTTATTTGTTTCCGGTGTTTGCGGAGAAAATGAGCAACAGCCTTTACTTCAGGCTCAGACTCGGGAAAGGGACCACAGTAAGTGTCATCACACGGGTGCAATGAAGCACCTTCATCTAGAGGTTGAAAGAGAAAGWTGGTGGTGAACAATCACAGAGAAATTCCAAGGGTCAGCTTCTGGCTCAACCTTTTTTGGCCCTTGTGCAAGAGCGTGAAAAGCAATAAACAAATTGCTTTCTTGTGCCTGATGGGCATGAGCCTGTGGGACCTCAGTGCCGCAATCCAGCAGACACACCAAGTGCCCAATTGGCCAACTACACCCTGAGGATACATTCTTTAAAACTGAAAAAGAGAACCTGACTTCATTGTATTTCCTTCCCTGGCTTCTCCTATCAGCGGCACATTTTATGACAGCATTCCAGTATTAAAACTACTGATGGGTCTCAGTTGGTCTATCTGAAATCAGAGAGCTRTATTTCTTTCATTAGTCACTCCCAGGACAAATCTAGCCTTTTAGAGCTTTTAACATACTATCTACTACAGTGGTGGTCACARTTGTAGGTAGATCACCTCAACAAGGTTTATCTTAAAAACATGATAATAGTTCCCTACTACGGCCTATTTTCACCCCTGCAAACTTCATGGAAGAAAAAAAGCCACATGGGATGACTGCTCAGTCAGCTAAAATAGAAATAATCTCAGTTTGTACTGGGCCATACTTTCCTTCAAGTTTGGGGCAGGGGTTCAGTTGTGTGGATATCTTTATGTCAACCTGCTCAGGTAGCAGCAAGTTGCACAAGTGTAGCCTACCTGTAATATCCTGTGAGGTGCTGAAAGATGAAACTTAGAAAAGGAGATGTGGTGGTGGCTCCTTTATAATTTAGCAATTCTGGATCTAAGCCATCATCTCATTTACAGCTTAGGACCTGGGCCTAAAAGAACAATACTTATGCAAATCTACTCTGCTCTTTTATCCGCTGTAATTTCAAAATACCACACGTTTTACATTGACCTGCAGAATAATAACAGTTTGTTTGCAAACTTCCCTGGTGCCATCAGGGACTTACAACAGCAGTGTTTTATTACCTTTCCTTTCTATAGCAAGTACTGCCATCTTCAATTAATAAGAAGAGARCAGTGTGTGAGAAGGCATAATGATATCAACTAAAACAGGGTTATGCAATCAACCTAATGCCAAAAAAAAAAAAAAGTGGAAAAATTTCATGCTGCAGTTTCATTTGTAAGATGAAAATTGAGGCTACCATTCAATGGCCACAGGTGGGGATTTCAAAAGGTATTAGTGCTTGGATTGCAGTAGATATGGAAGGGTTATAYAGAGGGCAGATGGTGGCCTCCATGCAGAACAGATGGCCACCAAGTCATCCAGATCCCAAGAGCACTCTGCCTTGATTTCTTTTCAGATAATATAGCTAAAGGAGAGCTATTTAACAGAGTCTCCAGAGCCTTTGCTTTTTTTTAAATGGATGCTTCATCTCCTGTAACACTGTTGTATACTGAATCACGGCAATGCATAACACTGTTAATAAATAGTGAATTCCTACAAGGTAATGGTAAAATGACCCAGTGGCAAAATATGGTTCAGTTTAGTGACTTCCAGTGAAGGAAAAAACTCTCTAAACTGTCCAGCCTACTATGACAAACCACGTGCTGTCCCAGCTGTAGCTAATGCTTTACCTTAACTGAAGCTGGCTGGTAGTAAAAAGAGAAGCTTTCCATGGTGGCCTTGGATAATGTAAGCATATGCTCAATTTTCATGCTGGAAGTTCTTTTAAAGTAACTCATGAAAGAAAGAAGAATTGATTCAGTATGTATTAACTCCTGTGACATTTCTGAGTTACAGTCATGAGAAGGAAATGGAATTGTGTAAAATGTTACCATGCTGCTGTATTTTCGTACCTGCTAGCATACTGGGGGCGGACAAGGACAAAAATCCTGCAACATCCATCATGGGATCAAACAAAATGTGTGCCGAGACTGATAAAACCAGTGCTTTGGTGCAGAAGGAAGACTGAGAGGATGAGTGAGCTGGAGCATAACTTTCAAATTTCCCTGCAGCAATGCTGCCACTAGGGGATATAGTGAGCACCTGGGTGCAATGGAAATCAGGATATGGTGGAAATTTTAACTCCCACCGTTGTTCTCTTGGGGATTTGCTTGCAACCACTTTAACTGGATTTCTCCTATGACATAATTTAGTTCTAAGTACCTCATTATTTGCTTTAAAGTTGCTATTTATTTCATTATCATTAAACCACTCTACTAGATATTGCACACACATGCATTGCAAGGAGCATTTCTAGCCAGAGTTCTTGCTGCCAGTACTCACATGGGTCTGTGGGCAATTTCTGTGCATTGTTTTGAGTACAGAGCGCTGCAACATGAAATCTAGCAGTGATGTGGCCCTTTGCTTGGTCCCTAGAGAATCATACAGCTTACATCAAAGCCCTGCACTAGAAAGGAAGAGGAAAGCAGATGGGATGCTCTGTTATCAGCCCTGACTAACTCATTGCTGATAGCATTCGGTGGCTTTGCTGAGGCCAGAGTCTGCCACAGCACACCTGCCTGGAAGCCCCACRGTGAAGTTCAAACCTGTCTGAAACCTTTAAGTGCAACTGAACTGAGTGAAAAGGTTTTTACAAGCACACGCAGTTTTAAATGTTAAACACACCATGATTACACAAGCCTCAAAGTGTGATATGATCCARATTCTTCTCTGACTCATCTAGTGTCAGATATTAATGAGAACACCGGGTGACTGGTTAGGGTCATCTGAGTACCAGTCAGCCCAGTTCATAAAAGAGCTTTTTATTCTCCTTCAAAATAGACAATCAGAGAGACTCAGGGGTCCAGTGCAGGACCCCCAAGTCTATCTGCATGTGCCTGTTGGGATGACAAGCCACCTTGAAGGAATTTGTATTTTTGAAACTTGGGGTGGGGACYTGTCTTTCATATTCAGTGCAGGGAAGAAATGCAACAAGTAGGGGATTGCAACACACAACATGTGATACGGTTAGAGTTTCACTAAGCCGAGAAAAAATAGTTTTTTGCATTAAAACTGAGCAAACATTTTTAAGACTGACTAAAAAATGTGCTTTAGTACAGTGGCTAGGTAGCAGGAAGGGGGAGGAGGAACCCAAGAAAGATCAATTAGAGCTAGAAAGGAAATGTACTGACTATTAATGTTGCACTGATAGGTATGTAGGATATATCTCTCAACACACTATAAGAGAACTGATCATTCAAATTATGCCAGTGGCTGTCTTCTGAATAGTAAATGTGTGCMTCCCAAATACCTGCAGCTGTGGCTCACACACTTAAGTGAATGATGCAAATAACGATGCAGGACTGGTTCATTTTTATGTTATTTTTGCAGCATTAAATTGCCTTAAAGATTGTGATAGCAGTCCTGAGCCTGTCTTCTGTAACCGAGGGTCTCTCAGCTAACACAGCCTTTCTGTAACTGCTTCKGTGTCAGTCTTCTTACAATGGGTAGAGTTGAAAACAGTTTGAAGTCTATTTCACAGGTCCATAMTGGATTGGATGTATGCATCTGTTCATACTTCATTTGTAATCTTCCTTTTGTAATCTTATTMACACTCACTTTTATCCTTMCAATTCTCAAAACTCTAAGAATCCAGCTGTTGCAAGCCAGACTGTACTGTCTCACTCCTACTGCATGCAACTGGAGCATTGTGGAAACATCTAGAGACTTCCAGTGTGAGAAGGATGGGCTGAAGGCAGGGCCCTTGCRCTATGCAAACACAATTTCTTGTCTTTACAAGCCTGTAATATAACTAAGGACRGTGAACTGATGCTGGGTAAGAAAACATCCGCACAGAGAGGTGAAGGAAGTTCCTTAAGATGGGASAGCAGAGCAGCAAATGCAAATATATTGCATAATTTCAGTGTTCTTACTAAGGCCAGAACTCTCAGGGCTGCTTACTCCTGTGTGAGGTGCACTATCTTTCTGAAAGATTTAATAAAATACCATTTGTTCTTTGGTGGACACACTCCAAATCTTCTGCGAGTAATTTCATTACTGCTGCATTCTCTATGCAAAACTGAGGCAAATTTTTATGAAGTACTTACAGAAGTGCTGGGACTTTAAAATTGTATCTCCATACATTTAGAAGCAMCTTCTTTCTTCATTAAACCATTAATAATAACAGCATTAAAGACACTGAGACCAACAAAGTAAGCTTGACATTTCCAAAGCTTAAATATTTTCAGAGAAATGGCCAACTGAATAAAATGAAGTTTGAAATGTTTCCTAAACCTGTAGTAGAAAAGCTATGGCCCATAGTCTGTGCTATGCGTCAAATTATTTATATGATTGCCAAAATACAGAAGAGCTGTATGTGTGATTTTTAAAATTTTGACACATTCTCCATGAAATATTTTTGCTTATTATAAGGTCTGTTCTCCCAAAGTTCAGGACATTTAATTTTTTAAAAGTTAGTAGGAAGATTTGAGCCTTGGCCTATGGCTTTATGGGAAAATATCTTTAACTATGGAAAAGAGAACACAACAGATGTGACCTAACCTACTTGGATAATTACCTCTGTTAGATAATTAAATACAGGGTAGTCTGAACTGTGGGACCAAAGTATCTCCATACTTACCACACCATTTCACTTTCCAGTTGCGATTAGCATCAACACCATGACAATGAAACCTCATRTTCTTTGATCTTGTTTTTCTCCAAAATCGATCCTAGCATAAGTTACAAAATATTTAAATAGAAATATTAHTATATTTTGGCAAAAATCTATTTGTACACATAACAAATCAACCCTGGTAAACACATTCAGTATTCTGTTTTAAGGGAAGTAATTTGCCTCCATTTTGCAAGGCACAAAGTGATGGACCAGATTATATAGAGCCACCTTTGAATAATGTAACAGCCATTTGAACTTTCCTGTCTGAATAATTTTTGGAGTAATACTACAGACATGACTTACATTTGTCCAGCTGAAATGATATCCATCCACATTAAATACAGGCATGATATAGAAATACAGCTGAGTTAGCATCTTTCTCATGTCAGGATCAGTCTGGTATGTCTGAAGAGCCTAAAGCAGAAAACCCAAAGAAGAAATAGTTTCCATAACAAAAATAATTTCCCAATTAACTATTGTGATGGACTGAGTCACGAGGCATTTGGCAGAACAGAGATCTGTTCTCATGGCACCACAGACACCCTTTGAGCTGTGCTCAAAAGGCTGACATCTTCCTGCAAATGTGATTCAGACAGCATGTGAACATGTGAAAAAAGGTGTTCTAAAGACCCTATTCTCTCTGCTTTTCAGTTGCTTTCAACACGTAAAAAAAATACAACTCATATTACAGAGCAGCAAATGCATACAAAGTGTTTCTTTAAGTAAGAGCTGAAAGTCAGTGGAATAGATTCTTAGTTGAAGAAATAAGTTTAGCGCCTGTAAGACAATGGAGTCCTGTTGTTTCCACTAGGAGTTCTGGTAAGGTCTTGAAGCATTTAAGGCTCATATTAACAACACAGCTTTTGTTGTATTCAAAATAGTTTATTATATGTACGATTATCAATRCAGGCAGTTTATTCCTTTATAATTTAGACACTTCTCTGTTTTTGGAGGACCTTTAGTATAAAGGTTAGTAGAGGAAGTCTATGTAGGGAAAGTTCTTGKTTTTTTTCCATTCTGTATCTTAGAAAAATGCAGCGAAACCAGAGGCTCCTCACCCATTCTATTTGCTAGTGCCAGAGAAGTTACTTTATCACTCCAGAAAGCTTTTATTCCACGTGCTCTTTCAAATAGTGTCCCTTGTCATAGCTGGGCATCAAATTTGCATCCTTTTTAAAGTCTTGATTCAGTAGGGTGGGAATCCAGTGCTTGGGGTGGCAGGTGGAAAGCATATCACACTGATGCTGGGTTCAGAGGGATGCCTGAGCCTGGCTCCTCTCCTCCTGCCACTGTGATTACAGCCTTCTGCCCTGAAGTATTTCTGGCCCTTCAGATCTGAAGAGTGCCATGTGTTTGGGGAGCAAAGGGAAACATTTGCTCTGAAATAAACTAAGCTAAAYGCTTTTCAATTGACAAATGCTTGGGAACAGTGTGAAGTACAGGAATTCAATACTTCTGGGCTCCTAACCATGCAGCTGTTTGAATTACTGAGGCTGCCATGGGAGCTGATGGATGCTTTGTGTGGAATACCTGTAAGAATTAACTATACATCTGGACACATCCGGAGCTGAAATTTACTCATGGAGGGGTATGACATTTTTTTCTTTACTGAGGGGACTRCTGAGACTTCTAAATACCTTTTCCATGTGGTTCATTAATCAGCCCTCTGTGCAGTGCTTTCTCCTTACCCAGCTTCATCTCACCCTCCCAGAAGTGCTCTGCACCTGCAAATCCTTCAGCCTTGCTGTCAGATCCAAAGCAGCACATGATCCTCGTGCAAAGCCGGGTCACCCAGTGCTACTCCACACCGAGCTCTTCTGTTTCAGCCAGGCAAGAGGAGGGGAAAGTGAGAAATACAAGGCAAAGGAGCAAAGCACTGAATGAAATGAGACTTAGGCAGCAGCTGGAATAGGGTGGTGTGGAGCATTGCACATTGGGATGAAATCCTGGAAGAGGCATTTGGAGGGAAGAAGGGAATGATGTTGTGTTTTTGAGGGAGAGCTTGATGGACTGTCCGGGAGAAACTCCCTGGCCAAAGAGGAGGTCATGGGTTCCCTGGCCCCTGTACCAGATATTCCCCGAAATTTCTTACCTGGTATAGGATTTGAATTTGATTTACTTGTATTAGAAAGCCACACGAAGCCTTCAAATGCATTTGGGTAAAAATATTGGTGTTCAGGGATTTGCAGCTACAGCAAAAATTAATTTTGTCAAAATGTAAGTCAATGGTTACTCAAAAATAATGACTGTGAAAACAAGAACTGTGTTTCATTGCTATTCCACATGCAGAGAACATGTACTGAAGTAACCAGGGCTACTATGTGCATTTGGCTGGCTCTGCACTTTAATCTGTACAGGATTAAGAGCCTACACAGTGAGTATGGGTGCTAAATTGGTAAAACTGTTCTTACAGTGGAAACAGAACCAACCCATGCTCCAAAATGTGAGCCAAGGAAAAGGAACATTTTTATCATGCTTWTCTCAGGGAGAAGTACTTTAGCTAGGAAGCAAATTAGGCACCACACAACCACTTTCTTGATTTTTTAATGTTTTTCTCTTTTTAGCCAGAATTAGCAAATGAAGCTCAGGTTGTGTCCCCACGGTGGGTATTTACGTATCAGTGATGATGAGATGRGCACTTGCTTGTATCTGTATTTTGTACGCCATTCTTTTGCTGCTGGTTACATCTGTAGTTATGCCTTTTATTACTCTGTGTTATATACTGTGTTTTAAACTTCAATGCTGTAAGACTACACTCTTAAAAAACACTTCTAAAATCATCTCCTTAAAATAACTACAGATTTTAAACATTAATTTAAGGTAATACACTGCTTAAAATTGCATGGATGAACTTTGCATATTTTTCAGAACCTTTCCAAATTTGCAAAAAGTGGCATAATGAAAATATTTGAATTAACACTTTTTAATATCCAATATGTTTTAAATCCTGTGAAGAATATATTTTCCTTGCTAGGTGAATGCACCACCATAAAAAAACCTAAACAAAATGTAGGCAGAAAAATGCCAAGGTTTTATRGTGACTCTATGTTATTTTAATGCCTGTTGTCATTGACAGACTACTAGAAAAGACTTTAGAAAACATTATAGTCCCCAGTARTAGTCTTCAAAATTTAAAGTCTTGGTGTTGGTTTAGAGCCAATCATGTCATTCAATTCTGTTCTTTAAAGCATATATGGGCTTTTTTAATAACTTCGTTACCCTATTAGAATAGCATTTCATTAAAAATATAGCAGATATAAAGCGACTTTCTTCTTGGAAAGCAAGAGTKTAGAGAGAGTGAGATCTTATTCACTCTTTCTGCTGAAAATATTTTGTCTTTCGTACTGCTTTTATCTGGCAATTTTATTTGACGTATCGGGGAACACTGACTGTACCATCTTTGGCAATGAGCCCTTCAGTCACCAAGGTGTGTCCTTGCTGGAGCAGAGCCCACAGCTTGCCTTTTGTGATGTGACTCTCGAGTCATGTGAGCCACCTCCCCTGCCGGCTAGGGCAGTGCTGAGATGTTTTCTGTCCGCTGTGACGGAGCAAGGCGAGTATAACCCATCAGAGAATGAACTGCACTCTGGTTTGCAGAGAGCTCTCAGAACCCGGGCTCATTCTGCTTCCCCATCCTGCAATCGATGGCCGCTTTGCCGCTGGATGTGCAGGGAGCCAGGCCGGCCCGATAAATGCTGAATCGTGTTATTAGCGAGGGAACAGATGATGCGGGAACGCTGCCAAGGCCGTGCGAGCGATGGGYCTGGGGGATGGGAGAGGAGCAGGGATGGATAGCAGGGGGCTCCAGCAGCGGCATCGGCTGAGGGATGGCGGCGCACAGAGCTACACCCGCCCGGGCTGGCTGAGGAGCTGCACCGCAGGAAATTTAATTTAGGGGATGGAGTAAACAAAAGAGCTATATTGTAAACTGCCAAGGCAATAAAAGGCAAGAGTGTAAAATGGATTTAGGAGGCAGCTAGGCTTTTTATAAAATCAGGGGATTGCCTGAGAAGGACAAAGCAAGGAGACAGGGTTGGGAGAAACCCTGAAATCCCAGTAGAGCTTAATAAGGATTTGCTATCCCACAATTAATTATTATTAAATTTAAGGTAACAATCAGCTTTTGCTGTTTCTGATTTTGAATTCAACAATCACACTGAATTAAACAGTTACTATTTTAGCACATGGAATTGACTCCATTTACTGTTCTGCCAGAAATTGCATAAAACTGCTTCTGGCAAAAAGAGGATTAACTCTTCCATGCCAATATTAAGATATCAGTTAAAACATCCTGTCTGAGAGTAATACACAATATGTTACTTTTATCTGTACATGTTACACTTTAGCAGGCAGACACTATGATCTGCCATTCAGGCCTTCACTGCCACTTTATCAGTTTGGCAAATTAGTAATTAGCTCTTGCCCTGCTCTTCGAAGCAGTACACCTTTTTATCTCTGTTTTCCCTTTTATTGCTGGTGTCCTGCTTTGGCATTCAAATCACAAGCAGAACAGTAAGCCCATTATCAAGGCTAAGATACAACTGAGTATTTAAAAACAAATGGCTTAAAAGGAAGGGTCAAATTTTCAGGGCTGAAGCTTGAACAGCGTCTGATTTATCTCTTTTGTTTAATACCAAGCAAAATCTTCCTTTCTCTTTGAAGGCATTTACCACAGGAAAAACCCAGAAACAACTGATGAGTGTGCTGCAGCTGCTCTCCTCAAAACCCATAAATAGTGTCTGACAAGAAGGATCTGAGAATCCCAAAGGCTTGATTATGTAGCTGCTTAAGGTTGCAAATGGAGAAGATGCTGAAGCAGAGAAGAGGCAAAGGGACGATGGTGTGATTGACATGTTAGAGAAGCCATTCCAAGCAGACTGTGCCAGGCTGAGACCACTCAAGCAAAGACGGGATCTTGGGGKAAAGGAGATGCATAATTACATAGATCTTGAAGAAATTGGAGACACAACTTCTTGGTTCCACTCAGAGAGGTAGTACAAAAAGAAAAACCTCTCAGGCCCCAAACAAGTCAAGGACTGCCTGTCAGGGAAAAGAAAGGCCTGAGTTTTGCTGAAGCTTGGTGAATACTTTGAAAGGGGCAATACAGATTTCTTTACTAGTAATGGTATGAAACTAGTGCCCACCAACTTGGTGGAGACTCTCCAAGATGTATGCCTTTGAAAAATGTAATTATTACATTTTACATCCTAATTGTGTTGGTCCAGGGTAGTACATATTGAGGGAAACCCAAGAGAACTCACTTGAATACAAGGCTTAATTAAATTTCTGAGACACAGTTAAATACTTAAGGTACAAATAATAGCTTGTAATTCCATTTCTGGAACAACTGAATTGTCCAACGTAAGGAAGTTTCTTTCACAGTCCTTTCTCATGCTCAGTAGTGTTTCTGCATATCAGCAGTTTTACTGACTCCCTAATTACTCAGTGCCCTCATACAGGAGTGGACTGCTAAAATACAGAGCAGAATTTCTTCCTTAGGGCAAGTAATGTGTTGGAACAACAATGTGAATTCTTTTCATGCCTTGAAGAAGAACATACCCAACAGCTTAAAAGYCTTCAGGGGCTAGAATGGGAATGTCCTAGTGATGAATACTTAAATAGGACTTTGCAGGAGCAAGTGTCATTGAAGAATTCRTATTACAGCACAACACAGCTGCAGTGTTACTTTTATCAAGATCTGCTCACATTGTGAAAAATTAATAGCTGCAAGCAAAATGAAAACAGTTTTTACCTTCTTAAGATCATTGGTAGGCAGGAAGATGAAACTGAGTAGTTGAAAGTGCACACAAAAAATAATGCAGTACTTCCTTTTGGAAAAGAAAAACTGAAAACAATTTTAATTGTTTTTTTAAATTTGCTATCATGAAGATGTAACAGCAAAGGAAAGAACCTTCCCTAAACTGTCTTATTGTTGAATACAACCTGGGAAATTCCACCACAGATCAAAAGAGAAAGAGATACTATAGAGAGTATACTAAGAGTATAAAAATGGTTTGACACAGCTGCCTTGAAAACAATGCATCACATGCCTCGTTGTGGTGATACCATGGTACTGCACTCCATCTTTTTGGCATTGGCTTGGATTTTATCCATACGGGGGGAGGGACATGCATCCCAACTGAGGCGCTAGATCAGGAAACTCTTGTTGATAGAGTTCTAGATKTCACTGCTACTTTATTTTCCTTTTTCGCTTCCCCTCAGAAGTGATGCACATTTTCAGTAGCAAGCATGTGGTAGATAGCTGCAGATACTCAGAGAGAACTGGTATATAGGATGACTGCCAAAAAAACCTGAACACTTCAGAACTGAAACAGCTGTGGAATGGAAGGGAGACATTGAGTAGAAGCAGAAACTACTACATGTAGGTGTGAATACTGCACATGAACTTCAGATGGCAGGAATAGCATTTGCAGGATGGAAAAAAATCCTGAGGATAAAASAAATTCTGCACTGGTACCAGTGCCTCTTGCTGCTGAAAGGCTGATGAATGAAGTGCTGACTGAAGAGGCTGGAAGAGGTGATCTCCCTGATGGAGAAAAAACAAATAGAGTTTCAGGCAGAAGCTCCTGACAGAGAAGAATGAATTAGCTGAAGACAAGTAAGGCTGAGTGTTWCAAATATAGATACTGCAGGATGAAACAGACGGATTTTTTCCTCCAGATAATGAATATATAGGGAGCACTCAGAGAAGTCCTTTTTTTTCTGAAGTTAGGC
This sequence comes from Malurus melanocephalus, assembly GCF_030028575.1. Taxonomy (NCBI): domain Eukaryota; kingdom Metazoa; phylum Chordata; class Aves; order Passeriformes; family Maluridae; genus Malurus; species Malurus melanocephalus. The sequence continues at coordinate 347,689 of NW_026623264.1, forward strand.
AGCAAAAAGACAGCCTAACTAGCAGACTAAAATCTGGCAAACAATAAAAATTAAACTCCAGTGATTGTATTGCATTTACTGAGTGAGCTGCAGACATTTGTGGAGAAATTGTCACCAGATGACTGGTCCTTCAAGGTGAAAAACGCCCAGTTTTTGTGGTGCCATCACCACTGGCACCTGTGAAGGAGGATGCAGTGGGGTAAGGCACAGCCTTGGGAAGCTTCTGAAATACCTAAACCAAGGGTAAACTAAAAACTGATCAACAACTGGAGAAACCCAAATAGGAAGATTTCATAGAGTAAGAAGATGCAATGATTTAAAGAGCAACAAAAATTTCATGTCAAGCCAACATCAGCTAAAGAGTTTTAGCTGAAAGGAACAGACCTTGGAAAGAAAGAACATCCAACTAAAGGGTGAAAGGAAAAAGCTACAGGTRCAGTGTTTATTTTGGCCTTGCATACCTTTCATTCACTGTGGAATATTTCAAGTTGTTTCAAAAGCTCTTCAGGTTTTTGAGGACCATCAATCAAAGATAGATTAGGAACAGTGACATTCCTGTACCCAGGAATGGGTTTGCATAAATGTCTGGCTTATATGTAGAGGCAGTCAGGTCCTTGCTTTCTTACCTCTGTGGTTCAAAACTTCTGCTTGGAGACCTCAAAAAAATTGAGATGGAAAGCCTATCACAGTGGGTGGAACACACTGTCTCAAAGAATAACTAAATATAGGTGTAATAAGCATCTTCTCAATTAATCTCAGTCTGAAACCCTGGGTTGTAGGAACACAGCATTTCAGCTGTACCTGTTGAAAAGATTTAAGTTGGTTGACAAGTGACAGATCAAGTGTATAATCTTTAAGAAACATTATTRTGTTGCTTCACATTTATATCTTGCACACCCCCAAGACCAGACTATTTCTGAAGTGGGTGAAAAAAACTGGGACCTGAATTTAATAACTAGCCATTATTTTGAGGCTCTGGTAGTTAYGGAGAGCACAGGGAAAGAAATTTTCTAAATCCTAAAGGACTACTGGTTTTGATGGAGYTCAGCAAGACCCAGCAATGATCCAGACTGTGAATCTGTTTTCCTGACCGTGTGGGCTTCAGCACTGGAATGAATGACTGAGTGCTGCTCTGCCTGTCGATGMAGCACATTGCAGCTGTTTTGTCCATCAGGACACAGACTGGAATTTTGTATAACGAGTATAAGTGCTACACTGGCTTTCAGCAGATCCTAAAGTAAGGATACTTATAGCTTTATTGCCTTCATATGGCCTGAATGGTGCAGAAGAAGAGCCAACCCTTTTTAACACTGTCTGGGTCTCCTGCTTGGCCCTGAGTGCACTGCTGTCCTGAGTTCTGTGTATGTGCTGCTCCTTCAGCTGTCTGCACTCAAGCACTTCATAAACATTCTTGAGGAAGAATCTGAGGTCTTGAACGCTGCAAAATTCCTGGTAAATCTGGCCTCTGGGGCCCGGTGCACAAGCCTAATGRCTGGCTAATTGGCAGTATGCATCCCATATGCATCCCACGAGGTGACTCATAAATCAGTCTCAARCTGAGAATAGTGGGGGCAGATGTTGCCACTTTGCTTCTTGGACAGTCTGTGCGTCTCTCTTGGCTCATTAYTATGGAGTGAAAAGACAGGATTCTAGCCTGGTTTTGGAATAAATCCATACCAATGTCAGCATGAAAAAAACCCCAAACAAACAACAACAAAAAAAAAAAAAACCAAAACTCTGAGAACTGCCCTCAGCCTTTAACTTAATTTTCGGGGGTTACCTGTTTGCTCCCTGGAAGCATGATGAAGTCCAAACATATAATCTTGAATAATTTGGAATTCAAATAATTGAGATCACTGTTGAGAAGGAGTGATGGGAGAAGAAGGTGATGGTGGAGGTTACTGCATTTCCAAACTGTGAGCCTATTTTCACCTTCATTTGAGGCCCTRATGAGGACACCCCTTTAGGGAGATGCATTTGATCTTAATGGATGTTTCCCTTACAGCTGATATTGGATTCTTAGTACATTTTGTCAAGAAGAACAACCATGCTTCTTGAATGTTTTTAATTACATTTCTTGAATTTTCTGATTTTGAAATGCAAATTCCTGCATCAGAAATAAAGAATAACACATCTCAAAGTCACATCTCCACTATGCTGTTTTCTGAAAATATTGTATGAGTGACATCTCAAGATTATACATCATTGAAATGGATCAAATGGCAGCATTTATTAGAGGGAAGAAAGTCAAACCAGATGTAATGGGAATCCTCATCTGCTTTCACTAAAACTGAAACAAAATCTTGTTTTGATGTTATTTGAATAGCAGCCTGTGAACCATATTTCAGATTTTTTGAGAAATGGTAAAATCCTAAATTTGAGGTCTGGATAATTTGATACCTGAATTCTRCTTCTCCTCTCTCAAGGAATAGGAGTTAAATGCTCTCACTTTACATATGTACATATATAATTGCATCTTTGCAAAAATGGCTATATGTATTTGTTTCTGTGAGGGCTATTGAATTCTGGATAAATACATGATATATCTGAATTTTGTTTCTAAGGTCTACTGCTTTCTACAAAGTAATTGGACATAACAGAGTACCTTTCATTCCAGTTTTCCATATTTACTAACACATACCCCATGTATTAGACCCCATGTTGCCTTTTTAAAATTCTAGGCTAACAAACATTTTTCTTTTTTGTCCTAAATTTCTTGCTGGACACAAGTTCTGGGTTCATTTTGAATGTCAGGTTGCCTTCAAAGTAGTTCTGTTTCCTTTTGCATTTTGCTTTGCTTCCCTACTCCACCACAGGTCACATAATATTTCCACTATCAGAGCCCTTTTTCCATCCTTCTCCAGCTGAGTAAGACTTGAATTGGGCAGACTCCACTGYAACCTGACTGCTGTGGGGCTTGTTGGAGGCCACCAGTCTGGCTAATCCCGACAAAACATCTGATTATCTTTAGCTGGGAGACTACAGACATTCAGGGGAGCCTTCCACAGAAATAAACAGTAATGTTGTTATTAACATCAGATCTATGGAGCACAGAGCCGAGGCTAGAGCTCATTCTGGAGCAGATTACAAGAAAAAAAAAAACAATATATAGAAAAACAAACAAAACCCACAACTCCCCAAACCATAGTCTTTGCTCTCCTTTTGTTTGTTTCAAAATGTGAGTAGGCTGCTTTTGTACTTTGAATTATATTTTCACATAATATCCTGTGCATTCTCTTCCTCTTTTAAATCTTTAACTTTTGTGTCTTTTTTTTTCCTCTAGTTAATCTTTTCTTTTTCTCTAATTATTGTAATTACCCAGATCCAGAACAAGCCTACACAACAGGCAGCCTCTTGCCTTGCTACAACCTCACATCCTCACTTCCCAAGGCTGATCTCCTTCAGTCTGTTTTGAATTTCTAAATAGGTGGGCCCCAGGTCCAGTTTAGCTGAGCAATTCCAGTTTCTTTGTAGAAAGYGGGGAGCTGCTGCCATACCCTGGCAAACCACATGAGCAGCTGCTCACTGGCACCTCCACCCTTCGGAGGTGGCGTCTCCCATTGCTTGCAGCAAATCCACTGTCACTCAGAAGCTGTCACTTCCAGAGGTGCMAGCAAAATTCTGAGGGTTCCCAAGCTGGATAGGAACATCTGGTAAAGTCTGCAGCACCCAGTCTTGAGCTTGAATGTTAAGTGACATTCATGCATTGAGGGTTTTCTTCCTAAGCTAAATTGCTTGCAAAGCCTTCTTGTACACAGGAACATGGGTATATTTCAATAAAAATAAGAGTCAGAGATCACAGGRTGAAGTGAAAGCTTGGTAAAATATTTCAGGCTGCCTGCATAGTAAAGGAATGCCTGTATGCTGTTCCTGCTAGAAAAGACGCCAACATCACGTAAATCCAACATTTCTGTTTGCTTGCCTTACATCAATGGGCTTGTGGTGCTATTCCTTAGAGTCAACAAACATGCCAGGAAAAATCTGTTTCCAAGCTGACAGCCCTTTCTCAGAACTGCCCATAAGTACCASGGAGGATGGAAAACTGGGCTGCCAGGCTGCAGAGGTGCTTAAGGGAGGAGTTTGCCAGCAAAACAGAATTGCAGAGTTTGAAGCACAGAGAAACCTTCACTCTTCCCAGAGTTCTTACCAAAAATGTCTAACTCATACAATGAGAAAAGCAATAACCTAAACCATCCTCATCATCTTGTCTCTCCTCCTTTGCCAGTCATTTTATTATGATGATGGAGACTAYGAGCACARTGTATTCTTTTCCTGATGCTTTTTKCTTTAGTGCTAGGTKGAAATAATGCTCTAAGAAGGGATGGRCAGGCAAAGGTTGTGCATTCTTGTAGTCTGAAGGAACTCTGTGGAGACTACTTTTAATCTAGGGAAATGTTTTTACATAATTAGAGAAGCAGCCTTASAAGCTACTCTCTGAAGATCTCAAGTAACAACCAGAAGGTTTTTTATACACACAGCCTATATTCTGCTATAAGGAGTACAGAAAAACCTTGTGATTTTTGCCCTGCTGCCACATTGTAGTGCTTTATGGGAAAACCTTGGTAAGGAAAAGCTACTTCAGCAATAGGCTTCTCACCAGTACTGTTCTGTACCAGCTTCCTTCCTTACTGCAGCGTGATCTATGCAGGAAAACTGCACAGAAATTGCAAGTTAGTTCATCTTTACATTAATAGGAGTCTTAAAATAAGAAGACACACCATGATTGCACACTGAACTTTGGAGATCAGCTTCTGGATCTTGTGTAGCCTATCCGTGGTGACAGGCTCATCCAAACTGTAGTGGTCTCAATATTTCTCTACTTTCCCAATACACCGTTGTGACATCTGAGGGAAGGCCACACATGAYTGTATGATCATCTCAGCATTAGGGTGTAGATGAGGCAGAAGTTCACTCTCACAAAATCAGAGKAAGTATTAATACATTGTAGAATTAMACAGTGATGGGTGGGAAGAAAAGTGAGAAAATCGTGTGTTTATGGGAAGAACCTTGTAAAAGCATATTGCAGCCCTTATTTTGTGCAAAAAAAATGGTATGCAAAGTACTCAAAGCACACCAATACAGGATGGGCAGCAAACAGGASCTGGAAGCCATWGCACAGCAGAAAAACTATGATAGTTGCCATGATGGAAATATGAGAGATGAATTCTTGACAGATTGAGAACAATTGTTYGGAAAGGCCAAGTGCCAGGTCCTGCTGTCGAGTCACAGTGACCCCATGCAGTGCTACGGGCTGAGGGAAGAATGGCTGGAAAGGTGCCCGTTGGAAAAGGACCTGGGGGGTGTTGGTCAACAGCTGGCTGAACATGAGCCAGCTGTGCCCAGGTGGCCAAGATGGCCAATGGCAACCTGGCTTGTATCAGCAATAGTGTGACCAACAGGAGCAGGGCAGTGATTGCCCCCCTGTACTTGGCAGTGGTGAAGCTGCACTTTGAATCCTGCGTTCAGTTTTGGGCTCCTCAGAACAAAAAAGATATTGGGGTGAGTCCAAAGAAGGGAAATGAAGCTGGTGAAGCTCTGGAGCACAAATGTGATGARAAGCAGCTGAGGGCTCTGAGGTCTTTAGAGAAAAGGAGTCTCAGCAGGGCCCTTATTGCTCTACCATCAGAGGAGGGTGYGGCTGGATGGGAATTGGCCTCTTCTCTCAGGTAACAAGCGACAGGACAAGAGGAAATRGCCTCAAGGTGAGCCAGGGGAGGATTCATTTTGATACTGGGAAAATTCTTTTCTCTGAAAGGGTTGTCAAACATTGGAACAGGCTGCCAAATGAAGTGCTTAAGTCACCATCCCTGGAGGTATTTCATAGATGTGTAGATGTGGCACTTGCAGCGATAGCTTAGCGGTGGACTTGGCAGTGTTYRGTTAACTGCTGGACTGGATGAACTTTAAGGTCTTTTCAAACCTAAACAATTCTGTGATTCTATTTCATGATTCTGTGACTTCCTATGAAATTACACCAAAGAGAAATGCCTCTTTTAAACTAAGTCCTTAAAGCAAAGACACTGCTCAATGGAACTGAAGCAGTGCACACTGGCACTGATTTACCTGGGCCATTACCAGATTTACAATCTCCACATTTTTATGTCTCAGAATAAAATCCAACTTTGTATATCTGCCAGTATGTGTCTGGCATATTTTTGTCCAGTGCCTAGCTGTGTCTGGCTGTTACTAACAGCTTTGTTTATTAAGCACTTAAGTATTCCACAAATAATTAAAAAAAGAGAGAGAGGTATAACAGCTACTTATTTTCCTTATTAGTAGTGTGTTAGATGTGCTACAGCAAAAATGCAAAGTTTATTGAACAGAAGGAACAGTRCGACTGTAAATTTTAAATACTTACTTCTTTCACGAACCACTGGCAAAAGGCAGGGCCAATCCACTCTCTTGCATGAATCCCACAGTCCATCCAGACAGCTTTCTTGTAGGGCCGTGATCTTTTACCTAACTTGAGGTGTGAATATTCACAAAATACCAAAAGATTTTATGATATTAGTAAAAACACAATAATGAGAAAAAACAGAATTGAGAGATATTAAAACATTGTGAATTTCCTCAAGTAAAGGAACACAAATTTATTGTTTCAAAAGGTATGGCCAAGATAATGTTAGGCAGGTATGGCCAAGATAACAAGGCTGACCTATGGAAAAAAGAAAAAAACTGTAGGAAAAGTGAGAGCTGTCAATTTGTCTTTTATGAGGAATGATATCACATGGAATAGGGTGAGGAACAATGACACTACATGAATAGCCTGATAAAGAATCAAATTTTCAGAGCTCTTCAGCAGAAGATGAAAAGAAAATACACTGAAAGTAAGATTTTTTGCATCTTGCTGACACATTCTAATTTGTGGTCCTAATCATGTGAGCTGAGAGCACACAGCCCCGAAATTTTGTCAGTGGCTAAAGAAGAATATGCAGCACATGCTGAGAAGGGCTCCAGAGTCCTCTGGGATCCCTCTCCAGCATAACTGCTCTCCTACCCGTCTATAAATGAAAAGCCTTCCAATCCCCTTAAATCCAAATCCTGCTAATTGAACTCGTCCTGTTATCTTTCTCCATGCATATCCAGTCCAGGTAAATAGGATTTGGCTATTAGTTTTCCAGCTTTTTCCCCCCATTTTTCATTAAATATGGCATTCAGAGGGATACTTAGATTTTAGCAACTCATCCTTAGGAAGCAGTTAAGCTGTRTCTCTGGTGTATGTGCTGTAACATAAATAACAGTGTCTGTCCCTGATTCTGAATTTTAGTCTCATTAATGACTATTTAATCTTTACCTTGAGTACAAACAGTGGTCTCCCTTCATAGGATTTTCCAACAGAGAACATGTGAACAAGATCTGAATGAGTTCTGTTCAAATAATGCATCCAGTCCTCAATCTGCAAATACAGAAATAAAATCATTGCTTCAGTCTTTGTATTTCATGGGAAGAAACTGTAATACAGTTATTGATCTCAGCTCTCAGTCCTCTCTCTATTTTTTAAATTTTCCTGTAGTATTTATTTTTGTCTTGTTCATCCATCCCATCAGAAAATTGTTTTCACATTTTAACCACTATTTGGTTCTCATAGATCTTTTGCCAGAGGCTGGGTGCAGCGTTCACATGGGATTTTTTTTCCATTTAATTGTTGTTAAAACACATGAGCTGTCCATTGAAAATACTGAGATGGGCYGAATCCACCATTTCCACTAAATATTAATGGAATAAAGAAAGAAGGAGCCTGATTCTGCCTGCCAGAACACAATGGCAAACAGACTGACATGCACAACTCAATGCTACCTGCAATATTTGTTTCACAGGCACCAGATCTTCTTGAGGTGAAGAAGCCTCTCTCCATGCTCAGCCTAGTGACTGTTTTGGTGCAGACTGAAAATGTGTATGTGAGCACACGAAAACCAACAGGAATTATTTACCCAGCCATCACCCAGGATAGTATTCCTTATACATGAGTTTGTATCTATGTGTTTTAGGTATTTGTACCTCCAGTGCAAATACTTAAGCATTTGCACAAATTGCTTAATTAAATCACTTAGTGTGACCAATCACTCTTATTCCWCCAGTGTAAAAGATTAACATTAAAAAAAAAACTCAGATGCTGTGAAAGATAGTTATGTGTAAAGATMAGCCTTGAATACAAATATYAAATATATTTCTTTTGCACWGAAGAGCCTAGTTTTGAAGGAGAAACACTTAGAACAATTCTGAAGATGAGCAGGTAACCAGAACATGTAGAGAGAATGAAATCTTAGCCTTATTAAATAGAGCTTTGTAGATAAGAGGGATATATGAAGTAGATATAAGTAGATAAGAGAATAATATATAAGTAGATAAGAGGAACAATATGAATTTTCRTGCACCTCTTCCAGGGAGTGGTACACTTCGTAGTTATACTCAGAGAGGGACCTTCGATTCCTGTGTGCCCTCACCCCAGTTTGGTTTTCTAGTGCTTGCTGTAGGTCTGATATGAGAATCCTAGGAAAAGAAAGGAGAGCAGYATTACTGAAAAACTCATAGAACACAGAAGCTAAATAAGAACAATCACATTTAGAAGAAATATAGCAGRAGTTAAACCATCCTGAATTTACTTCATCTGTTACACTTTGACAATAGTGTGCATCAGGCTCACTTGAATATAATCTGCCAAATAAATACTCCAGCTGCTTTGAAATGTAACAGTGCCTTTAAAAACACAATAAATTTGTTAAATGACTAAACCAGAATGATGTAAATAATGTAGCCAGTGTGACAACCACTTTAATTTGTTTATGGAGCAGCATTTGCTATCTTTTTTTATAATCCAGTTATACTATGTGATCATGGATCTTCAAAAACTGATTTCAATCCTTTTAAAAGGTCTTTTTAAGCTTAGAAGAATATGCACATACTCCCTCTTGGGGGTGGCACAAACATTATATATAGCTACAAGTGGTAGAGGCAAAAGAAAAATTAAGAACTTGGCAGCAATATCATTCTGTCTGAAATATGAAAAAACAACAACCAAAAAATATAAAGTGGGCTTTGTTGTTTACATTATCTACTCTGCTGTACTTGTTTGCCAGTTTTATTAAAATAACTCAGGAAAAATAAAAAAAAAAACCTAAGTGAAAATTAGTTATACTTGCATAAAAATTGAGAGGTTCTTTGCATTAAGACCAAAATGCAGAAAGAGTTCTGTAAGCTGAAAACTTCCTGYTTTATGGCAAAAGTAAATAATGATATGAATATAAAATTATAATGTAGAAAACATSTAAATTAATTACAATGAAGAAGTCCAAGCATCCATCCATCCCATCAGAAAGTAGCATGAGCTGGGAATATGGTCACAGGTATCTGTAACAACATTACTGTAAAACTGAGAGTCATCTTTGTATGCCCCCTTCTCCTAAAGCATGGCAATGTGTAACCACCATGCCACTAATGCACCATTCCTGTAAAATGACAGTCCCATTCAGCCTTTTAAATTTGTATAGGCATTAGCTGCAGTGATTGGAAAAAGATGGAAAGAAATGACATTTACTCTGCTCCTAAATCCGCTGTGCATCAGATACCTCAAAGGTAATAGGTCTATCTACACRCAGTATCAAAGTAAAGGTTATTCTCATCTTCCAACGCATTAGTGAAGTAGCTGTATAATTAGGAATGACATTGTTCTACACCAGTAACACTCATTAAGCAAACTAAAGGATTATAGTCTTGACTTGCAAGGTGCTATGTATACTATAAGGCACATACTGTAAAGCTGATTAAAGGAGTGATTTTACTCAAGTCATTAGGACATCTAATATTTAAAAAAGATACTGGACTGATTTGCAGAATTCTGATTAGTATAAGCACCTACCAGAATCCAGCTCACTCTGTTCACTTATGCATCTGTACCTTAAACGAGATGTGATAATATTTCTTTACTCTTAAATGATTATATAGTGTGTGCTTCGAACACAAAGGCTCTTCCGTTCCTCAGGTCTGAATGCAACCTAAGTGGCTTCTTTACCAGAAAACTTACAACCAAGGCAACTTGGTGCAGAGTTTATCTGAGGCTTGGATTGTTTTCATGGCCAGGCTGATCATTGTTAGGGATGCTTAAATGCTTCCTGACTTTGTAGATTTGTCATAATTTAGGTAAGCCTCACACTGAAATTTTACCTGGCATTGGCCTCAGATTTTCCAGTTCCAAAATAAATGTGGAAATTTAATCCACTGCAGTGTGTGTAAAAAACTGATTAAAAAAATGGTAAAAAACAGCCATGTGAAAAGGAGCTGTACRAAATCTTGGCTGTGGAGCTGCACTTCAGCACAGCCATGCCCACCTCAACTGTGCCATGGGCATGGCTGTGCTTGGCCAGCCTGCTCCTGGTGCTCCCTGGCTATGGCTGTTGTTGCTCTCATSATGAATCCTCCTGGCCCTTGCAGAGTTACAGATCTCAGGAGGTTTGTCAGGACAAGCACATGCTGTTGAGGCTTTGCAGTGTTCTGCTCCTGATGGCTGGGACCATCCAAAACAGGCAGCAGAGAGATGAAGATAGAGAGCAAAGAACAAGTCTGGACCTGGCACAATGCTACCCAGTTTCCTTCTGAGTGGACACAACTTGCATGCCAAAAATCAGAGAGATTTTCCCTGTGAAAGATTATTGCAATGCTGTCCTAGTATTTGCAGCATGTTTTTTGAGTTAAACTGCAGAGACCCTTTGCTCTGGCAGTTTTTGCCCTTGCACACTGCTCTGCAACTCAAGCAGAGGACTTGAAGCACAGAGAGTGTTTATAACACACATAAAATGTCCCTCTGTCATTTCATTAAAGGTGATTACTGTGAGCAGGAACAGCAGCAGACATGAATAYGACTGCTGGGTCACAGTAATTAGGGAACATTTTTTATAAGCACAGGAAAACAATTACAGAAATCCCYATTTCAGTTTGAAACATAAACAAAACCGAAGCAGTGTTGAACCCACATGAAAGTCACTCTGAACTGCAGCTATAGAGCCTGTGCACTTGATTTCCTCGGGTTTGTTTCTGTATTTTTAGAACAACAAATCAGGAAGAGATCATTGTTATAATAAAAATGGGATTCTGATGAGTACTAAAAATATGTATACATAAATACATCTACAGTATGATTTATACCATCCTTTTATCCCTGAGAAATAAGTATAAATAACCTCATGTAAATCTGTACTAAGCAAATGTTTGAGAATTCAAATAACTCCTCAGCTGATTATTCAGATGCTCAGACATGTCACTGAAAAGGCTTTTAATGACAAGATCTTTACTCTTGTCCAGTATATCGTATGGATAAATGTGAAAGAATAAGTATACACAAAAATGGTCTTGAATTTTTTTAAGGAGAACTATAAATGATACGTGATCCTAAGTGTGCATTTGTACTGTGTAACTTGCATTGGTCACTAGATAATAACAGAAGTAGTATGTCCCCRTACAAGTTTTGCCTCCACATTTACAGCTCACTTGTAAACAAACTTTGCTCCTGCTAAATAGAGAAAGAGGCAAAGCAGGCTGTAGAACTACTAATTCCCAACCCTCTCTCAACACATGTGATTTCACATACATTGAAAACACTTCAGCTTGACTCCAAATGCGGACATTTAATTAAAGCTGCCTGCCTGTGGGAGATTTTCTGCTCTGCCACTGAAGCAGTTGTTTTCTTGGCAATGCTGAGTTGTCTGCCAGCCTAACTGCTGTGACGTGGAATGTATTTTCGAGCGCACTTGGCGTGGAGGGTGCAGACCAGGTCTCTGGAAGGCCAGGTCTCTGGAGAGAGSAGGGGGAAGCAAAGTGAGGGCTTACGTGTACGGGATGTTGGCTTGCTGGAGGAAGGGCAGCAGGCTCCGTGTTGCGTTCCGCGGTACTCGCACGTCAGCGACTGAACCTTCAGCGATGTGCAGGGGGCTGCTGGGCTGCCACAAGTCCACCTGTAGTGCAGGAACCAACCTGTAATTCACATGCATTCAGTGTAGGTGGGGAAAGCCAGGTGGGCAAACCCTCTGGGCACAGCAGAGATGATGAAACTGCGTCGGCTGGTCCAGCTCAACATCTACACTGACGGAGCAGATTTTGAGGACTGATTGTGCCCAGCTTACCACAACTCTCAAGAGAGATTTGTCAATGGGAAGAGAAGAATCTTCAGAATTAACCTCAWCAAACAGCTCAAAACAAAAGCTATTGCCAACTTCATGCACCTGCATTACTATACATTCCCAATGTATTAGTTCCTATGGAGTCCATGAGTCTTTTATTTCACAAAGCATTTTCTGTGTTCACTAGGGCAGCAAAAGATTGCTAAAGAGATATAGAAAGCATAACATCTATCAGTGTTGTTTGCAAAATGTACTCAAGTCTTRTTCTTGATAATAAACAGATCAGGGATAAGTAACAGGTCACCTATACCATAAATACACAATAATTTTATATGAAATGTCAAAATAACAGGATTAAGATAAMCAGATTGTTATAATCTTGAAAAAAATAATAGCTACTGAACAATACCACTGTTATTGTTGTGCTATCTGTATGTGCACATATCTGTTTCTAGTCCATTTTTACTTCCTTTATTGCCAAATCTGAAATATACTTGGAAATTTTAGCCCACAACATGAATTTTCAAGAAAGCAAGAAAATTTTCAAACAGGGATTTGAAACKTGGTGTTTTGCACCCTGAAGTAAAACAGTGTTCTTGCACACACTCTTCAACAGAGSTGAGAACAGTTCCTCCTCAGCCAGTGTGAGGACAGTGGCAAGAATACACGTTAACAAAACTCTTTCCAGAGCTTCTGGAGAAGCTATCATCTATAGGAGATGATAAATGGGAGTTTCAGGAACAATCTCTGTATCAACATGACAAATATGCATTCCAAGATCCACAGGCCTTGAAAATATGTTTGTGAGCTGAAGGAAGGAAATTTATGTGGACTACATGTCCACACATTTCTTAAAGAGAATGTCTTCTCTTTAAGAGATAATACTTGATAATACTTGATAAATACTTGATAAAAAAAGTTTATTGCAATCAGCTGTGCCAGGCTGCACTGATGAAGCCATTGATACACCTCATGAATGTCCACTACTTTCCAGGTATCTAAAAAGATTTTTATAATCTATACTTTAAAAGCTCCTCACTTCTTTTATGCCATAGAAGCTATTTGGGAAATAYCAAATGCATTTACTCAGTCTTGCTATGGACTTAATTTGTGAGAGGAGTACAGTCTTGCAACAGGGGTTCAGTTCTCACCATTTCTCCAATGACCCTGAGTAACAACATTCTGATTGCTAAGAGGGCATCTGATGCTGAACATGATGCTCCCTCTTCAAGCACCATTGACCTCAGCCCAGTTAATCCAATTAAATGCAGGCTACTTTGGAAGGAGCAGACCTGAAACACAGGGCAAACCTCTCCTAGCTCCTGCCAAAACCACTCTGTGTTTCACTCTGCCACAATATGGTATCTGGATCCAGGTCACAGTGGTGGCAGCATCTTTTGAAGTCTAACACCAGGACTGGCAAAGTTCACGAGGCCTGTGAAGCTGACAGCAGCTATGACAGATGGTCAGTAGAAACCAAAGTAATGAATTAAATGGTGCTAAATGCTGCTTAYAAATAAGGATTGTCTCACTGTGCTAACACCTTATGTTTGTTACTTTATCTGTCTTTCACATTTTGGTAAATTATAGGCATCCAGTGAAATTCCCCTCTAATTCAACATAGTTAATTTCACACATGGTTAATTTCACACATGGTTAATTAGAAATGTGTATTTGACTTTTAAGGTTTGTTACTAAAAATATGCATCAGAAAGGATAAATTTGTTGCTCTTAGAGTAACAGTCTATCAATCAGCTCAGCCTGAGCCATCTTTATAAAAATAACAACAAATTGTTAGACACAACCTAACAGCAACTGGAGTGAAGTGTCTCCTGGMCAACTGCAATATCTAAGCACACAAAAATAGAACAGGAAAAAAAAAAGCAAATCACAACTGATATACAATTGAAACTTGTCTTTGCTCTTGACAGTTACTCAGGATTTATTTTGGTGAAACTCTCCATCACCATGGAGGGTATAAACCAACCAATATTCACACTATTAGTTATAACACCACCAGACTCTTTAATTTCTGAGGTATTCTGATTGTTCTTCACATTACTGGCTAYAAGTGAATATCAAAAAACAGAAGCAATCTTCTTGTAACTAAAAAAATCATCGGCATATTGCAAACCACTATCCTCTCTCGGTGAAAAAGCAATATTTCACTACTGGCATTGTCCTGGAAGTGAGACAAAAAAATCCCATATTTAGAATGCAGATCATTCTGCTTCATCTCAGTTCCCTGTTTGGGTAGTTTCGATTCCTTTGACTCCCACTTCTCATCTTTTGCAATATAAACGAAGCAGTCAGTGCTTCTCTGGGAGCTGTTACCTGTGCTGTCCAGATCACCACTTCAATTGCTGGCAGGATTTTGCCTTATAAAGCATATAACAAGCACCACATTTCTCCAACAGACATCTTATTTATATTGCAGCTTCCCGCTTGTCCTTGGTGGGACAAGTACATGAAAACTGACAAACAGAAGATGGATTTCAGAGCAAGCATGTTTGGACTGAGCAAATCCAACTATTCTCACTGTCATCTTCAGGAGACTTCATCATTGCATCCCCCACTGATGCTGAGGGTATTATTGAAGTCATCACTCTTATTTCAACGTCGTTTTCTCTCACAAATATGCCTTGGATTTCTGTGCTGGGCTCTGCTGGCTAGTGAGTGGCAGTGAAATGAATTGCTGTCCTATCTTCCTCACTCTCTGTGACAGGGAGTTTTTACCCCCACACACTACACATGAGCCTTTGTACAATTTTATGGAGYTCCAGTCAGTGCCAAAAGATATCTATTTGCTGTGTGGGTGGTAGGATTTGCTAGGTGGGAGAAAGAGTCTCAGCTACAAGGCAAAGAGATCCAGAAACCCTACAAAACTCCCCTAGTGTACAGCCAAATACTTCAACCACAAAATTCAGTTGGTACCTTGAGGCTGAGGAAAAGCAATATCCTTTAAAGTGTGTCTGCAATATATACTAAATTCTCTCATCTCTTTTGCAGAACACTCTTGTTTGCACATCATTTCCYGTCTTTCAGGCAGGAGGTTGCCTTTAAAAGGTGTTGGGAGGTTTTAAGCCTCTGGATAATAAGCAGAGTGCTGGCAAGATTTTTTAGCATGTTCAGAGCTGGGACCAGGAGACCAATTACTCAGCATCTGCCACTCAAGTGTGACCTCGGGTACCTGTTCTCAGGGACAGTGGTGGTTCCCCTGATGCCCAGAGAATGCTCTTTCCCAGAGTCTCACTGGAGGCAGGGGCATCCTGCTTTGCTTTCCATGAGAAAAAATGGTGTGTAAGAGCATGCAGACAGGGGTCTTTATCCAAAGCATTTAAACACATCATTGCTTTATTTAACAAAGAAAGGGTAAGAGATTATTARTTGTGACAAAACAAGTAGTCTGTTTTAACTGCCTGTCCTTTTTTCAACCTCACTCGTCCCACAAAAGTCCCTGTGGTTCAACTTGTGCTTAGGAAAGCCTGGTTTCTTTGTAGAAAATTTCTCTTTAAGCCGAGGTGTTAAAGACAGCTCAAATAAATCTATCAGCTCTTACCTGGACACCTTCCAAGGTAGAGCAACCCTGAACTCATTAGTCATGTCCCTAGGTTTTGRTCAGTAGAATGATGAAAAGCCAGCACAAGGCAAAGGGAAAAATATTTTAAATAGATTTGGGTGCTGAACTAATAGAATTCAGAATTTCTTCCAAAGTTAAAATTATGCAAATAATTTTCCAAGAATACAAACACTTTGTTGATATAATCCTACATATCACAAATGGCGTGCAAAAAACTCTTTTGCTCTGCCAAGAGAGAAGACAGAACAGGGAGCTTTTTATTCACTAGTTCTGTTTTTCCTCCTGCTTGTTCCATGCCCTTGGAAAGGAAGCCTGGGAAGAAAAGAGTCTCCCTGCTTTTCCCCACAAATACTCTCATGGCTGCATAAATCTCACAGGTTTTATTTTTTTTTAATTCAAGTCACTGAAATAAAACCCTGGCTTCTTTAGACTACAGGGCTTAGTCAAGCCTTCGTAATTAAAGCCATTTTCTTGGGCAGTAGCCTCCAGTTGTCCCTCACTACCTTTTCATAAGCAGATGTTTAATTTCTTCTTCCATTTAGCCTGAAAGGAAGATGGTTAATGCTCTCATCAGGTCTGCAATTATGTATCAATCAAAAGAGATGATTGATGCTTGTCAGGGAAATAACTAGAATAACTTTGCCATAACTTACATTTAGTGTCTGCAGAAAATAGTTTATGATTTATCTGTGTTGTTCCCTGTGAAGACAGYAATTTTGTTATGTGTTTTATTACCTAGCAATTCCAGTTTTTAGTCTTACTGAGTTGTATCCAGCAATACATGTGCCAGAGCTGGCCTTGTCTGTAACATCACTATGAACGGATTTTTTGAGAAATGCTGTCAACTGTAAAGTTCAGAATATAATAATTGTTATGATGCCGTCAGCTGAAATGGCTTGGCATTTCCGAGCCTCTTGTAAAAGGGAATGTGCAGTCAATRATGAAAGCAGGGGTGCTCTTTGCTCATGGGCTCTTTGAGGAAATGTGGGTTTCCCATTTTATTTCCCATTTATTGTCAGGAGTCTGACTGCCTGAGATTTATCACATAATACATGGGAAACACAGTCACGTACATGTATGTACACAAATATGCATGTGCAAAGTGTGCAATAGGATTTTAGACTTCTGTTGGTACATCTGAAAAGAAAGAAGCAAGGAAGAATGACTGCTGCTCATTCTGCACAATGACAGCAATGCTGTGGTTCACCTGGAAAGAGCAGAACTGCTCCTCTCTAATGTCTTCATCCTTGCAAATGTTTTCAGGACCTGGACTAATTTCATCCTCACTTKCTCCTGCCAATTAAGGAAATTAATTTACGGTCCTAACTGCCAATCTGCTTCAGCTGCCCTTTATGTGCTGCAGAATGGTCCAGTGGCAATCCAGTGTGGAATTCCTTGTGCTTTCTAAAAGGCCTTACAAGGTAGTCCTAGTGCAAAGTAATTTAGGTTTCTGATTGAGYGCACTAGACATTTTACTGGCTCTAACTTTTCAGTATTTATTTGCTTTTCACTGAGGCTGGTAAGGGTAATTGTGCCAATAAATTGGGAATGATTCATGGGATTGCAGGAACAGAATGTGAACAACTCTTGAAGTGAACTCAAGCTTGAAGTTTTGAGTTTTGCAGATCTTTGTGGAAMTATAATGAAGTAATGGTCTTCCCACTCTATTTGCACTGGTAATTTTTCACTAGAGCTCTACACTAGAGAATCTGTAGGCTATTCCTCAAGAGAGTAACTGAGATAAAAGTCATACTCTGTTATATGGTAGCTGAATATCCATTCTACAAGTAGAGATGCCACTGGGCTAACTATATTTGAAAGACATGAAAAAATCTTTAAAAGACTTATTAAAAAAAAAAAAAGGCCAAACCCTTCTTTTGTTTATTAATAAACTATTTATACCTTGGTTCAAATTGCAGTTGTTACTACACTGCATGAGAAATGGAATAGTAAGCCCTGGATTTGATTGTGCTCCCACTGGGGCTGTGCTGATGATTTTGTTGAGCTCAGGCTYAGGCTTCCTAAGAGGAAATAGATTCCTTCCATCTCAAAAAGCCCCCAGAAATGCTTTCTGTGCCTTGTGAGAACAATATACTCATTACTTGGGCTATTCTGTCCCATTTTGTAATTTTCTACTATAGTTTTTCTGCAACAACATTTTCCTTCTGAGCCTGGCAAGTAGTTTCCAAACACGTATTTTGATATATYGAAGAATACACCTTGTTGTCACCTGATGTTCTTTGTGTATCTGAAATATTCAAATATCTGACTGGAACCCTAACTAGGGTAAAAGAGCTTGGGTAAAATCTAGACTGAAAACGAAAGCATTTGCTGTAGGTGCAAAGTCAAATGCATGCAGCCCTGGCTGCTGCTGAGCTAATTYTTTCTGCAAATGAGAATAGCTCCATTTGGGCTGACAGACTTTCTCACTGCATTTTCAGATGGGCTTTTGTCCTCTSAAATCTTTTTAAGCATTTTGTTATGGAGGTGTAAACTATCAGATTTATAGCCAAGTGATCCTTTTCCCCTGTGAGACATTTTTTCTGATYCCCTGAACTGCAATGACAGGATCAATTCAGGGATTACAATGGATAAACAGCTGCTGTAAGGGCTAGAAAACAAACAAAAGRGAATGCAGTTCTGGCTTCAAGGCCTGCTAGGCTGGCTCCTCCCAAAGTTGAAGAAGTGCCTGGCTGTGCCCAGGAATTTCTTTTATAAAAACTACTGGTGAATGAGCGGAATAACTCTATTATGCCAGCAATGTTCACAGAGCASTAGCCTCTTTGCTCCCTATACAAACAGTCCCGATCCCAGTCAGGCGTTATGTGATAAAAAGTGCTTGCAGACCACYGATGGAGTAGAAGTTATCAGCCCAGGCTCAAATGAAGTGCTGCTTCAAAGAAAAAACCAACGCTTACAAAGGAAAATTCCAGAGCAGATAAACAGAATCTGCTGGGTCTGAGGACTCAAGAAAATCCCCGTTTCTTTGCAAAGCACTTGGGAATGTGACATTTGTTTCTGTCAGTCAGGTCCAACATTAAAAATGCAATTAAAATCATGAAAGGGCTCATAAATCAGCAACAGGCTCCTCAAATTGTCTTCTAAACAAGAAAGAGCAGGAGAAAGTAGCCAGTCATTAGGGAGGTGTAAAAAGCAGAGGGACAGCAGATGGACAAGAGGAGTCCTGGGGACARAGAGTGAGCACTAATATTCATGTCACTGTGGTACTATCATCCTAAGTATTCCTCTTTCATTTGTTGATGTAATAATTTGCAAATAATTCGAGTGAAATAGTGAACATGCAAAACATATTTCTGGTCTTAAACACTGAATCAGGATTAAAGATTTGTCAAAAGAGAAATCTCTGTCAAAAGAGAAATTATTTACAAGAGCAAAGAATCTCAACAGAAAATCTAAAATTTAAGACCCACGCCTGTGATGGCATTTTAGCAGGTGCCAATCTAAAAGATGGACAGTGAGCTATAGTTAGAAAAATAAATAATTCCATGAGCTTGCACTTGAATTGTCAAAGAATTTGCTGCATATTAGACTGTCACAACCATATGGAAATGTTCCTCAGCACTTCTGTGAAACAGTATACTTGTACACTATACATCTTACAGGGGAGTCGGAGCAGGAGCTCCATCATTTATCCCTGTCATACTCCCCTGTCACATCTAYCCCAGCGGGCTTTGGCACAAAGGCTCTACCAAAAGTGTCTAGGGGTTCTATTCCCCATGGAGACAGAAAGGAATGATGCAGGAACATGCTGGAGACAAGAGATAATGCTGTTCACATTCTGATGGCATCTGCCAGCTGCTGCTACCTCTGTCACTTAGAGAAAACCAGAAACTGCCATCTCCTGCCTCAACAAAGAGCATGACTCTGTGYTTCCCACCTGCCTCATTTCATCTGGCCTCAGACACATATTGCCCTAAGGAGCAGTTGCATACACARAGCAGTGCCTGATGCACAAGAGTTTCCAGAGAACTTGTTCAGGAGAGGTGTGGCCCTTGCAGTGAGGGGCTGGTGCAGAGGTGCAGGGAGCTCTGCTTTGCTCAGCCTGGTTGAGACAAGAGTGGGCAGGGCCAGAGCCCCCTCCTGCTGCTTTGAGACTGGAATGCAGCTAATTGGCTCAGTATATTTAGATTTCTTTATTTCTTTTTTATTGTAGATTATTTTATTGGTTAAATACATGCAAGTTCAAGCAATTTTACAGAACTCACAGCAGACAAATTGGAATCTGTAGGGCTGGCTATTTTTACTGGCAGTGCAGATCTACATGCTATATTCACCCCACAAGGGAAAAAAACCCCAATATTCTGTCCCCTAAAAGTTAAGAGAAGCAGACCATAAAGGAACCAATTTATAATAATGATTAATGGGAAAGTACTGTGGGCAGTGGAGGKACAGACCAAAACTAATTTGTGGAAATTACTCAGCAAGTGATTATGACTAATGTGATTTGCCACTGGGCAATTCATGAACAAAAGTAAATGTGTGGAATGAAACATTCATTATCCATTATTCACTCAGTACAGGCAATGGCATTCATACTGTAGCAGAGCCTGGACATTTCAGGTAGATWTCAGGGTTTTGTTACACCAAGCATTATACGGACTCCTTTTTTTCCCCTTAAAAAAAGGGGAACAAATATTCCTCCTAAGGAGCTCCAGATGCTAAGTTTAGAAAGTTCTTAGGGACTACACCTTCTGTAAAARCATGTGAATTCACACTGTAGTTCAGGTATCGGTAGAAAAGAAGTCCTGTTTGAGATCAAGGTTTCCACGTGGACTAAAACCCTTGAGTAGTCCTTCAAACTCTAACGTGAGTTTTGTTGCTTCCGTTTAGCTCAACTGTCACAGCCCAGCTTAATCACTGGGGGTATATTCTAAGATAMTTCAAATACATCAAGACATATGGACAATTCCAAGATGATCCTTCAAGAATGTCTCAGTGTAGATTATGCATTTTTTTTTTTTCTGTAAATGCACATTCAGGAAAGTATTCCTTGCGTGTCTGATGCTTTTCCCAAAAGASATGGACCTTGCTGACCTCCACAGCATTGGCTTCAGCATGGCAAAAGGCAGAGCTCTCATCACTTCCTTCTCCACTGCCCTGATGCTCCTTTCTGAAAGAAAACAKCTAGAGCAGACTGCAAATGACAAAATGTACTCAGGAAAAATCAGTGGGAAGGACAGTCATTAAGAAACAGGCAGATAAAACAAAATAGGTGGAATGATAGATTGCTGTTCTTTCCAGCACCTGTTTATTTTCTTCTTGGTTCTTTTCCCTTTGTCCAAATCAGTAGGCAATAAGAAGGGGTATCTTTGCATTTGTTTTATTCTCTGCCTGACAGAGAAAACATTGCCTTTGCAATAGGATCATCAGGATCATTTTTTCAAACCTCTTTGTGATGACACCCTTCAGAAGGATAGGGTCCTTTCCGCTGTGCAGAGAGGAGTTTTCCTTATAAAAGTTTGGATTATGCAGGCCAGAAGAAAAGRCTAAGTCACTCTGCCTTACAAGGGTAAGTTTACAGGCAGAAGGAAATGGCTGGAATGAACACAGAACACAGTAAGTCTACAGAAAACCTCCCTCCACCAGACACAGTGAGGAGGAAGCCTGGGACAGGAGGGATTATCTTCCCTTTCCTTACCACCATGGATKGTCTGTTCTGTGCAAGAACACAATCTGTCTGTAGGGAATCTACTCTGTGCTTGCACTGTCCTGGGAATTTATTCAAAATATTTGTTGTGCATGGATCACATGGGGTCAGCTGGGCTCCCCAKGTGGTTTTTGTACAGCAGTTCCTGMGTTTGACTAATGGGGGCTAATCCTGACATCCCTAGAGAGCGTAACTTCTGGCCCTCTGAAATATACCTCATCTCTGATAAACCASCTTTCCAGGGTAGAGAAACATGCCGGAATTGAAACCCAGGTGCAGGAATCCTTCTCACTTCAACAACAAAAGTGATATAAATTTCATTTTCACCGACTTGTTCTTATAACACTGACAGTGGTGGAGAATACTATCAGGACTTACTATAACTCATGGTGAARACTGAATTTTGCACAACACTGAGTAACATAGCAAAACTGTAATGTCTCAAAAGGATCCTGGTTCAATCTTTATTTCCCCCTTGAGGAACGGAGTGTGTGAGCAACATTGGTTGGTATTAATTTACTGCTCAAACCAAAATAGATTCAAAGGAGACGTGTCTTAAATCAGTTCTGATTTTCTGAACTCAAAAATGAAAAAATCCAAACTGCAGTCTTTGTAATGATAGCAATTTATAAATCTCTGTTGACACTCCTGCTCATATCTCTGTTGTTTGTCAGGCATACTGAGTTAAGATGGCAACAGGACTGTAACTGGGGTTTGTTTGCAGCTTATTTTGCACTATTGAGGGGTCCTTTGTGTGCACTGCTTCCATTTTCTCCTGAGCACATAATCAACATTGTGCTTAAAGGCCCATATTTAAAAAACAGAACATAAATCTGTTTATGTCCATTGAATTTCAACTCTGGAAGTYTGCAGTTGGGAGAAGGACAGGAGACTTGACATGGAGACATACAAATTGCACAAACTCTAAATAGATGGCTTTTCAGATGGTGACTTGCAGCCACTACTGACTTCTGCTGGTATTGTGAGGCCTGGGCACTTCTAAGGAGTGCCATTATTTATCCACTTCTTGATGAGGAATTACTTGAGATTTTTTTTTTTTTTTGGGCAGGAAATACGGTAAGTTAATGTTAAACTTACCCATTATTTGTTATCCACTCAGGTGTCTCTTTGTGTCTGACCCCATGCAGATGAGGAGTGAAGCAGCTGCAGATGGAAGAGCCCTAAKACCTGACATGCAGCCAAACCCAGCCTCCGTTCATGAAACTGGGTGTCACTCTCTTGAGTCTTCCTTTCAGCCTTCTCAGCTTAGTTTCTCATCAGAATCAATMATTTTCTAATTAACTAGTCAGATTCCGATGCAGTTTGCCAAAATTTTATTATCCTGCTCTCAGAGTTACAGCATGCAATTATTTATTCAAGTTTCTACTGCTCCCACTTTGATGGGATTGAGTGAAGGAATCTCTTTCTGGGAGCCTAAGGGAGCTCTGTAATGAGAAACAGTTACAGGAAGGTGAGTAACCTTTTTGCTTCGAARGGTTTACAATATGAGGAGAAAGGAAAAAACACATGTGCTCCCTCTTTATGTTCCAGCATCCAGGGGGAAGAAATTAATGCAAAACCCAGCTTCCACTGTATTGCTGGGTTTTATGGTTAGTTTTTTTTTCCTAATTGGGAGTAAAACAAGTATCATTTTCAGTGTGTTACAGTAACAAGTATCATTTTCAGTGTGTTACAGTAACATTCACAAGTGAGGGTCAGGTTCTTAATAAGCAGTGCAGAAACAAATATAGGACAATATTCTTTAGGAGAGTTGGGTTTTACAGTGAAAAGTGTGGTAATCCRTGGCTTCATGACACTGCCTCTGCAGAAAGCTGAAATTTTCCATGCAGCATGAGCACAGGCTGGATATCTTGAGAATGGGGTTTCCAAAAGATAGCATCTTGAGCRGGGAACTAACCAAATATAGAGTTAAGAAATCAGATGTGATGAAGACAGCCTCAGCTTTCCTACTTAAAGCCAGTAAGGTGCTGATRTCTTGGCTGCTGGAGTATTCACATCAGTAAACCTTCTAGGCTGAGCTACCATAGGCAGCTCAGTCCACTTTCTTTAAAGCACAGTAGCAAGAAGGCATTGTCATAAYTGAAAGATGGAGAGCTTTTCAGGAGGGTGTAAGAGCTCTGTTACATCTTAGTTTTGTTTTTTTTTTTTTTGTATAAAGAGACTGAGATTTGATTTACTTGTATCCCAGATGTTAACTATTGGCCTAGAAAATTATATGCACCTTCATTTTTTCCTCACCGAGACSACAATCATTTATGTAAGGTTTCAACAACAGAAACAGAATTACATCCCAGACTGCCCAACAGTTTGCTGGAGTTGAAGGCAGCGAGCAGCCTGAAGATTTTGCACAYGCTCCAAACATTGTGGTACTCAACACAGTGATCAAACTGTTGCTTCCCTGATTCTGCTCTGGTTAAGCTGTTGTTTTGGTGACTGCTAATGAAGTTTATCCCTTYCCCCCCGTGCCTAGGGGTGGTGCATGTACATGGTACCTTGTACAGTCCTTTTTTTGGGATCATAGACCTGGCTTACAGGTTCTCCCCATCCTCTGAGACAGTGGGCCMGACTGCTGTGGGAAGTCTGTATCTGCTTTTGCAAGCTGTGCCAGCAGAGCAGCGYGCTGCAGAGAGCTCCTGTGCTGCACTGCTGCAGTGGCACCACTGCTTTTCATTTATATCTGCAGGGAAAGGCCAGGGAAGACAGATTTTGGCTTAGACACTYCCTCGACTGCCTCTAGAAAATTGTTCTGCCAGAGAGAGATTCTCAAACTGAAGCCACTTCCTTTTTCATTTTCCTCTTTGTGTTCATAGCTTGAATTAACTCTGTTTTAAATAACACCATCMAGCAGATAATGAAGCAACTGTGCATGCTAGCAAGAATAGAAGAGCAAAGAAAGCAAATTTACAGGTGTGGCACCTGTATCACTTTAAGGCAATAAGTATTTATTATTAAATTTATCAGGCACCATGAATCTAATTCCTATGCTATTTTATTGGGAAATTAGGAATTTAATGGGCAAAAATTGCTTTCCAGATAATAAAATAATTTAATGCCAAATGAAAGGCAAGTCAGCGCACTACAGTCTTAAAAAAAAGATCAGAAAAAGAAGATGAAAATAATCAAACTCACCTTAAGCCTGTTGAATGCAGCCCTCAGGATCTGTGTGTCCCTCTCGCTCTCAGGAAAAACCCGGATGACTTTATCACTGCCAAYAACAGAAAATTGAATTGACACTTTAAAACACTTTTCAGCAGTACAAGGGGACAGTAATTAAGTTCAGATAGCTACTGTAATTGTGTTCTTTTTCTGCATTGGCAAAATGTTGGGTGATCTGGAGTTCTCCTTCTAAACTTGCTGCTGGCTTTTGCACTTCCATAGAAATTATTTGCTCTTTACAGATCAGTGTCAGCTTGACCTTCCATTTCTATGTAAATGCTTTGTTCATTCCTTCTAAGTTATACCATTCAGGCTGACATCTTCCATACTGAACATCTGCCTCAGAACAAAGCCATTATTTTTTTTCCAAAATGATTAATCTGGTTCTGAGGATGAGATTAAGTAACATACATTGCTTTTTAATGTTTAAACTTTTAATGGACTTTGAAAAGTCTGTTGTTCTCATTCATTGAAGAGGGGAATTGACTTTAGAAAAGAGGTGGTCTTCATATTAGGGCATGGCTTTTGTTTTACCCATTAAAACTTGCACAAATTTTGTGATGTAAATAGCTGCTCATCCATGTTCAGAAGGTTCTAAATAATAGTAGCTGACTGCATTCACTTTCTTTAACAGAAGCTGAAATAGAATAAGTTTAGGTAAGATAGGATGAAGGAACTCTTTGCTGTGAGGAGCACTAGAATTGATTGTCCAGAGAAGTTGTGGATTCCCCATCCCTGAAAGTGTTTWAGGCCAGGTTGGATGAAGCGTCCTAACAATCTGTTCTTGTGAAAGGTGTCCCTGTCCKTGGCAGTGGGGGCTGGAAMTAGATGACCATTAAGGTCCCTTCCATCTCAAGCCATTCYATGATTCTATCATTTCAATGAATGAAATTTTGCAAACAGGAAAACAAGAAACTGAGTGRCCCTTCAATKACCCCATGTATGTCATGACCTAWGGGAAGCTGGAGACCACAGAAAATAGAGGGAGTGATCATGTAACTAAAACCTCAGATTCACACAAGAAAGATGAAGCAACTTTGCATGGCCAATGTGAATTCTGGCATTTTCCTAYATTTTGAGTTTTTAAATTTGTACTGTTTATAATCACTTCTCTTCTAGGAGACCTTAGAGGTCATGCATATCTTTATTTCTACAGTTCCATCCATTAGYCAGAATGCCTTTTAAACAATTTCTTTACCTACAGTTTCTATATTATCTGGGAAATTTACACAGTAGAATTTCCCCTGACATAGAGAAGTTTGTCCCTTAAATATCTTGTGAGCTCCCCTTCTTTGCTGAAGGTTATGAGTCCACTGAGAAGACATTTGGCCAACTAGAAACAGCACTGCTGTGTTCATCCTTGCTGTTTCACTGTTTCAGGAAGGCTCCCAAGCTGCTGCTGTTCTCAGGCTTCAGGTCTTGCCTTTGGTGTACAGCTGCTACAGCTCTGGTAGGACTCACCTTTGTTGCARGAATCCTTAATGCATATGTAGGTAGGCATAAAGCCTTGTCATTTTGTCTTTCAGAAGAAAGCACTACTAATCAATCTGAATTCTGGAATGGCTTACTGAAAATAATGTCTTTCTGGAAATAATTTTCCCTTATCCCCATTCTTTTTTAGTCTTTTGTCTACACTCAGTATTTGTTCCCCTTGCTTAGCCTCTGATCCTTTTTTCTGTCTCAGCTTTTCAGTTATGGATCTTCTCCCTGTTGAGTTTTCCCTGCAGACAGGTCCTAAGCCTTCCAACTCCTTCACAGGAATAAAGTGTTTGGTTGGTTTGGTTAGAATCCAAGTTTTTGCTGCAATAACACTGATGTACCCAGAGGTGTGGAGCTCAGTCCATTCCCCTTGGCTGCTGTTGACCTTACTAGACAAATGGTTTATGCCTAAGAAGAAAGATTTCTGAAAGCACTCTTGTTATAATTTGGCAGCTCAAAAAACATAGGGGAAATTACTGTGCTCCCAAGCCAAGTTTAACCTCCTGTATAGGAGCTTGCACAGAAAGGAATAAATCTCAGAGTACTGTAACTGCTGCATTTATGAAGGAAAATAGATGCTTTTAATTTATGATACATACAACAGTAATATTCTTTTCCATTACTCACTCCTTTGTAACTACTAAATTGTTGTTAAGAAGAAAATAATAAAGAAGTAATAAAGAAGTAATGATTGTTCAGGACATGGGAAGTTGATGTAGCTAATAAAGATTCATCAGACATTTCTGGAAGGATTGGTACAACCAACATATAAAAACAGATTTTAATGAACTAAGTAGCTAAGCATGTGTTACACAGCTGTAATGGAATTTCAAAGGAACAGATATCACTTAGGTATGGTCTTGAATTAATACACATCCCTGTAAACTGTTTTCGATTATCTCAGCCAATCTGTCATTTCCAAAGTGATGAAAAACCKGCCCTAAAGAGGAAAATATTGGTGCTGTGACAGATTGATCACTTGACACATTGCTGGGAAAKGCCTCAAGCTGTGTCTGGGTCTGCTGCTAGAGGGCTCATAGCAAGCCGTTTAGCATACCTGGTAATTTTAGTATTTTATTAGAAGATGGTTAAGGCATTATGGCAAGGCCCTTTCAATTCTTGTGCATGCAAAATGTTGGATTACACTGGATTCCTGAGAACTATCTGCTAACACCCACTTCTGTAGGCTGGCTAGCCAYTGGATAATCATGATGCATTTTTCAGCAAAGCACAGATAGCAAATCTTGCTTTACTACAGATTTCTACCAGTCAAAAACCACAACCATAAGGTTAATAGCTTATAGTTTTTAGCTTTATAGCTTTTCTGGTTGCATTTCACATTAAAGAATCCAACAATTACCGTAAACGCTATGCAAGTCACATTGAATTTAGGGTAGAAATTCAGCAACCTACCCACAATTCAAAACCCAACAACAAAATCTACCAGATCATGGACTAATGTGGTTGATAAATGGCAGCTACACCCAAACTCAGGACCATCCCCTGTGAGGTCCCCTGCCATCCTTCATGTTGAGCTGYTGAGGAGAAAGAAGCAAGTAATCATGTACGTGTCTAGGGAAAGTTTTGTTGCCTGCAGACATATGTCAGCATTTTGCTGATTTATGCAGGTAAGGTTACTTTTCTAACCATGATGCCTCTAAATCTTTTTTTTTTTTTAAATCCTACTTTTGAAAGTTTCTAAACAAACAGCAAGATGGGATCTATTTTGTATAAATTAAAGTAGAAATTTATATCCACCATGACAAACTTTCAATTTCCCCCTAGCAATTAGGCTAATGGAATTTCAGGCTAGGACTTAGTGAGATCTTTTGAATTTTGTGTAAACACAGTTGAAAGGCTCTGCCAAGAGCAAAACACAAGCTTTAGTAAATGAACTGACTGAATGAGAGTGGTGAGCAAAGAGTGGAAGCCAGACGGCTGATGTCCCCACGGACAGCCTTATKTCTGAGCAAAAGGGGTGACCAGCTGCTGGCTGCACTGACATGCAATGACATTTTTTTCCCCTTCATCGCCCCCTTATATTTTGCAGGAGCAGCATGAGAAGTGACACAGCTGCTTTTGAAACACAGAATGTGTTACGTGGCCCTGGGAAGGGTGATACTCCCTGACGCCAATGGGGACTAAAACTTACTGGTTCATTTCTTTGGCTTTTTCATTTACTTTTTTTCCATTTATTTCATARTTTTACTCATCTATGAACAGACCAGATGGATCCAATGAAACCATTCTGCAGCACATCTACAACTTCTTTACTGATGGAATTAGCAGTTCTCTCTCATAAACTTTCCTGCTTAAGTCACATGGCATGAACAATATTTATGTAAATTCCTCATTTCCTTCAAGAAAATCCTTCTTATTGTTTTATTCTCCTGACTAATGTGAACCTTAATTAGATCTCTGCTCTCCCTTGGAATTTAATAAAAGTATGTTTACAAAGGCTTTACAAGTATTTTAAACAGTTAAGAAGTGATATGCTATAAATCATATACCTAYAGAAAAAATTGGAAAGAAAATAAATCCCCAGTTACAGGCATCCATTCCTAATGGTAGGAGGGATTACAGTTCTTGAGAACAAGCTGCTRTAGCTGTTGCACTTTAGCGGCTCATGACACATCTGAAAAGATCCACAGTGTGAAAGCCTCTCGTCAACTCACAATGTGCCATCACATATCATTTGTGATGAAAGATCAGTTGCTTCATCCCCTTCACTAAAATCGGATAGCCAAAAGGTTAAGAAATAATAAAATATTAATGCTTTTTTTTCTGTCTCCATTACTGGGATGAAGAGTTTTAACTGGGACTCAATAYTGTTACAAAATTAATATACAACAATAAGGCCGGGCTTCTTCCTCAGACCCAATGGGGACATCTGGAAAAGGAACTTTACAAAATTTCCCGAGTCCTTCATTAGGTTTCCTGTATTACAGCAGATGCTGATTCAAAAATAAGAGACACCATTTCTATTGTCTAGATAGCAATGTATATATTTTCTGCCTTTTAGCTATTAAGGCAGGAAAATTGATACCATTCCTAACACAAGAAGGAGCTAGCTAATTTATAGTTTTGAATGAAAAATAGTTACTTGGGTAATGCAGGCAGAAATGCTGAGGAGGCAAAGTATGTTACTGAATTATATTTACCAGCATAGCACAGATGACTTCTTGGGAAGCTGAATTTCCATGCTAATTCCCAGGCATGGAATATCTGAGTTTTATAGATGTTTTTCAGTGCCAAAAGGTTTTATTTACCAAGAGGAAAACTTTAAGACCAAAGCAATSCTATATTACTAGCAGTCTTCCTTTGAACACCTTAATTTCAGAGACACATGGTGTGGAAAGGTGARTATCTGCATAAATTCCAGTTTTCATGCCAACCAAGGAACAATGCTTTTCCAAGAAAAGCTGGCCTCCAATGTCTCACAAACACTGCCTATAGGTCCATGTAGCTTAAATAGAAGAAGTGGAAACCAATTGCTTCAGTGTATGTCTCTGTCTCAGAATAGAAAAACCAACTGTGTATGGCAATGATAGCTGTCTTGCTTCATCAAGTGTCATTCGGTCATGTGCAAACAGAAGAGAGAAAGAGKGCAGTGATTCAGAGCAGAAAATAAAATAAGTAACACCCTTAAGACAAACAAACAGACCAAAYTGAGAAACGGGATTACAAGGAAACATTGACCTAACCGTGCAGGATTAAGATCTGGGGGAGGCTGAGTATTCTGCTTCARTGAAACAGCATGTATTCTCATTCATATGAACTTCCTAAGAAACATACTGTAATGACATATTTGCATGAAAAAGCTGATGATTGTTTAACTTGCATGCAATCCTTTCAGTGACATATTTTATGAACTACTGCTGCTTTTAAAGAAAGGATCATCATGCTGGTAACATATTATTGAAAGGAGCTTCTGCTACAACAGCATCTACTTTATTGCCATGCTCATGGCAATAAAGGGAGTTGCTCTGTGCTTTGTAAGGAAGTGATGATAGATGGTGATGCTGTCAGGCCTGACATTGGCCTGGCATAAGCCTGACAGTACCACAATGTTTACCTGTCCATTTGGGTGCTCCTCTGCCCAAACAGGAAAGCTTCCCCTTATCCTCCCTTTTCATCCTGACTGCAGAGGCATGATGAACTTGTGGTGGGGCCAGACAAGCTTGGTTTGATGTCCTGGTTAGGCTGTAGCAAACAATCACRCCCCAGCCAGTGCCCTGAACAGATCTGATTACATCAGCTGCACGTATTTCATCCCTCCTGTTCTTGATCCTCACTTTCACCACACTTGAACCTTGCTTTCATTCTCCATCCCCTCTGAAATAAACAACTCACCCCTAATTATTTTTTTCCCCAACTGGTCCCAGCTTTGCTATATTTGTACCCAAATTTGGTATTTCTAGGTAATTTCAGCTTCATATGTACTACTGATAGGGTTACTTAGGTATTGTCACCCACAAAATGTCCCCAGTACTCCCTTTCAATTACCCGTGAAATTCAAATATTTCTCAAACACCTCCTCCTTTACCTCCTGAAAGATCCAGCTGAACTTCACAGTGCTCTCTGAATTYTTTGTCAGCTTCTCAAACTGTCATATCCAGCAATTTCTCATGTTGTATTCCATCATTTATCCACGTCTTGGTCACTTATCTTAACCTCAGGCCAGAGTCTACAGCCTGCATCCTGCAGGTCCCATCATGCTGGATGTCCACATAGAAGCTCATTGGCTTTTCTGACCTTCAGAGTTGCTTCAGTTCATTCTGAGCCTCGTCTACATTTTGAAACAATTGCAGGAACTATTTCCATATTAAGTAACTTGAGACTCTGCAGAAGATTTGCTCTTGGCCTCAGTGAAAGAAAGAACACCAAGTCTGAAAGAAGGCTGTTACAGAATTTAGATACCAGGAGCAGAAGGCTGAAGGGGAAAGTGGTTCAGTGGTAGAGGACTGCATTAAAACCTTTTTTGCTCAGSCTTCCTTTAAGATCTTGAAAAACAACCACAGGTCACCTACCTGTGTGGTTCAGAGCAGGCTTAGCAGCAAGTTTCTTTTTCTAAGCTCCATATGCTTTATATCCACACTGTGTCATTCATGGCTAAAACCCATACACTCTGTATTTGGTTAAAGACATTTGATGGTGSATTGGTTTGTCTGGTTCCTCTCTTCCCCAACCATTGATGGGGACTCAGGCTCAGTCCTGGGGGGTGTGCTTGAAGCACAAAGCCTGACCCTCAGCCTGAATCTGAGTCAGGGCACACACCTCACCTGCTGCAAAGCCTGATGGACAGGCTGGGTGCAGAGCTCTGCTGAGCTGATAGGGTGGGCACGGTTCAGCTACCTGCCCTATAAACAGGGATGATCTCATCCTTTAAACCTGTGAGGGTATGGAGACACAAAAAAACTCACGGCTTTTAAGCTTCCTGATGGCTATGGTAATGGGAGCAAGGCAGGGACCATAGAGAGAAAGCACTACATACAGCTTTCACAGAAGAACAAAATTCTGCAACTCTTCTTAAATCCTGAAACRTTCTGCCTTTACTCCATAGCCTTCAATGATGTTGAAACCCCCACCCCCTTTTTTTTTTCAAATAATCTAATGTTTTCCACGTCCCAAGTTTCTTCAATGTATTGGTATTTGTAAAATAATGACCAGCAAAGGGTCCAAACAAGAGATGTCCATGCTCTCTTGCTTTGGAGACAGCTATGAAATTGTGAAATATCTTCAAAGGCTGGAAATATCCATGATTTGTTTTTTGTTTTTTGTTTTTTTTCAGGCAAGCTACAAACATGGAAAATATTAACTGTATTTTCAATGCAAGCGGTCTTCTACAATCTTTAATGAAAATTTGAAACTGGTGGTATTCTAATAATGCCTAATTTTAGTACACAGTACCATGAACAAAACATAATAAAATTGACTTATTTTTAGAAGTGTGTTTATATTAAAAATGCCATATACCCAGAAGTAAGTAAAATAGCTATTTTTCTGATAATAATAAATAACACACCACAAACAAGTGCAAAGTCTAAACCCTTCCTTTTGAATGTTTGGTGTTCATAGAAAAGMCTTAATTTATAGAACACAAACTATGTGGACTCCACTTTTCATGAGCTATGGTTTTACTTGACCTTGACCTTTACTTGACCTTGACCTGCCACTGCAGTTAAATACCTGGACATTTCCAAACTCTGAATGGGGTATGTAATGTATCTGCCTTGAAGACTCCTTTTCAAAGAACAGATAATAGTTCCATCTTTAAAAAACAGAAAAGAAGACATTTTTACTTTTAGTTTCAAAAGTCACATTCTTCATTTAAATGTGTATTTATTTGTAATTTTTTTTCTGCCCTCTAATTTAAATGGAGTCTCCAYAGGTGGCCCAGAAAAAACACTTGACAAATTTATTATATAGTTTCCTTTAACAGCAAAGAGGAAGATCTTATGACCAGCAAGTCTTTTCTAATGGTACTCTGTTCCTCTCATCATAATACACAYAATGCTTGTCACGTATTCAATCCAAAGTGATTTCCATCTTTGGAGAAATAATAATAGAGTAAAAGAATAATTTTGGTTGATGAGATATCTGRAGATCATTTCATCAGATATCCTTGCAGCTCTTCTCTGCACCTGTTCCTGGTTTTCTGCTTTTGAATATGGACAAAAARCACTGTGTAAGCTCTGTTACTCCCCTGAAAAATCTAATACAAACCCAAGGATTTGCAGTAATATGAAGAAATTCCTATATGTATGATCTTGAACTATTGCCTTTCACCCTAGTCCTTTTAATTCAGCCATCAAGTCCTTTAAGTTTTTCTAGCACATCTAGAACATTTCTTGAATAAATAGCTCAAGAAAATAACTGCAAATAAAGAAAAACTCTTTGTATTTKTTATGAGTAATGATAATTCAAAGCCTAGAGAATGAGGGTTAAAGGCATGTAGCAATTCCTGCTGTTAAATGGGACCAAGCTTGGAAGTATTTGGTTATTSCTGATAGGCAATCTCTTGAGCTCAATTTAAGACCTTGATCTTCAAGCTCTCATGACTGAAGAAAGCCTTTTAGCATTAGGAGGAGGAAGCCTTTACTTATTACTGTACTTGGCCCTGAAACACAAATAACTTGTAAGCATGTGTTTGTAAGTGTATGAAAAAGAGATCAGAGGAATTGCCTCATACATATTTTAAAAAGTAAATGTCAAGATGGTGAGCTTAGATTTAATTTAAGACTTATCATTAGTGTTTTCTATGCATTTATTCATTTATGCAAGTTACGGCAASAAAGATGAAAATATTTATGGAGTGAAAAAATGTTATGTGTGAAATACTGCTGCATGGAGATGTCTGCAGCATGTTAAGTTTCCCCAAACTATTCCATCATCACTTATTGCCTAGTTTGCTTCCATATAATGATTATATATTTTARTTCATGGAAAGTACACTTTTAGTGTCACTGTTCAAATAAAGGACAAACAGGACACGTCTCTTCACAATTTTGCAAAAGGGCAGGCAAAGCTGAGGAATACAGAACATTTACTGAATGCAGTGAGGAAAATCCTGTAAGGAAATTATCTTTTTTCCTGGTGTTACTGCAATTCTATAGGTAGGTGTAATTCCACAGATTTCCATGGAGTCTTCCTAGATTAAGCAAGAGAAAAACAGMAAGCTGTTTTTTTCTTTCCAGGACAATTAGCTATTCCTGTGTCTCACATAAACATAATAGAGATCTGGCTGCTGAACCATTCATTAATCCAGGATGCTGTTTTGAAGAAGAAATTGAGAATCTGCAAACACTAAGCGCAGAAACAATTACACATGATGCTAACTGCTAAATACTGCCACAACTGAGAATCTCACAGGGACAACTCTTTATTTTCCCCACAGGGACATGAGCAAGGTGACAGTGTTGACCTGAGATGCAATGCTTTGTATCCAGGTAGAGTCCCTCTGACAACAGAGATGAGGAGAGTCTCTCAGCAAGGACACCTTGCACATCTAG
This sequence comes from Malurus melanocephalus, assembly GCF_030028575.1. Lineage (NCBI taxonomy): Eukaryota > Metazoa > Chordata > Aves > Passeriformes > Maluridae > Malurus > Malurus melanocephalus. The sequence goes on from NW_026623264.1 coordinate 381,715, forward strand.
ACTGAGGTCAAATGGTATTTGCAAATTTCTCTTTGAACAGTCTGTACTGCAGAATATCTTCCCAGGAGAAATGACACTGAAGGAAAGGATCAGATTAAATATATATAAAGGGGAGAAGTATGGTAGAGTCTTTGAATGAAAGATGCTGGATGGTTGGTCTCTGTGACCCYTGATACATTTTGCCATTTTTGCTTTCTGCCAGCTGGCTGAGTTGGTAGAAATGAAGAGACCAGTGAGAGAAATCCAGCAATAAATCAAGCTGTCTTTAAAGGTATAGCTGCACCTGGGAGTATTTCCCAGTTTAATGCACAGCCTGCATGTATCTTGGCTCCTAGGTGAAGCCTGTGTGATTGCAGTGCACAGAGTTCAACCATCCTTTCCCTGAGAAAGGATGCAAGGTGCTCACTGCTGAGGATCATCTGATTCTGCCCTGGAAGAAACCCACACTGCTGGGTAGCAAATATAAACAGATGTACCTTGCATTTAGCACCAGCAGGTGTTGTAAAGTAAAATGTTTTGAAAAAACTGGAGGTGTTTTTGGACGCCTAGTTATGCAATGGGTTTTTTTTTTTTTTAAATCAACTTTCAAAAATTTTTTTGAAATGAATCTGAAAATAAAAATGTTTAATTACATTTTCAGTGAACATGGAAACCAAATGTGTGAAGCAGAAGGAGAGAAGAGCAATTTCCATGAAATTTTTTTTGTTTCGCTTTAAAGAATTATACAGTGAAAAGTGCAGCTAAAATTCTGCAGCACATATAATTCAAATTGCAGCATATTTAATGACCCATCTTTCCTTATGAATATCAATCCAATTTCCTGTTAAGTATAAAAAAATTAAGTGTGCATGTGCCTGCAATTAGAAGAGTTATTTTGCTAAGTATAACAGATTTTTAATGTTCACATTTTTATAATTTTCAGATAAAGGCCAGATTTTAATTTTTTTTTTAATATGAGAGTTCAAAACAATTGTTTGGAACTAGATGTAGTACTACAAAGAGAAAGCTTATGACTCACAGAATGTTCTCTCCTAAGGACCACTTTGCCATGGTGATGAATTTATAGACAAGGTTTAGAAACCTTCTGTGGTGGGACAATTTTAGCACACAAAAAGGAAAACACTTATCCAGCTGCTCCAAGCAGCTTTATGGATGCTATTTATAATCTTTTTGCTTATAAATACATTAAAGCTGATTTCAGGCTCTGTAATTTTTTTTTTTAGCTTTTTATTTGGAAATACAGGGGTTACATCCATTTGTTTCTCATACCATACAAGTTTCTTGATAAGCTGCCCAAAGAAAGGAACCAGACCCTCTGGAGAGCTTGTGCTGCCAGCTCGGGTGTGTGCTYCCAGCCCTCCCTAACACACATTCTGCTCACAGGCCAGCAGCTCTTCAAATGACTGCTTGCAGCACTTCTGCCAATATTTTGTCAAAAGAATAGATAGATAAGAATARAGAGAGAAAATGTATGTGGAACCATATCTAGGACCTACATGTGAATGTACAAGACATCTCACACATCAGTAAAATAACCAGTATACTTAATTGCCTGAAGGATCTGAACATGGGGAGGCATTGGTAAATATCAGTAGATAAAAAAAAAAAAACCAAAAAACCAGCCAGAGAGTGTGTTTGATATGATCACAGTAATTATCTTCTTCATTACCTATTTTAAGGGCTGTGAACATCAGCAAAATAGCTATGTAGAAGTGCCTGTGCTTTGATAATCTCCATCTTGAACATATTGGATTTTGTTCAGTTATTTTTTAGGGAAGTGAGAAAGGGTGGCAGGGGGTTGTTGTTGCTGTGGTTTCTTTCCATTATTTTAAAAGCTTTATGTATTAYCAGGGGCCGCTGAGATACGCCCATGGTCAGCAGTATTTAAGAGCTGGGGTGTAAAGGCCAACCAAACTCACTTTGCTGGCCATGGGGTTCCCTTTATAAAGGCTGTGCAAGACTCCCAACACCTTTGCATTTGTCTAGCCCATCAGGATACTGCATTTTATCCTTCTGCATTTTTATAGCCATAAATTTAGGTTTTAACCTGGCACAAGGTTTCTCAAGGGCAGACTACCCATGCTATCAGCAGGACTGACATTTGTGCTGGCCAATTATTTGTCGTGCGTTCAGCTGTTCCCGGCTGTTCCGGTTTTCAGTGTCAAAAGTGAATGCTTAAAAAACCCCCAAACCACACAAAAATGATAACTAATGTAGAGAATGCAGTGGGGAAGAATTAGAATGGAGGGGCTTCCCTGGTCAGGCTCCCCAGAAAATGAAATGCAACCCAAGAGAGCTCTTTTCACGATGTGAGTACAGCTGCTTCTCAGGCCAGCGCATTTCTCAAGTGACATTTAGTCTTTTCTTGTGAGAGGCATTGTGTAGGCTCATAAGACAGCCTTGATCCGTAATGATGTTGTAATACACACATCACAGCTCTTGCACTCATTCAGCTGCGCATCGTGATGAAAAAGATGTCAGGACACTACATTTAAACATGTTTACACTAGATGGCAGGTTTGCAGGGATGGGAAAGAAGAGTGTAACACATCCCCACATGCAAACAAGATAGCTGTGCATAATTTGATGGATCTGAATCTTTGAACTTAGTCTTGATATGCATATATGCAATTTGACTCTCCTTTGATGTGGATTTTCAAAAATGAATTCTTTACCCCTTGTTCCTCAAACCAATCCTGAGCTGATTACACAAAACTGACCTGCTATCCTACAGGTCATGTCACCTGTAGGGCTGAAGAAAACAAAAGCACACCAAATGCAGAATACGATTTGAAAAACAAAATCAAACTGAAAGCTTGGGGAGGGATATAAATATTTTAGTGGCAATGAAATTATTTATGTTCTGAAGACAGCTCCTGTAAGGCAGCTGCACCAGCCATTAAGGCAATTATATTTTCTCATTTTTATAAGCTGCTTGAGAAATAATTTTTCTTTGCTAGATTAAAGCTGTGTCAGTTCTATACAAAATCACTCCTGACTTAAGGGAATACTGGAGATACATGTTGCATAGATCTGGAAGTGAAAGCTTGGGATTTACTTCTTTATTGTGTTAATAGTTTTTTGTGTGGGACAACTTGAAAATTCTACAGAAACTTCTGTGCCACTTTGTTTGCTAGTACCCTGACCTCAGAGGATGCCAAAGTAAGAATTCCCTAAGCAAAAAGGTGGAAAGTCTTGTGGTTAAGAGAATCATGTTCAGTTAACTGCACCTGTCAAGCTTGTCACATTTTCAGTACAATTGAAAATGAGGCCGATTCCACAGCTCTTCCCTGAGCAGTGCTGTAACCCTCCCACACCTTTTATCAGGGCACTGTGAATAGACAGAATGCTTTTGTTGTATTAAGGCTGTCTGATGACACAGGAGAGAATTTTGTAGGCATGCAAGAAATTAGTGTCCTTTCTACCAACATGAGTTCATTAACAGAGCAGTCACAAAACCAAATTCAGGACTGCTGAGAGGGAGCACTTTGTAAAAACAACAACCTTAGGCACATATCTTGGCAAGGCTCCTCGTGAGTGGCTGTCCTCTAGCAGATGCTTTCAGCACCCATGTTACAGGCCCAGGTCTGCTCCACATTGTGCCAGGCTCCCTGACCCTACAGACCCCAGAGTGAGGGATCTGCATCTCAGGACTATTCCAACTGATAAATCGCCTTCCAGGAGTCCTCTCTCAATCATCTACACAGTGAAATATTTCCATAAGGACCAATGCAGTGTRGAGCACAATGCAGTTAAGCTACTTCATATTCTTTTCCTCTGACAGCTTTACATTACTGCTCTGTTTTCTTGCCTTGTTCCTCTTTYTTTTCCTCCCAAACTCGTTTTTCTCTGACTTCAGGGCTATGATTGCTTTGAGCACTTTATTTTGAGCTTTGCACASTAACCTAACCACTCTGCACATTCTGATGCTTCCTTGAACCAGCTGAGAATGACTTTTATTCCTGTTTCTCATTAGCGGAAGATAAATGTGTATTTTTAAAATAACGGTGACAAATAAGGATTAACAGGCAATGAATAAATTAACAGGTCTTGGTGAGGTTATTTATGTAACTAAAGAGAGGTAAAATATTTCACCAAGGAATAAATGCAGCCCATATATTATAGCCGTGGTGTGAGGGTGATATTTAACTTCAAGGCAATTTGTATTTACGACTGGAAGGAGAAAGATTTATGTTAAATATTTAAATAATAAACTGCTTCTTAAAACACCTTTCAAAAGCACTTGTTCTTTTCTTTTTTGTAGGTGTTAATACACACTGTTTTATTCAAGGCAGTGGAGTTACGCCTGCTTGCATAAACTGGTCATGAATTTTCCTATCTGTTGACATGAGTGATCTGCAGATGTTGGGGCAAAATGTTCATTGCAGGATGTTTATTGCCCTGAAATCCAAAGATCATTATTGGAATTTGTTTAAAATACACCTACCTTGCACAGGCACATGGGGAAAAGAATCTTTCTGCAGTACCACCCTCATAGCAACATTTTCAATCGTGATGGCTTTCCTTTCTTTTTTTCCTATTTAAAAATACCCTGATTGTAGGGTGAGTTGGTATAATACCCAACAAAGCTGCCAACATCAAAGCTCTCCCCATTATACCAGAAGACTCGCTGAGCTGGAGCACTTTGCAATAAAAATCTACACTGGAAACACAGCTTGACAATTTGGACAAGCAAGAAATTATGTGACATTCTGAAAACTGCACGGAGAGAAAAGCAAAACTATTCCGTCTGATCTGCGTGAACCTTAAGGTCCCTTCCAATGCAAACCACCCAATGGCAAATCCAACAGAAAGTCTCAGTATCCCAGATTAACGTGGAGATAACTCAGGCAGTCTGTGAAAACTCCTGCCTGGTCTAAATGGCAGAATGAAGAGAGTTTATTGCATCACAGGAACATCCTAAGTCCAGTGTATTTTAAGGATTGGTTTTTTTTTTTTCCCCACCGTTCTGTTTTACTTTGAAAATTCTCTTCCTCTGTGGCAGAAAGGTGCTCTAGAATTGGGAATTATGTGATCTGCATGAAATGAGTTATGGTCTTCTGATTTCTCATAAAAGAGGCTGTAGCAAGATCAGTGATGGTTAGCAATTACTAGGTTATACTCTGAATGCTGGAATAATCCAAATTACTTTGTAGCCTATTCCTAACAGACACATATGGCTGTATTTAATACAGCAATTATGTATTTTATGTGGTCTGCTAATATAGGCATAAACTGTAGCGAGCACTACCATTAAAGCTGTTCAGGTCTGCTTGTTTGCTAGAGGAAAAACAAGTTAACTTCTAGACCTCATCATTCACATTTARCTCATCTATCACATTTAGATTTTTGATTTTGTGAAAATGGTGGAAGTTTAGCTAGTCTTTTCGAAATCTTTGCTAGCTGCMTAGGAGGATAAATCACATAGGTGTGTTAGATCATCTGCTTTTAATTATTTTTTACAGTAGCAGCAAAGATGGTGTTAATAAATCTTATCAATATTGTAATTAGAGCCAATATAAATCCAAAATAAATATGAATTTTTTCTTAGTAGTAGATTTCCAAACTTTTTAAAACAACTCAACTGGGAAACAGCACAATAAAAGTCAACAATGCATCCAAGCAGCAGATTAAAATACTCATGCCAAAATGATGTCAAGTAGAAGCTTGGGTAAGGCAGTTAGAGCATAACCACGGAAAAATGTGAAAAAAAAAAGGAGAAAAGTAGTGCATTTTTGTTYATTTTTGCAAACAGAAAGCTCTGAGATAGCATTTTAGCTCAAGGAATACAGTTTTGAACAGTCAGAAACACAAAGCAGAAATGAGGATTAAATGAACAGCTGCACTGCAGACCTGGTGAATTGTCCAGTGGTGCTGTCTGAGGGCTGGACTGCAGGAGCCCCAGAAAGCTGCARTAATCCCACTTGCCAACCAGAGAGAGTTTTCCTGCCTCCAGCAACTGTTTCTGTTGTGAGRCCTAGAGCAAGATGCTTCCCTTTGCCTTTCCTTCATGCCTAAAGYACTTTAAATTCCTCAAATACCTCTGGATGTGCTTCCAGAAAGCATATGTGATATAAAATTGCTTTGAGATTCTTTGAATGTTAGTATGGGTCAAATGGTGGTTATCTTTGTCAAAGCATCTTTATCAGAGCATTTCTATTTCRGAACAGCCTCGTCACCCAGTTAGCCAGACATACGTATGGTAGGTGACAGCCAGCTCAATACTCAGTTGGACATTGTCACTGCATGAGAAGTGTGATGCTGAAACATTTTAAATTGCTTTCACACATTTTGTTCAATTTTTTTCAGTAAAMCAAAAACACAAGGTAATGTGGAGATTAACACGGTGTGGTGTGTGGGGGGATGTTCTCCCCGCTGCCCTCAAACAAGAAGCTGTGAATGCTGTTCTCTGTTTACTGCAAGGGAAGCTGCCATGGACAGACAAGTTGGTGTCTTCTCTTAAATCTTCAGCCTTGTCTCAAACCTCTCCAGGGCTGCTGGGACTTGCTCTACATTTCTTAAGCCCACTCATGACTCCATTTATAGTAACTGCAAAAGTGAAAGCCTGGTGGTATTAACCACTCTTGTTATTGCAGAATTTGTGTTGTTATTGATGCCTCGGTTGCCATAAAGGAGGGGTTCAAAAGACACCTTTGCAAATGAATTAAAGGAAGAAATGGATACTGAGAGTTCCTGCWCAGCTGAGGTGTGTGGGGCTGGTTCATGGGGAAGCACCACCATCCCACAGCAGGAGCTGAGGAGGCAGAGAGCACCCAGAGACAGTGCCAGGTGGTCACTACAGCACACATGTATTTTGCTTCCCCAATATAATTTTTTTACTGAGAGACAGTAAGTGTTCAATAAATAGGACTCATTTCAGTTTTCAGCTAACAAAAAGGAATGGTATCAATGAATTGCTCCAGTAATTAGTCAATCAGCAGATTCCTAATCTCTGAGAACAGTGATTTGAAGTGATCTGGATACTTACTGACACAACAGCCTTCAACAGAGAAGTCCCACCATACAGATGGTTTAAAGCAATGCTTTAAAGCAAGTGCATTTATTCTACAGTTACTGTGTTGGGTCAGAAAGCAAAGAAGAGTAAAGATTTTGCTAATTGGAATACATTCCTGGTACACAGCAGGCAATTACTTACTTTTTAGGCAACACAAATCTGATTACAATGTTAAAGTATTGTTCTGAAAAAGGAGCCAATGGCTGAGTAAAGCTTGTAAARAACTTACAAAGAAAGGAATCATGGATCGCTCTCGATGGAACTAGTCCCTATTACACCCACAAATTACAAAAACAAGAGATCACAAACACATCAGTTCCACATTCTCTTCCAAGACACCTCGGAGATCTCAGTATCTTTATCAACGATAAGTGATGGAGATTAGGAAGAAACCTTTGCTGCAGACTTACTGTTCAAGAGCTGCAGTATTTCAGACTCCTCATTCTTTAGGTGCTAGTGTTGAGAGAAGGATAGAAGCTACATAAACATTTAAATTCAGATCAGAAGTGCATTTCTKAAGTGAACCTGAGTGTCCTTTCCTACACACATGTGGCTCTCTGTATGATGCAGCCTCTGGGTTTGTGACACACAATGGTCCAGGCTGAGGGTGCATGAACTGAATTGAACAAAAACTGAGGGATGTTCTTGGGATACATGCTATGTGCCCCAACCACAAATCAGCTTTCAGTCCATGGGATGGGATCAGCCAGTCCAAAACCCAACCAGATCCATATAATATAGAGAAGGTCTGGTGCTCTGCCCCAGCTGATCCAGTCTCATCAGAATGTCTGCATAGCACTTCCTGCTGACACAGAACCTGAAAGGATGGTTACTTTCACTCGAAATGCCAAGACTTGTAAGTTGACCTTTGCTTAGATTTAAATTTAACCAAAAGTCATACTTTAAATTTACCAAAGGTAGGGTAACTCCTGGAGGGCCATATTTCCTACATAAGACCATGCATTTGAGAGGGTGGATGTATATCCTACACCACTGTTTGTGGAAAACACTTTTCCCCCACTCAAATCCATGTCATTAACACATGAGCTACAAGTCATCCTGTCTTCTCATGWGAGAAATTTCACCCTCAAACTTTGCTCATAACTGAAGAAAAATTTAATTTGTCGATAACTAATCATGAAATTTATTTATTCCAAGAGAAACAGTAAGAAGAAAGTTAATCTATTTYGCTTCCAGAAAAAAAWWWATTAAAATATATTTTAAATACCTCTGCTGCCTCTTTTTTTATTGCATCAGTACAAGCATGGAAAAAAMCTCACAGAAATTTCTATTCTGTCAAAGACCAAATTAATCAAAAAACACCCAGAGCAACTTTTGTTTTTACCAGCTCTACTTGACACATGTTTTCTGCCTACAAGGGCACTAGGTTRCACAGGCGTTGATATCTGAACGCTATCAAAGTCAGTACATAGTTAAATGTGTAAAATAAGCTTTCTCAGCTCCACATTAGACTCTTATGTGAAATATTGCASTTTTAAGCAAGTGCCAATGAAACCAAAACACTATTTTTCAAAACTTCTCCATAAAATATTTTAATGATCCAGTTAGGCATGTTCATGGCTTTCTAAAGGTCTTTTGCAAAACCATAAATCCCCTGTTCTTACAGATTTTAGAATCTCATGCCATTAACCTAACTTTTAAAACTAAGTGATGTAAAAGTCTAACTACTAGTTCTGATGTTTCTAGCCTCTTTCCTTTCTTCAGTATTCATGTTTAGCCATTTTAGAGTAACATACAAACGTCAGCCTTAAATTAGGAAGCRTTCGGTCTGAACCAATAGTGATGGATTTCACTATTTGATTTGATAGATTTTAGGAGCTCTTTTAATGCCCTGAGGTTTGCATTTCACATTTATTCCGAAGATCAATTGCCAAGAGAACAAACTGTGTAGCAAAGAGGCTATCAGATAAAGTTAACAGATGCCTAATTCCCTGGGTTAGATGAGTATTTTGGGTGCTATTTGCCTCCAGGAAGCCTGGTAATCTGCTGGAGTTGGATACAGCTGCCACAGCAGTAAGTGGCATCCTGGTGCTATGTTGTCACTGTTGTAAATGACCAGGCTGTCACACATGATGACTTAARTACAGTATAATACAGAAATACACCAGATCCACGGCTGGTTTAGGGAGCAGGGCAGGGYGGCTGTGAGYTTGTGATTTGCTGTCACTTTGGATRTGAAAGGGAAGAGATTCTTGATTCTATAAATCTCCTTAACCCTCACGCTTAATGAACAGCACCTAAAGCTTGCCTTTGAGAATCCTCTGAAGAGCAGAGTAGCTGCTGGATTCCCTTGTTACTGTTCACCCTGAAAACAAGGGAAGAAGCAGAACTCTTTTATATATGCTCTCTGATATCAGTGTCATAAGCAAATCTATTTGAGTGATTTTCAAATTAGACTAACAGCATACTTAGTAATACCACTCTGCAAGGGCTTTTTGTATAGATTATGAAAGGCTGCTAATCYACTCTGTGGCCCATGGCTGGTCTGAGGTTTGATGGCAGAAGCAATTTCTAAATAAGCACTAAATAGGAAGCCAAAAGGGAGTCCCATTATCTCAAGAACGGGGGGTGCAATGAAGAAGATGGAGGCAGCGAGGGGAAAGGCTGCTCAGAAGACATTTGTATGAAAATACTTSAGTGTCACTCAGTGTAACACATTGGTGCAGTCAGTGGCACTTGTGACAAGCAGCACACAGAGCCAGAGTGGAGAGACATCTGCCATCCTCTGGCCTGATGCTTCTCTGCTTTCCCACTCGTTGACATAGAGTGTTCAAACAGTTTGTGAAGTCTCTAAGAGAAGTTTAAGAAATTATGGATATGGGAAAAGAAAAGCATCAGTCTATTAGCCTGCTGGCTTTGAATACATAGTTTCACAGCAGAGACTTATTTTCCATGATAGTTCAGATATTTTTGATTGCATAGTCTGAGCAGAAAGAAAAAAAAAAAGGTAATTCTTGAGATCAGCATGAATATAGTAATTTTAGAAGTGTGTTGTGTACAGACTGAAGTGTCAGATGTAAGGGCAAGAGCACTAAGATGCTGTGACCAATCCAGAAATGGAACAGACCAAGACTGAACTATTTCAATTCCTGTTTCCTAAATTACTTAGTTTGGAAAGTACTGATGCTCCTTTTAAGAAATTTCATGWTTTATTAGGGCTTAACATCCAGGAGATAATCAAGACTCTTTATTCCCTAACAGCAGCTTCTTCTCTGCAGAACACCTTAAATCAAGATATACACAAATGRGCCTATTTACAATCTGTGATGACATATCCAGTTGATTTCAGATTCATTTTCATAACTGACAATACAGTTTACATCTGACTTCCTCTTGTAATAGATTTCTGATAATGGAGCCTTAGTTTAGTCAAGAAAGCAATCGAGAAGTTTCTGACCAGTGAATGCATGCATTAAGGATCTTGTAGAGATGGGAACTCTTCTTTTAATTGCTCCTTYTGAATGTCTGTGAGTGTAAACTATGGGAGATGCAGGATCATAATTATTGTAGTCCTGTAAATTTGTCCCAGTCCCAATCAGAAATGCACATTTAGAGGCTTAGAAGAGCAAAGCCATAAGCCCTAAGGACGAGGGCTTAGTGTGAAGGTTTGCTTGCACGGACATCCTCTCAAGAGAGAGAAGGGAGGGGAATAAACCTAAATATGAAACGTTAAAGCTGCTGCAACCAGGAACACATGGCAGTCCAGACAGTCCATCACTGGATAAAGCATGTGGCAAACTCAAAGGCCCAATTTAAAGCTGGCAATRTAAAATCTGTTTAGGCTGCCAGAGAACCAGATGTGTCATGCCTGGAAGACTCTCTTTCCTTCACTGACTCTTTGCTTATGGGTCCTGTGATTGATATYCCAAAAGTACACCATAAAACATTCCCCATTTAATGTGAGGTATTGTGATCACCAGCATACCTAAAAGTTAGTTGTTTTTTTAATTTTTTTTTTTAACAAAAGGTTGACGTTATTTCTTGCCAATTTAAAACACACAAAAAAAGACCCTTTAAATAGTTTATCTTACTATTTCTAGTGCTTTGGGCTTAGCTGGGCTCAAAATCTGTTACCAATATTGCTTAATTTATGGAGAAATGTTTGTAAAATGGAATACAGAGTGTCTTATTTCATTTAATAAAGTCAGTTTATGTCTAGATAATACAAATATTTGTATAGAAATGTGGAGTGAAGTTGGGAAATTCTCATCACAACATGAATTAAGATAAATTAAAATGCATTATGGTTTAATTCACTTTAGAGAATTTACTAACTTGTGGAGAAAACATTTTGTTTACTGTCATCTGTTCAACACATGAACTTTCTTAGTCAATACTGCCTAGAATTATGCAGGTTCCTGAATCAATGTCTGTGTTTTCCCCCAGCAATTCAATAGGTAAACAAAAAAAATCAGGAAATCAGATGGAAGTGTTATTTATTTTACGTAAAGGAACTATTTTATTTTATTATCTAAAGCTATAAGTTATTTATTTTATCTAAAGTTTGAAGGAAAAGTGGGACTTGAAAAATATTCTTTAAGAAGAAATAATGCAGTAGGGTTTGGGAGTCCCTTATGTTACCAAGGAAAGAAATATAATCTATTTTTGGGGAGCTTTGCTAAACAAAAAAGCCAGAGCTGTTATTAGGTGGTAGGGTTTTTACTTCCACAGAGTTAAAAAAAAATGCTTAATGTTCTGAACTGAAACTTGTGAAAATTTCACGTATTTGCCTGGTAATCACTTTTTCCCCAAATTAAGGAGCATTCATGTTTGGCTGGATYCTGATTCCATTGTTGTAAATCCATCAAAATGTCCCCACAGCACCTTGGCTGCTCTCCTAAAACTCTTAACTGGCAAAGCAGTGACTCTCTGTTTTCAAAGTTCAAGGTGTGGCAAAAACTGAGTCATGGCTGGGAACAGTCACTGCAGCCACAGAATGTGACATGATGGCTTTGGCTCTTCCAGTGGCAGAAGGCAGGATGGCGAAGGGGCTCCTTGGAAAGACTCTGGGCACTGACAGCACCAAGTCCCATCAGTGCCACTCTCCGTCATGGAGCTGTGTGATATCTGTGGTAGTGAGCAGACGTTTTATGCACTGTTAAAACAACTCACAATTGATTTCTTGAGACACTTGTTTATTACTTGATTGTTAAAAAGCATTACCACACTGATTAGTTAAACATCAATCTGGAATTTCGTTTGCTAAACTATGACAAACCACAAATGCAGAGATCTCCTTTCAGTGTTGTGCCTTTGTCACTGAAATACCAAACTTGCCATTTGAGATTTCATGTCATTGATTCTGTTCGGACAATTCAGTGCTGTGCTCTTAGAATAAACCTCGCCATGCTGCAGAAGTTGGATTTATGAAACATGATGTAAACATGTTCTGCCTGAGAGCAGGCAGACAGCAAAGGCCTAGGRCATTCTGTAATTGTCCTGGGAACACAGTTGCTACATCATCTCAGATTTATTACTATAATTTTCATCAGATACCTGATATGGTAAATGTTTCTAAAGGTTTTATAGTTTTTATCTAAAAAAGACAAATTGTTTAGTCTACCTGACTGCATGACATCATACTTCCTTTATGAAAGACAGTTACTTTGTGTGTGTTGCTTTGACTTARCAGGTTTGGAGGTATAATGGATAATGATGTACATATTTGTGGGAAGGTATAAAAATATAATTGTAACTTTTAGTGCAAAAGGACATTGCCAGCAACTTCACCCAGGATGTGTTGCATTGGACTGAAATGATCAGGGTAGATAATGTCTCTCAGAGCTCTGTTTATGACCTCTTGCTTATTCCTGTTTTTTGATGCCTGTTTCCAACTCCCACACAGAGAAAACTACTAAACCCAAGCAAATATACAAAGAAAATCCAAGRGGATCCAGGAGAACAGGATACCAAATTGAGAGGGTGTCAGTGGAGCCTTGCACTCAGGGATCAGTTATTTCTCAGCATTGCTCACATCTACTTAACATATTACAAAACACAGCTTTGTCTGTGGATACTTGATGAAAATTTCCTAAGCATGATTTAAGATCTGTCTTGATACAATAACTCACAAAAATTAATGAAACACTGAAGAGAGCTGCTAGCTCCTTAAACAAATCATCCCATCAGCATTTGCCTTCTGTCCAGCTGAAACCAAATGCCTAAATTGGAAACATTCATAATAATAAAAAATGTTTGAGCTTATTTTCACCTGTATACATCTGCTATTTATCACACTGGCTGGGCCCAGTGTCCAAAAGACCCGTTTTAGAGCTTAAACTGCTATTGCCTGATTATACTGCAGTCATTCAACAACAAAGAGCTSGAATTATGTGCTGAGCCAGCAGGCAGTAAAATCCTCAGTCCCAACCCAGAATGGTTCTGCAGGCTGTTTACAAGGAGACACGAGGACAATGAAGCAGAAGGGGGKTGAGAACTGAGGCAGGTATGAGGAAAAGGGGCAGGGTTTTACACAGCAGGCTGTAATCTCAGCTCAGCACCTGCACAGCCCACAAAAAGAAAGGTTCTTTGAAAAAGACAGCTCAGAAATCATGTACATAGGCCTTCTGTGAGAGAACTTTTGATGCCAAATGTTATTTCCATCAGGGAGCTGCTGCTTGCCAAGATATGTCCCCCAAGCATCATCTTCACTAAAAATCTGCTGCTGCTGTAGCACCCAGTGTTTTTATAAGACAGAGCTTCTAATGTACTTACTCCCAGCTAAAGGTGAAATGCTGAGCTGGGGAAGGTTGGTTGGTCTCTGTCTAATTTTGCTGAGTTTTTGGCAGGTAAATAGGATGTAGCTCAATTTGACTGAAATTGTCTTGAAGAGTGAGATGAAATTTCAGATGAAAAAATACATAATGTTTGTATTGCTTTGAATGCACAAATTATGAAAACCTGTGATCAATATTTAGCCTCAGCTTTGCTCTACATTTTCYTCTAGAAAAGGACAATTGTTTCGACATGCCTGAAGGAATGGGATTTACCAAAATTGCAAACAAAAGGGTTTCTTTTGAAACCAGCAGCAAAAGTACATGTCCATTAAACACTAACTTCAGAACCCAGATACAGAGTKGTGTTTATTTTTGATTTGATTTTTAAAAATCCAGCTAACATCCCATTATCTCTGCTTTTATATACACTTAAATTATCCATTTTACACACTTAAATTTAAACTGTATTTTTTACATTGTACACTGGGATAAATTCATAAGGWGAATTAATCTCTATTTGCAATTATTTCAGTCTACAAAGCTGCAATGGGCAAAATATGTGCATTTTGAACTACACTTGATATGCTGTGTCAATACCACACAAACATAGAGCTTTACAAAACCATTAAACTGCTGGCTCTGTATTTGTGCATTTCTTGCTCAGTATACTCTTTTTGYGACCAGCTACCATTATATAAACTTTCATGGAAAATGGAGTTAGCGTGATCCATGGCTAAGAACAAGCTGCCAAAAACTTACATTATGCAAGAAGCAGCACAATATATGAGATAATACTTTGTGTTTGTATCAGAATTTTTGGGTTTTTTTCATCTCAAATMAAAAATGTATCTTTTTGTTGGGCTTTCCTTTTTGCTTTTGTGAAACAGAGAGGAGTGACCTAAACCATACATCAGGACAATCTGTGGCCAAAACAGCAAAGGMCTCTTTGGCTGCCAGGCTCAACCAAGAGGCAACATTTCCTTCAGCTAATCCTTAACATAACACAAGACAACTCTTACTTCTCTCTTCATAAACTGTAATTTAAAACTCTCCCTTCCTTGTTTCACATGAGTAATAATTAAGCTTAAAACAACAAAATCCCACATGCAATGGGGACACAAGTTTCGAATGCAGTGAGGAGTGTTTGTGTTCCTGTTTTATGAGCAAGACRTCACTGCTAAAAGCAAGCATCTGCGTGCTCCTCACAGACAACAAATTCCAGTCTTGTTCTGAGATTACTTCATTGTACAGCATCTGGTGTTTTATAGCCATGCAGTTTAGAAATAAATACTCTCTATGCAATTTTATAACTTTCACAATATTACCTTAAATTCACCCATTTATTTATTCTTGYAAGAAGCAAAGTTCTTTATACAACAGCTAATTTTAAAATTCCTCCTTTGTTCGCTTGAAGTTTGTGTTATTTTTTTCCTTCTGAAAGAAAGTAATGTTTTCCAGAGAGCCAGAGGGACTTTTGTTGCTACATACACCCTAATAATTAATTTTTCCATTGAGTGCTGYAAAAGTGGTTCTCCCAGTAAGATCCCTGCATTTCCCCTCTGCATAAAGTCTAATTTTGTTTAATGTAATTATTTTTTGTTTTAACAGAATTATTATTTTGCATTTTTATTGGCCAGCTATCAGCTACTCCATTAAGACTGTATTTCATTAGCTCTAACACGATAACTGAAAGCTGGTAGACCCATTACCTGTGGAATAAACATTTAAAATATATGTCTCTTCCCTCAGCTAATGTCACTTCACAGTAGTACACCTGAATATTAGAAACTTCGTTCCTCAGATCTAGTTTTCTCAGACCTGCCCCTTTTAACCAGCCAGAAGAAGGCTTTTCCTCTCCTGCCTGATTCCTTTTTCCCCACTATAACTATGCAGGCTGCAGTGGCGTGACTTGCTGCAGGCTCTGCGACCAAATGCCTTCTAATTCAAAGACCACCCYGAGTGCAGTTGCCACACATAAAAGCTCACACGTATTTTTTCAGTAGAGATAATGGTCGCTGGATTAAAGGCAAACAAAGCAGAAAGATCAGATTTCACAGAGCACAGTGTGCATGCCTTATTCTCTACTATTCTCTACCCTAAACTGTTTCACAGCACTGTCTCGCTGTCTGCAAATTGGTAGGACTGATCTCAACTGACAGGGTAAAATCTGTGGGTTCTGCCCTCACTCTTACAGTTTCATTCAGCAGAAACCAAAGATCAGGTTTTCCTGGTCCATGGAGCCCTTCACTCACCATTCCTCTGTGGTGAGTGGATTGGAGAGGTTGCCCCTCATAAAAAAGACACATCAGGTTTAATTCATCCTGAGCACTAGTCTATACTGGCTCCTTACCATGTAGGACAGTAACTTTACTCCACTTTTCCATAATCTCCCAGRGGCTTAAGCTAACCAATCTTTCTATGGTTCTGTACTGTTTTCCCATCTGTTTGTGGRTGACACATGCCAATCATTACAAATTGTCTCACACCTTGGTTAGGCAGGGACAGCCTGTGCTGACTAACCAAATTTTGATGTGCCTTTTTGTCCATCACTCATCATATAGTAAAAAAATGCCAGTTATCTTATGGAGAARAGGTCCCAGGAAGAGGAATGAACATAGGAAAAATAACACTGGTGTGCTGCATGCCACCCACTGGCTCAGGACTAAGAATAGAGGGAGTGGATGCTAGAGAGGGCACTGATGGTTCTGCAGTCTCCAGGTCTATGACACCTGTTAACTTGCTTCTGAACTGCAAAAGCCCCTGAACTCACTGGACACCTACTTTCCAATGTGATACGTATTTTTGGCAGGTGAGTCTAGATGCAAAGCCTTGAAAGAGCAGTTTGTCACTAGTCCTCCCTCACCCCGTTTGAGCCTGAAATACCCATACTTCTGTCTCTGTCTTGGCCCAGAACCACCTGGCAAGAGTAGATCAGCATCTTTGTCATGTGTCTGTCTGACAGAAGTTGATGGAAAAGTCTCTTCACTGAGAGGGTTGTGAAGCATTGAAACAGGCTKCCCAGGGAAGTGGTTGAGTGACCATCCTCAACCATTCAYGGTATTTAAAAGACATGTGGATGTGGTTCTTAGGAACAGTGCAGSACTCTGCAGTGTCAGGTTACCAGCTGGACTCAGTGATCTTTAAGGTCTTTTATGAACTAARTAATTCTATGGTTCTATRATTCTATGACCAGATGATGTTCCTTTGCCTGGGGAGTCTGAGAGAGATGATATTCCAAATGTGCACAGCCCATGGCAAGCAGAGAGGGCTCCTCACAAGACCTGGTCTGGACAGAGGYTCCTGTTTCCTGCTCCTCACAGCTGCTTCAGAGGAAGAACCACCACTCTCTCTCAAGACAACTTTGTCTTGAACAGAAAAAAGCCTTGCAGCAGTGATCAAACTGCATAATTACATACTTCACTGCAGTTAAAATTCCAGGCTAGGCCTCAGGAAATGTATCAGTGCTTATTTTTATGCTGCTGGATAGTGAATACAAAAGATTTTAGCCTTCATACATAAATGCTTTGATTTCCTCTGAAGTCTTTTTGCTGGCCATATTAAAACATGTTTGACTATTTCAAAGCTAAGAGTGCTGCTTCTGGTRAAAGCAAAATAAAAGAACCTCAGCTGAACAAACTGAAGGTGAAACTACTTAATTTTTCACAAAGAAAGTGAATGAATTCRATCTTATGTTCTATTAATGATCTCCATTTACATTTTTTGCCACTGTTGCTACCATGGGTAGACAGATCAGGGGTCCAGCCTGTTGGTAAGGGAGCAGGGTAAGAACATGCTGTGCTGCCCTTGGGTGTGTTTACACTGAATGTTGCTGGTAAGGACACAACCTCACTCTGCAGAGAGATCTGACTTACCAGCCCACACCTGGCGTTGTGCTTGCAYGGTGACTCCTGTTATTTGGTGTAAATTTTGGACAGGTTGTGTTCTTGGCTGTCTATGCTATACATTTGAGAGAGAACCCAAGGTTWATTTCCCTGAAAATATGAAACTGTAATGAGACAAAAAAGGCAGAGCTCTTAACAAAATGTACTTAATTAAATTAAATGTCCTCCCTCCTTTCTTGACATGTAATAGCTACTGTTTGRCTAACAACAACCTATTTAATAAATAAAGGCTGTTTTTCTGTAGGCCTTATCACATCAGTCTTGTTGGTTATGTAAAGAAGGACTCCCAGCTAATGTTAAGAATAACAAAGTCCTTTTGCTTCAAAAACTCACAGTGATGGTTAGTACCAAGCTTAAATTTTTCTTTGGTTTTTCACTTTCAGGTAAATGCTTATTTGAAAATAAGCATCATACTAGTCTCTCTTTGAGTCTGAAACACTCATTTGTGATTGTTCCATTAACATAGATCTGGAGAGGAACCTGGCAGTCAGAACTGACCAAGAAGCCAAATTCTGCTGAGATAAACCCACAATGTGCTCCTTGGAATACACAGCTGGAATTAACTGGTTTCAGACAGCTGTCTCCAGTGCCTATGTGCATAGGGACACTGACAGGCTCAAGGTCCACAGGCAGGTACCAAAAAGACAGACATTCCTSTGCCAGCACAAACACAGAGACTCTGCAGCAGCCAGATCCGAACCTGATAAGCTGTCAATTAGCCACGAGGAAAAAAAGAAAAARWGWWRWWKTGKTTTTTTTTTTGYTCTCAGTGCTCCYRGAACTGTCTTGCTGYAGGCAGAGAAGTKCCAGTCCCCGAGCAGAGGCTGCACATCTGGAAGAACAGAAGCACAACTGACTGCCCTGGCAGCAGGTGGCCTCTAGTGTGGGTTAGCAGGGTTTGGCTGTATGACTGCCCTGCAGCCCAGAGTAGTATCTGGTGGTAATCTCAGTAAGAGTACAGTGGAATAAATCAAAGAGTGCACCAGTTTTTCATCAGGCCGGCTGAAGTAATTTGGAATGGTTTGGGTTGGAAGGAACCTTTAAAAGCCATCTACTTCATAGCCCCCACAGGGAGAGCTTTCACTAGTTCAGGTTGCCCAGAGAGGTGGTAGATGATCCATCTCTGGAAACCTTCAAGGTCAGGCTGGATGGAATTCTGGGCAATCAGAGCTGTTCCAGTACACTTTTCCAGTGTTTTGGTACCGTCAATGTAGATTTCTTTCACCTATCTAGCCTTAACCAGCCCTTTTTTAGTTTAAAACCATTACCCTTTGTCCTATTGCTACAGGTCCTGATAAAAGTTTTTCCCCATCTTCCTTTTAAGTTCCCTTCAAATACTGAAAGGCAGCAATGGGGTTTCCCTGGAGTCATCTCTTCTCCAGACTGAACAACCCCGAAACTCACAGGCTTTCATCACAGGAGAGATGCTCCAGTCCTCTCAAGGGCGATTTTCGTGGCTCTTCTCTGGACTTGCTCCAACAGGTCCATGTTCCCCTTGTGTTGGGGTTCAGGTAGGGTCTCATGACACTGGAGTAGATGGGCAGAATCACCTCCCTGATTGGCTGCCCATACTTCTGTTGGTGCAGTCCAGGATATGACTGGCTTTCTGGGCTGTGAATGCCCAGAATTTATTTTTACTCTCAACTAAAAAGAGMCTCTTTTTTAATCTCTGAGTCAACCACAAGGTTCTGATAACTGTATCATTGCCATTCTGAAGATATTTGAAATACAGTATAAGAAATAGTTTTTCTTAGAATAATTTTACTAAATAAACCCCCTACAAACTCATTTTCAAGGTCCTGCCRTGGTGGTCTCCCCTGTATCGAGACCTTAACTGAGCTGCAGAACATAAAGAAAAGAAAAACTCTTTTGATTTGATGAATTACATCTGTTTTTTTTCCATGGCTGTATATGAGCAATCTAGAACATCTCTTTAGAAAATGCTGGTCTGTGTATACACTTTCTCTTTAAAGCACGCTCTGCTTCAACACCGACATCAAATCAGAACCATTACTTTGAACCTACATGTACACTTATGTGAATGAAGCCCTTAAATCAGAATTATAATTAACTGAAAAAAAATAGAATTGGGCTTAATTGCCTCCAGAATTTTGCTGACTGGGGATTTGTTCCTGAAAATCTGAGACCAGTAAAAGTCCTGTTTTACCCACAGCAGGGTTTTCAGAGAGAGCTCTAATGTATAACTGTAATTATTGGTTCTCATTTTCCAACTAAACCTGCTTATCATAAATAGAACAGAGAGTATGGGTTTCATTTAAAGTYGTTTTCTGCATGAAAAACAATACTGATAACATAAATATGTAAGCTAGGTGGACAGGGGACAGTAACAATGCTGTTTATTTTAACTTATTYTCTATTTTTATTTTTGTGTAGAGAGTTTAACTGCAGAAAATAACAATGCTGTTTATTTTAACTTATTTTCCATTTTTATTTTTGTTTGGAGGGTCAAACTGCAAATAAATTGTTTTAACCTCCCTCCTGAGAGAGGATTCAAWTCATTTTGCCTGAGCAGTAAAAATACTGAATGGTGACCTACACTGCTGTTTTCAGTTTTTAGTGGTWTATGCATGCTCACAGCAGGTTTTGCTTACAGGAGAACTGAAGAGATGCCCAATATTGGATCAATGTAATTGCTTATTYCTTGGCTTTTGAGGGAACATTATGCACACATTGCCCATGTAAATACTGTATTCTACCACAGAAMAGGGTGTATAGTTTCTGTTATGCAAAGAAGTAAAATTAAGGAGAAAATGTAAGTGAAGAGCCATTCTGCCAAACASAGATGACAGAGTTTACCTCCTGGAGATAGTGAGAGATGATAGATGGTGTCCATTCACCTTCAACTGCATACAACAATAAATGCTGCCTACAGCATTTTGACCATGTAAGGCTATTTCAGACATATGAATGATGTTTTTACAGATACTAGAGTTTCAGAAGATGAGACATTGGCATCCTGTTTGTTGTACAGTGTGGGATACAGTCCTATGCAGYGTATGAAATTAAGGGCTCCCTAGAAATTACCAGCAATGTATTCAAGAAAAGCAGATTTTTAGCCTCTCCTTTTCAAATTTGTTCCTTTCAGAACTGCGAGTTTCCTTCTGGACTACAAGGAGGTTCCACTGTCTTTYATGTGAATTGCTCACATATTTTAGATTCCTCTTTTCTTTAAGCAAAAAACCAATATGGACATAATTTACATGGCGTCTGTCCCCTGTTAAGTGCCTGTTAAGTCCTGCACAAAACACTTAGATTTGAGAACTTCATTTTAAGAAGCTTAGGAGTGACTTTGGCAGTGTGAGCTCACAGCAGCAGCATCTGGTGAGTACAGTGTAGAAGTAGGAGCTTTGGAGTTCACTGCAMCCACTACCATTAGCTCTGGGAAAAGCTGTATTTCTTTGCCTGCTTAGTTTCATGAGACAGTAAAGCTGGCATATTCAAAGTGGGTCTAGGTAGATTTTATATGTGAATTCCTAATTTTTAGAACTATCTTTTTCTAAGTACACCTTAGATATATCCCAGGTTGTTTTTTTGTTTTTTTTTTTTTTTTTTTTTTGGAACATAATTGTTGTATTCAACCCTGAACATGAATTTTCTTAGATAATACACTACATTCCAATTTGTTACATACACAATTTTAAAAATGAGGAAAATATAGGTGTTTACCGGAATTGCTTTTACACTTCCAAAAGAATCATTCTTACTGAAAGGCCACAGGTTGCCTATAATGTAGGAAACCTAGGACAAGTTCAGAGCTCCTAAGCATGGGTGCAAACTTTGCCCAAGTCTTGATATTTGATGTCTTCCCTTACTTCCCATGTTTTTTCCCCATCTTTTCACCTGCAGAGGTCAGAAAACACAACACCAGKCAGTGGTGTCCCATAGATAAGTACAGGGACCAGGCTCACACGGTGACACAAACCCACAAATCAGTTTAGACACAGCCATAATTAACTGGAAGCCTCCTTTCCTGGTATGCACTTCACCTGGGTAGTGTGGATGCGTACTGTTGTTCCAATTATTTTAAAAAAGAAAGCAAAAGAGGGAAAGAAAGAGCAACTGAAACACGTCGCATTTCTCACTTATAATGAGGAGGGCAGAGAAGCTTTAAAAGGTAAATTTATCATGCTTGGACACAGAGGAGAAAAATAATCAAAACATGGCAGTATTTTTTTTCCTGTAGAATATAAATATTACTGTGCAAGGGGAATATCAGGTAATGAGAAAACAAATAATTAGAGCTGTGATGTTGGGACAAGAATAGGTAAGCAGTCCCAGAGCTGTTGTGAATTTCACTGATCTGTTCTGGTTTTAGGAATCAGTGATGCTTTGACTACAGAATTATTGGTTATTTGGAAAAAAGGGTTTTTTTCTAGAGAGATCACAGCTTGTCACCTCTTAGAAGCCYCCTGACACCATCCAGAGATGCACTAATTTTGGTTTTCATCTGAATGATATGATTACCTTCCATCTCATGCTGGCAGTGTGCTTTCCAAATGCTTTTTTTGCCAGTTGTGTTCATGACATTTTACTTTGACTTGGGGGTGGGGATAGAGAGCTGAGCAGCATGGAGAAAGAACTTTTTTCACATAGCAGAGCTTTTAGACCATGATTAAAACACTTGGAAAAAATCTGCACAGGGAATAGCACAGGAGGAGTTCCTTTCCACTTCTCAATTGCCTGAGTAACTCATTTTCCTCACACTCCCATGTGTTTTTTCCATGAGACAGAGCAATTGCCARTCATTGTGTGTAAGGTACTGTGGGATCAGAGGTATTTAGTTATGGTATGTGGGGGTATTAATGGGCATTAAAATACCTGAAATTTGCTGAATGCTCTCAGATTTGATATCTGTCCATATCTATGTGAACAGTTGGTTTATGCAATTTTCCGGATGTCATGTCCCAGTAGCTGCAGCACATTATATCTTGGATTACAGAACATTTCTTTACTGTTCTCAGTCTCCTTGCATGACTCCCAACTTATTTTATGTGGTTATTACACAGTAGGCATGTACCACAGCCTTCATCTGACCAAGAGAAATYATAATTATCTGTAGCACTGCAACCCCCTGAAGAATAACATTTTGGAGGAGTTTGATATTTATAAAGATTCCAAATCTTGCCACAAATACCTCAAAGAAAAACTGGACAAGTTATTTCAGCCTTTGCCTACATTTGGTCATTTGCAAGTGAGAGAAGAGGCGAGATGAGAAACACTTCTGAAAAGGCTGTGGAAGAACAAAAAATGGGGAAGAAATCAGAGGTAACATACTGAGGCACCATGTACAGGTGGAGGTAGATGACCTGAAGATCATAGAAGTCATTTTTAAAGAACAAATGAGAGAGATATTTTCTATTCTAAGAAATCTTGACCCGCTAATGGGAAGCCATCTCCTTTGCAGGATTACTAAGAGCTGCATTTGGTAAAAAACCCTCACAAAACTCCATCTGCTCCAGCACACAGYTCCATAAAACCATCAAAAGGTTCCTACTGACTTGTTGCCCCTGTCTGAACTTCTGGTATTGGCCTCCTGAAAAATCCTATTGAATATTCCACTTCCACTCTGTCCAARCTCTGGTGTATGTGTGTGTCTCCCACTTATCCACTTCCCCTGGAACTTCTGTACAGAGCATAGAAATGCAGGAAGGAAAAATGTGTGTGTGAGTATAGTTTAGAATTTGCTGTTGGGTGGCTGATTAGCAGCGTTTTCTAGAGAGCTCCTCTTGAGTTCCTTCAGGCACAAGAGCACAGGGGMAGCTTGAACTCCTGCACATTGTGCGAGGCAGAAAGCAAACACAACTGTCCCTGCATCTTTCCAAGGGTTCGGTGGGTCCTTCTTCCTCTTTGCTGAGACTCTCCAGCTATTTGCTGACTTCTCAAAGGTGTCTGGAAAACATTTGCTTAAAAATGTATCCATGTGGCATACCTGGCCTGCTCTGACACAATTTGGAGAAACATGTGCAGTGCTGATTGTCTTTGGTCTGACTCCTCAACTAAAGATTTACAATTGCATGTGCCTCCTGGTGCTGACCTAAGTTTATGAAAAATGTTTCCWTTACTTTTTTTTKTTCTTTTTTYTCTMTCACTCTTTTGCCCTAATTATACTTCTGCCTTTCCCCTTTATGGTACAGCTCCTGACACAATAGAAGTGGCTAGGATTCACAGATGCTTATTGGCATGAGAAAGAAGTCAGTTTTTGGGGACACCCCTTTTAAGGGTAAGCATTAGCAAACTATTCACCTCCTAATTGTCTTTCTCAAAAAAAAACCTACCGAATTTTTTCCCCTTGAATAACAGACAGGTTTAATAGTAATGGCAGCACTTGCTCAACTGTTTCTAACCAATGGCACACACAGAAGAAATTAAATGGTCCTGCCCAGGACACTGGGATGATGACAGATGAACAAAATATATTCATAGGTCTGTAGAAACCTTCATCTCATTTCAAATTACCTTTCCATCATCTTTTATTGACACAAATAATGCCAGGATAGTAGAAATGGAAAATATTAGCAGGTTGGGAAAAATATTAGCTTGTTTTTCCAGTTTGTGTTACACATGTGGTACACATTCTGGTTTCTGTTTCAAATGTTGMCCACATTTTCAGCAAGGCTTGGAAATGCATCTTGGCCCCCTACTACAACTGCATATTGACTGAGAGTTTTTATAATTAATTCTAGCTTAGTTTTTTGTTGTTGTTGTTGTTGTTTTCTGGTTGGTTTGTTTTTTGTTTTTTTTTTTTTGAGCAGTGGTTTTCTTGCCCAACTTCTGGAAGCTAATGAGAAGTGTCATTTTTTTTTGGACTAGAGTCCAAAAGCTTTAAGAGGAAAAGCTTCTAAAACAGGGATTAACAAAGGAGAGTTTGGGTGGGTCTTTCACATGTCGCTTTGGGGATATGAAATTTTGAAACAAAAAAAWAAWWTTAAAAACTTTGAACAAAATTAYRAAATTGTTGGGTTACGYAAATG
The DNA here is from genome assembly GCF_030028575.1 of Malurus melanocephalus. Lineage (NCBI taxonomy): Eukaryota > Metazoa > Chordata > Aves > Passeriformes > Maluridae > Malurus > Malurus melanocephalus. The sequence goes on from NW_026623264.1 coordinate 406,361, forward strand.
AGCAGAGGTACATTTGGATTTTTATGCATATTATTCTATTTGAACCAACCTGATCACAGTTGATGATGTCACATAAACCCAGAGGATAGTAAAATGCGTATTTTGACACTTCACACATCAATTAGTCGATAACTCATACAATTAATATTTAGAAAAAGTTAAGCACCAGCACTGACAATGTGTTATTCATCTCAATGTCATCTGGAAACAAAYTGAATGCAATCTTGAATTTTAAAAAACCCAAGTTCATGGAGATCATGCTTGTGCCATGGGCTCCAGAGAGAACAGTACTGTTGCACAAAACTTGCAGCAGGACCCTGCCTTTAGAGAACAGTTTACTTTTCTGTCCCGCTGCTCCCTGGCACTGTCAGGAGGAATCCTGACTGTGGTGGCCTGTTTGATTTCACGGTGCAGACAGATACTGGACACGAGGAACTGAACAGAGRTGGGGAAACAGCTGTCAAGTGTTTAACTATTTTCTATCACTAATAGCGACCCAGGGTGAATGGCTTCATATCACATTACCAAATCCTTGAAGCTTAGGGAATGTTTTTTTTAAACTTCRTTTTAGTAGGGGAATTTCTATGCCTGGCTTGGCTACGCCAACAAAATAAAAAGAATAAGATAGCTCTTACTTTCACAGAGGGGTGTGCTTATCCTGACGAATATGCTGGTCACTTTGAAAGAATTTTGTACTGTATATTGGCACATGCCACTGGCTTCTAACGCTGCTGTATTTGACTGCTTTTTCATTTGCATCTGCTACTGTGTTAAATACTTGCTAAAAACAAAGTCTTTAAACTGGGCAAARAACATCTACTTTGGAGGCAAAGCCKAGCAATGATTCCACAATTTGCCTTTTACTACTACTTAGTTCAATCTTTCCCTTTCTAACACCAATTTGAAATCCCGTTGAAAAAAGAGAAAAGCCTAGTTTGAAATACATGAGAAAATTCTAGTCTTCACTTGCTTACAGTAGAGTTCCCTTCTTGCTTGAACTTATGATTCACTAGTGTGACTGCACACTGATCAACTTTTAAAAACAATTTTAAATTCCACTACAATTGCATCCTAAAGAAAAATATAAATATTCATTCATTTCAGAACACGGTGGAGCCTCAAAACCTTTCTTTYCCCTCACTGTATAATCACAATTTTTTTTTTCTACAAGGACGCTAAAACTTTTTTTCTTTTTCCCAGTGTAGTAGCATCCTTTCTTTCGCTTGCAGAGACTCGCAACACCTCTTTCAAGAACAACACACTACAAGTGCCAGCAAACAAGCGCACAGCCAGGTCGGCGGCGGGAGGGATGCCCGAACACGCAGCCACCGGCGAGCTCCGGCCAGCGGAGCGGAGGGARCGCGGCCGCGGAGCCCCGGGAGGAGCGGAGCCGGACTTACCCGGAGTAGCGGCCGCGGTGGCCGCGGAGCGGTAGCGCAGCCTGGAGGCAGAGCAGACAAAGGGGCAGGAGGAGCCCGCGGAGCGGCATCGTGAGGGCACCGCCACCCCCTCACCGCCACCGCCGCCGCGCCCGCCTCAGGTGGCGGCGCACACAAAGCCGCGGCTGCGGCCGAGCCCGGGACCAGCGGGGTGCTCGGAGGTGTCGCTGGTCGCCGGCGGCGAGGGCAGAAAGCCGGGGGAAGACRCCCGTCGGCAGCAGCCCCGCCGCGGCTGGGAACAGGAACGGCGACGGGACGGGACGGGGACGGCACTGGGCGGGGGAGGCGCCCGCCCGCCCGTGGGGAGGGCCGGGGGTGCGGGGGGTGCGCGGCCCCGCCAACGCCCTGGCCCGGGGGGAGCCGGGGGGGAGCCGGGGGGAGCCGGGGGCTGGCTGGGGCCGGGNCCGCCCGTGGGGAGGGCCGGGGGTGCGGGGGGTGCGCGGCCCCGCCAACGCCCTGGCCCGGGGGGAGCCCGGGGGGAGCCCGGGGGAGCCGGGGGCTGGCTGGGGCCGGGCGGTGGCGAGCAGCCGTCGGGGCTGGCTGGCCAGGGGTGCGGCGGGTGAGCTGCGGCTGCAGGTGCTGCGGACGGGCAGCCGGCCAAGGCCGCTTAACGCGCCGTCAGTGGCGGCGGGGGATTATCGATGGGGTTTGCCCGGCTGGGCAAGAGCTGAGGCTGATGAGGGGTCAGTGATATATTTCCATGAAACAAAAAGTGGTAGAGAGTCCATTAGGAACCATTAAAGGACCAGAAAGCGGGATTTCAAGTTACCAGTGTGGTCAAAAGTCGTGTGTCTGGGTTCTTCCACTGAGAATGGAAGGGAGACTGATACAAAACAATGAAATAAAAGAGCAGCATCTTTTAAAACTGGGGATTTACCGTCTCTTCCACACCAGTGAGGATGAAAGATCCATGCAAAGATAAATTGGAGCACTGAGAAAGGAAAATGGGAACAATTTTGCTGCAAATAATTGTACTTTATAGAAAACACGTGGAATACTTGTTAAAGAAARTGTAGGTAAAAATATGCCAATATGGAAAAAATGGATAGCCCCTTTGATACCTTTATGCTGAATTTACTAAAGAGGATCAAAAGTATTTCAAACCCAACTGACTCTCAGCCTCTCTGGGAGCAAAAAGAATGAGTGGGCTGTAGACAAATAAAACCAGCTGATGTTAGGACGTGTGAGAACTACTGTAAATCCCTGTTAATGTTTCAGAAACACAGGGAGCCTTTTGAAAAAGGACTGTATTAAAACACACACACTTTGTATTCTCTGGCTGAAAGGCAAACAAGCATTTTCTTTTGTCTCTTTTTCATACTGGCACCAAATCTGACACTAGATGTGTGATAAAGTCTGGAGGTGGACAAGACTTTGTCCAAGGCAGGATTATTCCCTTCTGTCTGGTTATTGATGTTCTCTCCTTTGAGGTTCCCATCCCCCCATAACATGCCCCACTTAAAATCTCAAATTTGTTTCTGGTGAGAATATGCAGAGGTGAATGTGTGTGTGTGTGTGTGCTGTACATCTCTTGTTGAACACAGTTTCCATTAACTACAGGCAAGCCCCCAAATCTGWTCTGTGAATCTTCAGTCTTACAATAAATGCAACTTCAACTTTACCAACATCTRTTTAATAAAAGCTCTACTCTCTGTTCAGAAGTGAAAGTTGAGCAGGTAAAGTTGAGCAACTGACTTTTGAAGGGCATGAGTATGATATTAAAGCAAAATCCACTGCTTTACTACACATTTACTTTTCTTACTGTGTATCCTTRTAGTGCATCAGGTAATACACTAATTTATTTAAATGTTTGGCTTTTATTCTAAAGTATTCGCTTTCAGGGTGAAAACCTGGCTCTATTTGAGTTAATAAGAATTTTACTTTTGGCACATGTTTATAAAATAGTTTGGCTATTATTCTAAAAATTTTGCTTTCAAGAAGAAAACTTGTCTCCATTTGAGTTAGYGAGAATGCATTATGGGCTTCTGTGGCTCTAGGTTTCAAGTCTTAAATCTTGCCTTTCTGCAACATTCCCTGAAAGTAAAATGCAYGAAAGTATGAGCTAGAAAGGGAATTCAAGCACCACTAACAAATAGTGAAGGAAAGTAACACAATGGGGAGTAAATACAGAAAAAAGAGAAGTTGTTGCTACCTTTGTTATTATGTACTACTTCTAGCAGTTTAAAATACATTTAAAATACATTTAAAATATAATTTTAAAACATGCTTTTAGAGCTGTGGAGAAGATGGAGAAAGAAATAGCTCAAAAGTACCAAAAAGGGCTTTATAACAGAGGTAGGGATAGTGAGGCTCATACAGGTCCATTGGTGTCTCTTTGATCCATCAGTTTAAACTGTGCTCTTACAGGGCTTACAGGAGGGAGGGCTGGAGCTCTGTCCTACWGGCAGCTGGGAAAGGATTAAAACACCGTAGTCAAGCCTGCAAGTTACACRTGTGGTGAGTCTACTTTCCTGATAAGATGGGGCTATCAAACTTGCACCCAGCTAATCAGAGGATTTGAGACAAAGCAAATCAGTTTCTTTTCCTTCTCAGAACAGAARAGAGAAATTACCAGCACCAAGGGCAGCTTGGTAATGATAAGAACTTCTGATGGAACAGAAGACAGCAGACTGAGATATGGTTTCCCTCTTCATGAATCAAGTTGTGGGGTTTATCACAGCGTCCTACACTTTACAAAAAAACACAGGCTGCTGAAACAGAGGCAATTCTACACAGGGTGGAAACAAGAAAGATTTCATTTAAAGTGAGTGGGCAGGCAGCCTACGTTTGGAACCTTGACTTTAGAACATGCCATTTATTGGGAAGAGCAGGAAAAGGGCATTAGCTTCTTGTAAGCATGTTTTGTACCTTTGAGTTGTCTCAATTCTCACCTTCATGAGGAGGTTGCACTGGCTCAAATAAGCGATCCTTGCTGCACATTGCTTACACATAACAGTTCAGGAACAGGAGTTTAGAAAAGGTTTACATTTACTAGTTTAAATCATACCCATTAATGAAATACTAGACTAAGTGGGTTCATGCTGGCATTTCTCTGCTATAACTCATTAAAAAAGATTGAAGTTGATTGAGTGCAATGTCCTTTTCAAGATCTGGTCTCCATTTCTTTTAACTCCCACAGAGACCTTGTCAGATGAAGGACAGTGAAAGTGTCTTTAGAAGGGATGAATTTTGCAATTAAGAATCTTGACATTCCRTCTTCAACTTGCTTTGGGATGCTGCATTACCGTAACTGAATGATTTTATTTGAATTTGTGTCAATGGCACTGAACTTTTATAAAATGGTTAAATTAAGTAAAAGAATGGAACTATTGCACTTTGAGAATTTCTGTCTTCTGCTATAATTCTGTTATTCTGCAGGAGGACATGAATATAGGTTAAATATTCTTTAATGTTTTATAGAATTGAGAGACATTTAAAWATGGGTATACTTTAGAAGCAGCTAAAGGAAAATAAATGCATAATAGATAATTCATCAACAAATAAACCCTCCATAGAAGCCTTTAGGAACTATAGTGATAGATAATATCAGAGCACAATATCAGAAACCTGATGAATCCATTTCTTAGTACAGTTTTAGCCCTGGAAATATATATTCCCTGCTATACTTTCATTCATAGTTTTCTTTAGGTGTATATAATTCTTTCTTGGAACTAACCATGGGAGAAAAAAATCCTTAAAGKCTCTGCAGGAGGCACTATTGTGAAGGAAAGCTTGTTCTGTCTTGAGATTCTGCCTTAAGACACGTGGCAATTCGGTTTCAATCTTTTGGCCAAATGTTCAGAAAAAAAAAACATTGCTCATGACAAATGAGAGGTGTATGTATAAATGAGTGGTATATAACTGGATAAACAAATTGCATTGCATGTAGACTTTGTCTCACAACACATGTAAAGAAACAACACAAAAATATTCCTATATCTGAACTTACAGAGTTTTATTTGGGTGAAAATGCAGCCTTTTATTAGGCAAGGGATTTCTCTGTCCTTTCTGTTCTGCTGAAAATTTCATGCTGGGGAAATATGAGGATGGCAATTTAGAGATTTCTTGTGCCTCCTACACAAATCATGTGTATTTACTTTCTGTACAAGTGATTTGTGTGTAGTAACACATTGCACTTGCATTGCACATTTCTCCATCCTTCTCTGAATTTCTGTACCACACAATAAAGATCTCAGCCTTCCTCCAACTTGGTGTAACCACTAGTTTGGAGTTGTTTTGCAGGTGAACATACTAAGAATTGTGGAGGCTGAATAATTTGTCCCAAGAGTAAGAGCAAATCTTTGGCAACTTTAAGTATAGCATTTGGATTTAATGACAATTACCATTCAAACATATGGAATTTGTGAATTTGTATTAGATTATACTTCTGATTAAAAAGGCAAACGTTTTAGTTCCCAGAGTCTCAAACTTGTCTGGGTGTATTTGGTCTTAAATATGGTCTCACTTCTTTTGCTCCGAGGGTAGTGACATATTCCCAATGAAAGATTTTGTGTCATAGAATCATTGAGRTTGGAAAAGACCTCTAAGAYRAACGAGTCCAACTATTAACCAAGYACTGCCAACTCCATTGTATGTTCAGTATCTAGTTTAAAAATTATTTAAATTTTATTTGCAGTCACTGGAGACCCAGCAATACCTTTTTACAATGTTGAGAAGAAAAAAAAGGATAACGATGTTTACTTTGRAACACTGCTAGAGATCTTCTGAATCAGCACTGCTCTATAGCAGCTACTGCCCACAAAAGATGGCAGGTGCCCAATTTTTATTTATAACAATTGGCATTTTTCATATATACATGTGTGAAAACATTGAGAAGGAAAAGGTACKTCTGAAAGAGTGTGTTCAGTCCAATGGTGGTGTGTGTGACTCCCCAGAAAACTCCTGGCTGCAGACATTCTGCAGTGAACTATTATTGTGTCTTCTGGGAGGAAAGGGAACATTGCGCAGAAAATCGTACTGGAGGTAGGTGAAGCAGAAACTACCAAGTTGTTAATTTATCTGTCAGCTGCACTGGCATGAAAAGCATCTTTCCTCCTCCTCTCTTTCTCACCCTTAACATTGCCTCATAATTATCAGGTCATTTTACCATCTGTGCCTGGAATGATATTTTGATTGTCCTCCTTCAAATTCAGATGCCTCAATAGCTTGAAACTATATAATTAGGTAGCATGCACTTCAGAGCTTTATGCAACTTGAATGCTGAAAAATGCTGAAAAGAAAATGCTGGAAAATATGAATGGTGACAAATACTGCTATTACAGAATTCTGTCAGTCCTGAAACATTAAAAAGCCAAGGAATGCAAACATCTTTGGGTCTTACAAGYGGGCAACACCACAGCGAGAATGTACCACCTGTGCGTCAGCACTTCCTGAGAAAAGTTTATCAAACTTTTGGGTTTAAAAACCAGTGGGTGCATGGGAGCTGGGCTGTGAGAGGGAGTTATTTCAGTTGGGAAATAGGGAACTGCCAGAGCCCTGAGGGCATTGCTGGCCCTGCCTGCACYTGCCCAGGCTCCCCAGCCCTGCCCACAGCCCAGGGCTCATGTCAGCCTCTGCCCCAGTGATGCCACAGCAGAGCTGGTCTCCAGCTCCCCACAGCCCTTCCCAGCCATGGGCCCCAACAGCCAGCCCCACATCCTCGACTGGGCTTACCTGAGAGGCCCTAATGCTCCCAGAGCCCATAGAGAGCTGCCTTTTCCTGCTCCCTGCAATGACATGTCTGTTTATCCTCTCCAGCTTGGTGGCTGACACAGTGAAGGCACACATAACATGGCAGCTCAAGCCAGAGGCTACAAAGCCAGGAGAGGCAGGGTGGCAGGAGCTTGSAGGTACCAGAAATTGCACTGTAGCCATAAATATGGAAATACAACGCCAAAAAATAATCTGAACTCAACCCCCCCCCCCCATTTGTGATTAACATCCCACTTGAATTTTACAGTCACTGAATTATTTTGACCAATATTCTTGACAAGAATATTCTTGACTTGACAAGAGCTGACTGTACAAAACTGTGATTCAGAAAAGAAGTTTATCATGATAATTTCATAATTCCATAATTTCATCACCTGCTGGAAGCTGTGTGATCCAGATATTTTCACTGAAAGATCATCTGTTATAATCYTCTGTTGGGGAGCCCTCCCTTTAAATGTGATCCTTTAAACATATCTATTTAATTAAAAAAATTTAAAGAACAACCTGTAAAACTATGTTTAAAAGTTTATAAAGAGTTACTGTTTACTATGGAAAATGGTTTGTCTAAAGAAAGAAAAACTTGCTGGAGATGTCTGTTAATGTTTTCATCCATGGCACGTCAAGCACTGTTTTCTCCTGACATCCATGTTGRTAATGCTGTTTCACAGACCATGGCAGTGCAGGAAGGACCTATGCTGCAGAACATTTTTGATTACAGTTCAGCTTTTTGTCATTGGTAGGAAGAGTTATCTGAACATGGTCAGTACACGATCTGAATGCAGGATGTCCTTTTCTTCATTTGAACAAGCACCCAGCCTGTAGTCTTCATCACTCATTGCTCTCTTAAACATGGTGGTTTCAGGCATGACAGCAGTGGTTGAGACACAGATGTGCAATTTTTTTTTTGCTTTATTTTTCCTT
>NW_026623264.1:414534-419839 GCF_030028575.1 Malurus melanocephalus
AAAAAAAAAAAAACCACCAAAAAAACAAACCCAACCTGAAAACAATATATTAGGAACAAAAAAGGGCATTCAGCTGCTGTGACTGTCCAAAGAGGTAAGCACATAAAAACACAGAGCAGGAGCAGCCAAGCAGGATAAAAAAATACCTTTACCCCTTAGGAGCCTGTTAAACTGTTTTTCACTTCCCTGAGAGGTTGTCAACTTATTAACCAAGTGATGACTTTCTCTGTTGTTTCTTAACACTATTGAAAGTGTTTCACACATCATCCTCCAATCTCTGTGTGACTGTAGAAGTAGGATAATCCTTTGTGATAACATTTAGCTCAGGTATAAGTGAACCTGAATTATAGTAGGTAAATTCTCCAGRTTAAAAAACCTCAATTCAGATTCATATCAGTTCAATCATTCTATTATAAATTCGGCTATCTTGCTGAACTTTAAATGTTGGTTTGTTTGCTTGTTTGTTTTTCCATCCCAGCTAGTGTCCTGCTTTCCTCCCCAAAACATGTGCAGGAWGCAGTGAACAAACAATTAACAGTGAACAAACAATTAATGCTTGAACTTGGACYCCAGGAAGCGAAAACTCTCCTTTTTCTGACACCAAATAAGAGCTGATTTCAGGAATCTATTCCCTGGAAATGAATTACCGTTTTCTGCCCTCTATTAGTGCAAAACACGGTAGTGAATACAGAAAAGAACTGTCCAGGATAGTTTTTCCAAGTAATATCTTCATTAATATGGAAATATTTTGGTGGAATACTATTTTGCATTCTGTCATGCAGCTATCACTGGGTATAGACAAGTGACTGCATCTGAGACTATTGTTRTTTCCAAGAAAATATAAAATGAGTCTGCATATACTTTAGTCAAATTTTGTCAAATTGGTTGATATATCTGATAGAATTAGACTATCCATGCACCATGGAAACTGTTTCCATAGCAAAAAATCTCTTAGCTCAGAGACTGTTCTCCTGGATTAAATCCAAGGATTTAAACTGATAATCTAGAGCTTTCTCTAACACCTAGAAAGGTCAATACTTATGAGGAAATTGCCACACAGCTCTCTGAAGGTTTCACCATCTCACTTTTGGGATATATTCCTACCCTCCAGGACAAGAGAAGTGCCATGATATTTCCTTTCATTTCACACATCTTTGATGTTCCAAATGCCAACAGGTGGTTTAGAGGCAGTGGCACGTTCTGCCAGTATTTTCAGCTACCTGCCAGAAATACAGATAATTGATGCCATGATAGAATCTTCCTCTGTAACCCCTCAAAAAARCCAGTTACCCTACTGTAGACAAACTACTTTTAACCCATGTATTGTMGGTAGAGAGAGTAAAAAGCATACAAGAATAAGATCTTTCACAACAGACACACCACTACCTGCTTGAAAGCACATTAAGAAAGAATCACTTGAATATTTGTGGATCAGTGTATCAACAAAGCACAGGAAGGACACCAATTAGGATTTGTTAAGGGCCAAATTAGAAAATATATGTTATTTCCTAAATAGCTTGCTAATAAAAGAATGTTAAAACTGTATTGAATTGAATAACCTTAGAGAATAATTTATTTTATGTCCTGAAGACATCATTCAATGGGTTCTGTTTTCCAGGTAATAGGATAGTACTGCCTAAAAGTTCATCCTGGTTTAGTAATGAAATAGGTGCAGTGATTGAAAAGGAAAAAGCAATATGTAACAAGAAAAAAAGAGAAATACATACTAGTGGACACACATATTCTACACTTCATAAATTCTGAGTTATAAGAGGACTTAAAACCATCAGGAAGAGATTAATGACTAGCAAGCCTAAGAAGAAAAGAGTGTAATACTTTGAGTATAGTGTAAATACATTCAGTATTGTGTAATTTCCAGCAGTGGCAAAGAGGCACTGCTTTATGGTTAAATTATTAATAACAATGTAGAATTAACAGAAGTGTTCAATAGCAAAAACWGTCCTGTATTTGTAAAGAAGCAAGAATCAACATTATAATGTCAAGAGAATTGGGAATAATTTCAGCAGTAATCAAGGAGGACCAYGAACAATATCTAATAAGGGATAAAGAAAATACTGATCATCATGGCCAGAGAAGCTGTATCCTAACCTTTCATGAGTTAAGATAAATAATGGATCTCTCAAAAGTTWCWGCAAAAGTCAAATACTGTTCCRTACTTTGTATTTCAAAGGCAGAGTWGCTGAYCTAGGTAAGGTTGTTGGTCTGACAAGTCCTAGGGAAGACAGAGGAGTGGTTTACACAGGGTGTAGTTAGGAAAAWAAMCCCAAGGATTGGAGTGGAAGTAATRCTAGTCAGTATRGATGGTGAWAAAAGGTRCATCAAAAGATTTAAATGAAGTATATTTGACACTTGTTCACAAGCATAAGCTACCCCTCTGGGARTTGGGTTGATTGCCATGTAGATGCAATATGTTCTGAGTTTTTAGAAGTACAATACACAATTTCATATTGCTCAATGTTCTGAATAACACAAATCAAGAATAGCTGTGTGCAATATCAATGAAGTGCAAATTCACAGGTTAAGAAACTASTTAACAAAGGAAATGGTGGTTATTATGAACTTAATTAATGGGAACTGTACAAGCAAGGATCCATAGATATATGTATTAAGTYTGCTCTAGGACTTTCATTTGTGATTTGGAAGTAAATACAAAAATCACTACTGGAAAGTGTTTACACAAACTAAACTGAACCAGTGCAGAAAGCACAGGAACAATGAGAGAGGATAATTTTAGTGGGTGATTTCAATATGATATCTGCAAATGAATAATTTATGACATTTAAGACAACTGTCYTTGGTTTGTTAGATTCCATAATAAATGTGGAAGGGACCATCCGCTGAAGTGGTTTAGCAGGAGACTGGGACTAACCCAGTTCCCAGCACCAGAGGCTACTTGAACTCCCAGTCACAGAATGGGGTGTTGAAATGGATCTTAGAGATCAYCTAATCCCGGCCACTCCTGCCATGTGCAGGGACACCTGGACCAAGTTGCTCAAGGCCTTATSCAACYTGACTTTAAAGAMCACCAGGGTTTGGGCATCCACCARCTTCCTGGGCAATCTGTTCCAGAGTATAACCATCCTCACCATAAAAAATTTCTTCCTAATATCTCAYCTAAATTTCCCCTCTCTCAATTTGCACTCATTTCTCCTTGTCCTGTCATTACAATTCCAGATGAAGACTCCCACTCTGGCTTCCCTGTAGGCCCCTTCAGRTACTGGAAKCTTGCAATGATCATCCATATAAAACACCAATAGGAAAGAAAAATTACTAGATGACAGAAGACACCAGAATCTTTTTATTGTGGGTGTTTACCATGCTGCTGGAAGGCAGTGGCAAGAACCTGAGGCTCAGAATCTGAAGGATTTAAGTTTTTGACTGGATCTTGCTGTGAGCTTGATTGTGATCCTGCACAAATTACATCAGCTTCTTCAGCATGAGTTTCTCTTCAGCATGAATTTCTCTATCTAGAAAAGAGGTATAATGATAGTCTCCATTTTCAAGGGGCACTTAATGAATAGTGAAAAGTGCCACTTACTCTTACTGGCTCTGTATTTACAGCCCTGTGTGATGGATGTAGCTGGTAACTGCTCTAAAACATAATTCTCATAAAGAAACAGACCAATAGAACACTTGGTGGATGTAAAAGTGAGRCTCAACCAGCTTCTAACCACACCTGGAAGGACTTTACTGGGGTAAGAAATTTGTAGAATTAGTTCCACGATTTTTTGTAAGCCTTTGAACTCAATTTAATTACTTAGATTCCACATGTGTGTTTGAACAGTCATTGTCTGACAAACATTTTAGCTTTAAAACTTAAAAACCTGTTCTGCTTTGTTTCAGAATCCTCTCTATATCTCTCAATTTGATTTGATCACCTGATAAACAAAAAGCAGGCATTTGTTTTTAAACTGATYTATTAAGAAGGCAATTCTGACCCACAGAAACAATTTACTTCAATCTCCTGCCATCTAGTGTAGAAATAACACATTTGCACTYCCTACAGCTGGTAAAAGCTCTGCAAACTTTAAATTGTACATTGCAAAAATGATAAAAAATCCCAGAGTTATTTTTGTCGGTGTTTAACATGCTAGCATGATAAAAATTGTCGTCTGTTTATGTATACAAATATTTACATATATGGCAAAACATCTTTTCTGTTTTTATTGATTCCAAAGTATTCATTAAACCCATGCTTTCAGTCTTTGGAATCTGTTTGGCATTGAAACAAGGTGCAGGTTTTTGCCTGAGCAAACCATAGTTTAAGAAAACCCTACATAGGTTTGTGTGTGAGCAAACCATAGTTTAAGAAAACCCTACATGTTCACTAAAGTATGCATGCATATTTTTGTGCATGTTTTGAGGGTTAATATGAAATATATTAAGTGGTGCTCAGTAAAATGTACTTTCCTGTCTTCTTCACTGACTTGGTGGTGTCTTGAGACTGTTGTTGCAGCAGCCTGGGTGAAGGTTTTGGAAGGCTTCCCCATCAGCTCCTAGCAGAGTGGTGTCGCCACTGAAAGATGGCCCTGCAGAAAGAGAGGGTGGCAGGCAGGAAATTCCTGAGGCACTTTGGTGTGGCCAGTGCTTCCTTTAGTGTGAAGTGCATCCTGTTAGAATTTCCCATCCCTCAGTGTATTTATTCACTCTACTTGTCCATTAGTTTTCAGGTCTTCTTGTAATCTAGGTCTACATCTCTCGATTTTTCTTTTTCCTCACTCTTTGCAGATCCTTTGCAGATTCAAGTTCCTCTCTCTTTTATCCTAGCTGGCTTTTCCATTTGCCTCCTGAACTCTCACCYTCAGGTGATTACATTCCATTCAACATCACAGTTTCTTTTATTTCTTAAACAATTACCTGGATGCTTTTTATATKAATATTTAATATAATAGTGTAATATACTGTTATTAATTAATACGAATGCAATTCAACATARTAGACTTTAAACACATCGTTAAATRCAGATGTTTWCTCAGGTATRCAGCCCCMCCTTACTTGGCATTATAAATGAAACCTGTGAAAATACGTGAGATTAGGGAAAAAGATTTGTCAATGTAGCCAAGAACAGTGGAACAATTGCTCAAACTACCCTTTGATCTTAGCAAATAAARGTTAGCACTTACTGCTTTCAAAATGTCATATCTTAGTGTCCAATRTCTCAGTGATTGCTGGCAATTCAACTGTCTTACTGCTTTTCTTGGGGAAAAGATGTTTGTTGTTCAATTTAAGGCTCCATCCAAACCCATTAGTGTCTGTGCAAGGAAGTTTTAAACTGGGAATTTGG
>NW_026623264.1:419894-538711 GCF_030028575.1 Malurus melanocephalus
CAAAGTTTTCCAGTCCCTCCCCCAGACTTCTTTAGTTTAATGTTTGTTGATACATTTGCTAGTGTAGTGGGTATTCCTTGTGTCTGGGACCTTTTGTGCAAATAAAACTGTAAGTACAGTAAAGTGAGTAAAATGGAACACTGATGGATTCTATAAGGATTTACAGGTTATATTGAGAAACTCATTTGGAAAAAAATTCATCCATGGAGCCCTCTGAATTATCCCCACTATATTTGTGTGTAAAGTTACTGTCTTCTTGTCATCTTGTTTTCAAACCTTRTGTTTTCAAAACTCCCTATTTCAACTGCCAGCTCTGGAAGTTACAGATTTGAGACAGAGTGTGACTATTACCTGAAACAGTTGATTTAAATTACTGGCAGTATATCTGTGCAGCACTAAAATCTCYCTGGTATGATCATTGCATTTGTACCTGTGATAATATGCTCATACCCCTCACTAATRAAACCAATTAATGACATTAAGTTTAGCAGCAAAAAATTAATGCTCCAAGTAAGTGCGCACAGAGAATACTCAACTAGATTAATCCCCCATSTCTTAAAATGGGATTGAGAGAAAAKGTTRKGAGTGATTTCAGGAGGTTCCTCACCCAAGCTTCTGCTCAAAAGAGGCACATAAACGAGGTGAGAGCCGGGCTTTACTCAGTCACATCTTGACAACCTTTAAGAACAGATACTGTGCTTCCTCTCTGGGCAACCTCTTTCACTGTCACTGTCCCAATAGTGAGAAAGAYTTAATTTTTATGTTTGAACTTCTCTTGGGTCCATCTGTCTGTTGTTTTGTATTCCCACCATGCACTGCTGTATTAGCCTGTCTCTGTCTTTTCAGTGATCTCCTCATAGTTACTGGCCAGGGATTATTTAATCTCTTCTAAACCTGTCCTTCTCCAGGTGGAAGATCCAGATTTCTCAGTCTCTTCTCATAGGAGTGTTCCAGCCCTTTAGCATTGGTGGTGGCCCTTCACTGGATGTGCACTGATTTAATTGCTGCACTTTCTGTATCAGGGCCCTAAACCCAGACACAGCACTCTAGATGTCATATGGCAAGTGCCAGGGGGAAAAAGGACTGCCTTCAATCTACTAGCTACAGGACTGTTAATGTAGTCCAGGATGCTCCTTCTTTGTGCACTTATTACATTTTGTATTGGCAATTCTTTCAAGTTTGTTGCCACTGTTTCACTCTTATTTCAGGTCAGAGAGTCCGAGATTAAAACATAGAATAATATTGACCTGAAGAACRTATTTTAGTTTTAGGGCAAGGTGTCCTGGCATAGTAGCGAGACAAACTCCCATAAAATTTTGACAGACTCCCATTGACACAGTATTGTTGCACTGATGAGCTTCTCTAACCACAGATATTTGGCAAAGAATATATAATTTACTTTCCTTAAAGAACGATCTCCCTCTGAACTTTGCAGGTTTATACATACAAACAGATATATTAAGATTATGTTGTAACACTTATGTCAGTCWGTAAGACTCTTGTGATGAGTAGGAACATGTCAGTGTGCCTTTGTGTCAAGGAGGCTTTGTGGGAAAGAAATCAGAGAATTAATAGAGTCACGAATCTTCCCAACACTTGTGAGGGAAGGAACATATAAAAGGCAAAGAACACCCACAAATTGTTCCTTCCTCTTCAGCAAAAAGAAATTGGAAGAAGTTTGTGTCTAGACTAAGCAATCGAGTCTTTCCAGACTGTAGTTGGACAAGGTATTTCATGTTCGTCTCGTTTCTCAAGACTGTCTAAAGACTGACCAGGAGCAGCACTGTAGAAAAAAACAAGATCACTGCTGAGTGCTATTTCTAGTCTGTGACTTTTTTAAACCACTCTTTATTCTCTACTCGCCACATAAATTTTCTTTGATCTGAGATACAAAATGGATAAACATTTGTGTTCAAACTAAACTCCAAAATCACAAACTTCATTGGAAATGGAAGTGGATGAACTCCCCCTTAGTACATTCCCTCGGTGCCACAGCAGGCAGACTGATTCCCTTGGCATGTTCTGCCCAATTTGTTTACTCAAACTAAAACTTGCAGTGCCCTATTAGTTATGTAGATAACGTCTGGCATTCAGAAATAGGATAAATTCCATGGAAAAGGAATTTGAAAGTGAGCTTTCAACAAGGCACCATGGAATCTTTGTTTAATTTCCAAGCACCTGCAGATAAWTCTATTTCTCTCAAATTAAAATGATGGCAAATGAGAGTACTAAGCACCTCATTTAGCCTGTGTATAAATAAGTCTCTGGTTAATTTTAGGAATACTGGTTTCAGTTCTTTATATGTATACATACAATTTATTTGCTACATTCATGTTTTAGCACATGAAAAACAAATTGGTAAAAAGTTTTYCTGCAACTGCAATAGTTGTCACTGGTACCCAGTTCTTTTATTCAAGAGTATTTAGAAGTCCTGTGACACTTGAAGGAAAATCCTCAAAACCAAAGGAAACAAMATATCAAAACTGCTTTGAAGACCACACTGTCAGCTGCTGTAGCAACCTAAGATAATGTACTCAGGAGAGAGCAGCATCATGCTGCTTTTATACCTAATGAATATCTGCCAAATTAATTTCTTTTGTCTTCTTAAAAAGCTTTGCCAAAGAATGGTTRCATTAATCCCTATATCTTTGGTTTATCTTTTTCTGAGAAATGTAATTTACTAAAACTAAATAGGGTCTAAACAGGCTATTTGGGTTACTTGAGTAGGACTTCTACAGGACTTGTGGATCTTGAAATTCTGACTTCAGAAATATCAGTGATATTTGAACAGGACCTACCAGATGTTTAGTTTTTTAAATGGCATACTGTTTCTCAGAACCACTTCACTCTGTGTAATTGATTGGGGTTTTTTTGTTTTGTTTTTTTTTTTTTCCTGAAGAAATGGCACTAGCACTGAAGTTGAGGAGTTTGCACAGAAATGTAATAGCAGAGAAAATAGAAATGGAAGAGATTCTTCAAGGGTCACTAATGTGTTGACTCCTTTGTAATCTTATCTTCTATGATGGAAAGTGATGGAGCAGGTTTCAGCTTTGAACCTGATGAAAAGTCAGTTTGCTAAGGTGTTTGATCAGTTCAAAGGATCTGACAAAGAGCAAGGTAACAAACAGGCAGATTTTAGCACGTACTGAAAGCTCATCATAAAGAAAAAAATAGCAATCAATGTATAAGAGATCTTAGGAATCCACTTATTGCCTGAATAGTAGAAATAGGAAACCAAATGACGAAAAGTTGTCAAAGGTGCGCCATTTGCTTTACATTCTGTGTGACTGGCAGTTGTCTAGAAAGTTTAGATGAAATGCATGGAATATGATTAGATAGGATTATTAATTTGATTATTGATTAATTAATAATCTTTGTGGTAATTAAAATAAGAGAAAAATCCCCTAGGAAAGGCTTCCAATGAATTATAACCCAAATTTTATATGAAGACCAGGATCATGTCTTAAATGATGCCTTAAATTAAAGGAACCAGCTACAGTAGTTTCTCACTCTGGAATGTCATTACAACAGCTTTACAACTGAAGTACATTTTATCTCTGATATCTATGAGAAAAAGTCTAAGCATCAAGGAAATATTTCAAGGTAATCAYATCAATGTAGGTATTCATGCAAATACCTCTACTATTTTCATGAAGTCACTCAGACCACATCTAATAACTGTTACATACCATGGAGAACTAATACATATGTACACTGCTTGCTTTCCAATAAGAGTTATTTTGATTCTCTGTCACATCAATTTCCTTCATGGGAAGCATTTAAGGTGCCTTAGGATGTGTATGCATGGTTTGGAGCATCAGGACTTGCTAGCATGCCGTTTAGGCTTTTYAGGGACAACTCCTGTGAACAATATATGTGGGATCAGGATCTGGTCTACTCTCTTTTACCCAATGATTAACCACATTACTGTAAGTATTTCCATCCAGTTTTGTCACTTATCTATCATAAGTGCCTGTGTTTTGAAATTAGTTTATCCATTCTGTGTTCTATAAGCTGCCTGATTTTTTTTACCTATAAGCACTCACAGTAGAAAAACAGAGTTTTTTAATATCAAAAAATGCTGTAAGTTTTGGGGAATGTATCTTAGGTATTTACTATAACTAAAACATTATGAATAATACATGCAAACAATCATGAAATGGCCACTGAGAGGTTTAATGAGCACATTTYACTTTAGTAGAGAAAAGCATTTTATTTAAAAGTATTTATAGACAATAGTTTCTTTACCATCATGATCTCAAGCTGCTAATTTCTARATCATTTTCCTCCACAAACCATATGGGAATTTCCATGCTACAATCATGAATAAGTACATTAATTCTATTGGTAGTATCTTGTTATACTRCTTGAGTCAAAATACGGTAATGACTAAGCTATTGCAATTTAATGGGAGTTTTATTGTGACTGTGACACAGTGGAATGGTGTAAAYCAGTAAGCTGCTACAAAGCAAGGGTAGCTGGGAATGAGTTCTGCAATAGGGGATCCCAGCAGTGCCCAGTATACTGTGGGATTAGTGGATACAGACAGGTGCTTGTCCTTCCCCTTTTCTTTGTTGCCCATGTAAGACTTGAATTTATGTAGCTATATACCTTATATGCCCAGAACCAGACAGCTGCCTTTTTTTTTTTTTTTTTTTTTTTTTTTTTTTTTTTTTTTTTTTTTTTTTTTTTTTTTTTTTTTTTTTTTTTGTTGCACTTCTCTTGCAGGTGTGTTGGGTTACCAGGTTGATAAAGCAGCTGTTGTCAGGTTGGTCTGGGAAAGTAGCAAAATCACAGAGGAAGTCACAGGGACATCATACCCTGAGTGACATCCAATAAAAAACAACTTTCCTTTTGAGTCTCTGCTATAAGAAATTTGACACGGTTATTCATTGAGAATGAAATGCATGATCAAGGAATATTTTTGAGCAGTCAAAAATAACGTAAAAAAGAAACAAAAACATCCCACAAGCTCCTGGTTTTCTTTTTAATGTACATAGTGCCTCGTAAAGAGTCTTTTATATCCTGTTAACYTAAGCTTCACAAAACTAATAGCCCTGAGTTTTTTGTGGGACTTTTCTAGAGGGAGATGCAAGATGACTGAAGATGGTTCGAGTTTCTGTGCCCAAGAAAAATTTCTTTCACTGCTGAAAAATGAGGGAGCTTGGAGAGATAGTCTTCTCAGGATAATTTTAGGTTTTAGGCAATCCCTTTGGACTTCTTCCTGCAAAGTTTTAATTACTTTATGAAATTACCAGCTGATGATCTTGCTAAGAATAGGTCCCCAAGCTGTCTTTAAAAAGAGGCTAATATAGATGCAAATAACTGTCATTATGGACATAAAAGYCAGCCAATATCACATTCCAGGTTGGATAGATAGTGACCAATAATTGCCATCTATGTGCTCTTTGGATAACTATATGAAATGTGGTGGGGATTTCGGTTCAGTCGACCTGAACCAAGGCCTGAACAGAGCTGCCAGCATTGCAAGCCTTTTCCACCAGGGAAACTTTTGCCTAAACTGGGTTTAAATGGAGCTCACTGCTGGAAGAGGTCACTGGAGGCCAGGGCTGATGGATCTTGGTAAGATRTTGTTGGGAGGTTGGTGTCAGTTCTGCTCAAGCTGAACCCTTTTGTGATTTTACAAAAGAATACAGTCACACCAGGGCTGTCATTCACACACTTTTGTGTAGCTTTAACTTGACTAAAGATGAAGAGAGAGGAAAAAAAAAATCCCACAGATTTCTGACAGAGTGTCAGTGCTCCTGTTTCATAACCATATGGGAACAAGGTGAGTTGTCACAAGGGAGGCTTCTGGCGATGTTGCCGAATCATTGACCTTGTAGACCCAAGTGCCTGGAGTGTACAAGAAAAGGTGGGGTAAGTATTAAAGTGCAGTGATCTTTGTAAGAAATATTTATTTGTTTTGGGCAAAAGTCTTATTTTTAATTCACACTGTGTGCTGAGTCACTGGTATCTCTGGTTGTACAGGATCTAAATCCCCAGAGGATATGTGCAAAATGTACATCATGCTGTTTTTTAATTTGAATTGCTTTATCTCTGTAGGTTTTACTTGTGCACCCTGCTCAAAATTTTAGAAGAACAAAAATATTTGCTATCACTTTTTTTTTTCTCTCTCTCAACTGAAGCTGAACTACAAAGTTAAAATTTTACATTGTTTCTTTGCTGGTTASCATTCCACCACTTTTGTGAAATATCCCCTTTGAATACACTTCACTGCTCAGATCATCATTTAAATGTGCTGATTTACCGGCACTCATGCAGTTATTTTTGCCCTGCCATATTTTCACCTCAGTAGGAGTTAGTGTTTCAAAAGGATGAAAAAGCCACATTCTTGATACAGTAGTTGKTTGGCACGCCCCCCTCCCCATCCTTGGCCACCTGAAAATCAAGCTCCTACTTCAAAAAACAAATTGCTAGAATTTTAACAAGGCAAGGTTACATTTTTTTTTAATGATTCTGCCTACACAGCTGAATTATTTTTATTGAAAATCATCCCTTTGCTTTTCTTGTCCCTCGTTCCTGGATTTCAAACTGCCATTGATACTTGGCCTGGAAATAAAATCTCAGGGGAGACTACTGGTGTTGGCAAAATAATAAATAATTAAACTCAATATTTTAGGTGCAAAATGGCAAACTGATAATAGGTGCTATTGGTGCCATCTACCATAGGAGAAAAGCAATGCATCACAAAAGAAAATTGAATAAGGCCAATCTTGTTTTCTGCTACTGCCATGGAAATCACTGAAATCCACAAGTCTCTAAGGCTCTTTTTGGACCCTTTCTTCTGCTGAATCCTGTTTTTACTCTGATTTTACTACTGCAAGAGAGATCAAACAAAACCACCAGTATTCTTGAGCCTGGGTCCTCTTGTATTAATAGAATAGTRGAGAACAGGCACAAACCAGAATATCACATCAATGCACGAGTAAGAGTCTCAAAGGGAAATAGAAGAACACTTTCCTTTCTAAAGCTGACCTATTCAATTTGATTGGATGACCAGAGAGGAAAAACTTTCTTGTGCTCATTCTGTAGGCTTCCTAGTTGGCTCTAAAAGGTGCCCACATAAAAGAACAGAACGCTCAAATAGACCTTTATTGAATTTAAAATTCCCTGAAGTGCATTCCTCTTCTATCTATTCTAAAAACTGTTGGTATTTACTTCTAGCTGCTTCAGAAGGTGAGCTGCAGTGTGTGATACTGATAAAATGTATAAAAACATTCTTGTAAATTAGAAATAAAAAATTCTGGCAGTTTGTTCCCCGAAGACTTATATTGCACAGACATGCAGAATCTTTCATCCTACCCATCTGTTCCCCAATGTGTATTTTAAAATGAGAGATGCCACAAAAGCTAAATCCTGAATGAAGCAATGGAAAAGCACTGAGTATTCTGGTTCCTGAGAGTCAGAAGAAACAAGCACAGACTCAGCTGGGGAGCAGAAGGACTGGAGCCTTCTCCAGAAGTGGTGGAGACTTTTCCATGCTGCTGGCATGGAGAAATCTATATCTTTGATCTGTCCTTAGATGCCAGCAATGATTTCGGATTGTGGGCTGAATTTTCAGTTTCACTACAGCATTGAACTCAGAACTGTGCTTTTCCTCATTATGCATGGAGGTAGTCATGGATGGTTTCATCTCCAACACTTTTATTTCCTGTCAAAGTTATTGTCCAAGATCCCTTGATTTGCGTGATAAGGGTAGACAATGTGGATTAAAATCCTAGATTATCAGAATTTGATTTTTCTGTCAAATGCCTGTCCTTTTTTTTTTTCTTATACATTCTGAAATACACATTTTTTGGATAGAGACGAAATAAAGAATAAGTTATCCTGTTCCGAAGCCTTAATTTAAACTAAGATGGAAACAATGGACATATTATGTTCCTTGATCAGTGGCAGAACTTGTTTCATCACGCTATGGTAAACCATGCTAATGGAAAGCTTCTGATCTTTTTCCTCTCAAAATTAGTTGAAATCAATTAATTGGGGAAGGAGGTGGAAGGGAATGTGGTTTCTTTTGGACTGGGCTGAATGAGGTTATTGACACAGACTTTTAGTTATACACTGTACCCTTCCTGTGGCACGCCTTTGAATAGATTCTGTTTTGCCTTGAAAAAATGCAGCAGACTATCCCATATTCAGGGCTAAATTATATACCCAGCTTTGAAGATTTAAAAAATATTCCAGGACTTTGTGCTTTTCAGGAGCAGACTGAATTGCAGAGCAACTCATATTTTTACATGGAGCAAATAACAGTGTTGATGCTCAAAGGATTTTTTTGAGAATACATGTAGATCTGTCTTGCTTAATGTGCCAGCTGTATTGAAATGTCTCTCTTTTCTGCAGCTTGCATAAAATGTTCCTTCTGATAGTCAAAATCTGGGTGTTTTACCAGTCTTGACCTAAAAATATGTGTATCATAAATTTACATGAGTTCTAAACTATTTACATTACTTGTGAATGCCTATTAAAAATGCTGTAGACTTTGGCTTCACTTAAAATACTTGGCTTGATTCTAAAGTAGCTTAAGGCTTTCATTAATTAAAGTGTTTTYCAATTATAATAGATACAAAAAGAATGTTTTGTAGCCAAAATTATCAAGTTCCAATCTATAAGGTATTTTGATCTAAAACTATAAATGGGTATTCCCTGAAGACATGAAGAGCTTTAATTTGAATGCAAAGTCTTGTTTATATATATATTCCCTGAGTGATTAGAGATCAGTTCTGTAAGTGCTTATGTATTTTTATGGGTGTGAATTCCTGTGGACTCGCTTCTGCCACCGAACTCAGGCAGGTACAAGGGCTTTATAGGGCCGGGGAAAACAATCTCCCGGGTGTCTGGTTATTCTTAGTCCGAGTCCTTTTTTGGATTTCTTGCCTGATGAATCCACGAGAGGGCAGTACACAGCAAGAGTAATGCAGATGCATTTTACTGCAGTTTTCTGAAAAACAGCACCCAAATCTTCAGATTAAGGAGGTTGGTCCCCAGCATCATTCACTTATGGCATGGAAAAAATAATTTGGCATTAAGTCGGAAAAACTATTATATTTACTGTAATTTTAGGTGAACTTTGTATTCTGACGTTGAAATCTGTTGTTGTTTCCTATTTTCACAAGTTATGTATAATTACTGAAATTTGAAGCAAACTGGATTTAGAAACTAACAATGTTAGTTAGGTGCTATGGCCATAATGAAATAAACCTCAAATAAATATAATGAATTAAACTCTGTCAAAATTAACAATAATAAATTATCAAAACAAACCCAACAGCTGCTTCAAGACTTAAAASAGAATTAAGGAAACTGATAAGTGGCTACAGTACAGGCAGCTTTGCACTTGGGTAACAGCACTTTTGACACTGATTGTCTCATCCTATTAAAAAAAACATGAATACAAAGATCGTTGCAGYAACTGGAACAACTGAACTATTTAAATCTGATTAGAATTTCTCATTTAGAGCCAAAGGCTTGCTGTGCTRTATTTCTGATTGCAGCATTTCATTAATTAGTGATTAAATCACCTGTGCTTGTGACAATAGTACACTGGCTCTGCAACGTGGTGCTGATGAAAAGGATGAACCTGGTGTAGGATAAAAATTCAGCATGTCTCTCTGATTGAATTATTTTAATTCTGSGTATTAATTGAATGAAATTTCTCTCTCCTGATAGAAGTTGATGTTCTGAATATTACTTAGCTAGTGAACTAATGAAAGGAAGGATTTAAGCCAAAGTGGCAAGCGGTTGTTTAAGCATTTCGCAGACAGAGCAGGTATTTTTGTGTGATCCTSTCACTCTTCTCTCCCATGGCAGAAGATGTCACACCTCATTTGTCACACGTTAGGCTGGAAGTTTACCTTCAGTGAGARCAAGCATGGAGACATTTCTACAGATGCCTAACCAGAGGTTCCTAACCTTAGCCTTTCCAGCAGCAGCTGTGTGTGCACTGAGCATGGCCTGSTCAGTGGCCAGTTTAACCTGTGTGCCGGGCTCCTGCCTCTCAGTGCCACARCAGGTGAGGTGACTGCATGGCTTGTCCCATGTGGGGCAAGCTCACTGTGGCCCCGGTTGTTTTTCTGTGCTCTGCATTGAGGTAAGCAGTGTTTATTCTCTGTGTCCACTTCTGGTGCACAAAAATTTGAGCATTAGGACACAAAGCAGTCACTTGCAGAGGCAGGAGATCAACTTCATCCCCTCTGAGAGTCAGGCACAGGGAGCTCTGGGTGCAGGGCTTTAGCCTTATTTTCAGAGTTCATTTATGCTGCTCAAAGGTATAATTTACCCTTGGATTTGAGCTCTGCTCAGTCCTGAGAGCAGCAGTAATAAAAATCTTACATGTTGCAGCTTGCAGATGGAGAAAAAACTATTTCTTTAACTTCCTGCAGGGATATAGGTTTGCATCCCATTGAGCTTGCTTGCATCCTCTTCTACTCCAGGACCCAGCCCAGTGCTTATGTGTGCATGCATATAATTGTGTGTGCTTGTGGGTAAACAAACACCAAAGCATGCCAGACATGTATAAAAACCCCACACACTCATCATACAATGCCCTATTCCCCCTCTCTGTTTTGTCTTGCACACAGAGGGGAACAAGGATGGCTGTTCAGACAGGGGCTGTGWGCACATGAAGTGTTCATGCATGCAAACCCCTGTTTCTCCATAGCTGGCTTGAACAGAGTGAATACAAGTAGAACTGACTGGTAGAAACATGGAGCATGGTCTGTTTGAGAAAGGAGCAAATGAAGAGATGAAAAATCAGTAAAAAGCCACGGGAACTGTAAGCACTGAGTACAATTGAACAGGTATGTGGGGAAAAATTAGCTGTGTGCTTGTGCAATTAAATGGACTTCATGATAATTTCTGTATGATGTATTTAATGGTACACAGTTACAGGAAAGAAGAAGGGATGGTGGAAGCAGAATTTTTGGTTGTGAGCTCCATAAGGAGATCTGTGCTCTTTCTGCAGTAGGGTAGCAGGTGTGAGAGAGSGAGCTTTCAGGATGGGTGTGTTAAATTTCTGCAGAGAAATGTAAATGCCTTTCAGCGTCTGTGAAAATTACAGCATTAGTTCTAGGGGAAGCRGGCTGAAGGATGTGTAGCAATCCCGATCAGAAGACCACATTACCTCGTTAGTGATTCACAGAAGTGTCAAACCGAGCAGGCTCAGGGCTGCCCACGCAGCTTTGCCTTGGGGCTGGGGCTGTCCCCTCGTGTCCCCGGGCTKCAGGACAGACTCAGCCCAGTCCCTGTGAAAAAGGAGCCTTCGGGCAGCTCCCACCATGTTCCAGCGATTACACACCTGCGTGGCCTTGCCTTTATCCAAAGGCACAGCGAGGAGTTCTCATGTGAACATCCTTTCTGTTTGATAATAGAAATGATGAATAGAGTTGTTTTCTTGCAATAAAGTCCCRTAATAGCTCAAACTGCCGGAATTCCATGCATGCTGTCTGCGTGATGTGCTGCATGWACATCAGAGAATAATTGAATGATGAACATTCAGAGTTCCCAGCAGCAAAGGAGACATAAAATTACCTTTTTTTTTCTCTCATTATACTGTTATCCATTACAAGAAAAATTTTAAATGATACGTTAAGAGTCCAAGTGCTTTCTTACTGGGATCATAACAGACCAGGAACTCTTGRTGCAAAACAAGGTGTCAGGTGAGAGACTGACTGTACATTACCTGGGTTTTCTGAATTATATCCTTGTCCTTCCCAAAATGAGTGCCAAAACTTCTTGAGAAAGGCATAATTGGACTCTTGGGAACTCTTTGGAACTCTTGTTACRGAATGATATTGCTCCATAGTGCCAGGTTCAGTTTCTTCCGTTTTTTTCCCCAAGTTGGTGAGAAAAGTGAAGGCATCAATRTGAGAGCTTGCACAGCTTGTACTATGAGCAGGAAAGGAAGTTTTTAGCTCCAGATTGCCCTTTTAGTCATGAGAGGGCTGCCTGGGGCTTAAGGTCAGCATAAAACCRTATCAATCCTGTGAACTACTCCTGTAATTTATCCCTTGAAGTGATCTCCTTTAGTAATAAGAAGATTCTGTGAAATCTGGCAGAATAAATTGAAATTGTGAAAAAATGAATGACCATATCAATTTTTAAAAACTAGGTTTTCCTTTGATTTTTGGACCAAAAAGATGACAGTAGGCTGTAGCTGAGAATTTGACTTTTATAACTCCTTTGAAGGTTTCTATATTARTGATTCTTGGTAATTTAATATTTTCCTGATATTCCAAGACCCCAGTTTTAATTCACTTTAATCTGTGTATGAATAATTGAGCAGTAGCTTTTATATAGTGTTAGTCCAGTAGAACTACTGAATGTTCCCAAGCTATTTACATGAAAGATGAACAGTCCTGCCAACAGAAGATGATTAATCAAAAGAAGTTGTAAATTATGTATGACACTTACTTCTTTTCTTTTTCCTTAATAACTTTCGAGTGACATTAAGTAAGTGGTATTAAATAAGGAGAAATAAGTTAATATAAAAAGTCCTTACGGAAATTGGATAGAAGTAGAAGCAATAGGATATTGTATTGTTTGAGACATGTAGTTTAAGTTACAGTCCATTGATAGAAATAATTCTCCTAAATCATTATTGGCAGTGTAAGTAGAATGGATGGAACATGGTCCAAAAGAAAAAACTTTTTAAGGTCATTCCTATTTGAAGTGAGTAAAGAAATTAGTGTCTGGGGGTGAATGTGCTGAGGTAGCTGGGGTTTGTTTTTTTTTCATGGTTTCTGTATGTGGAAGAGATACATTGAGCAAGACAAAATAACAGAAAAATAATCAGGAAAAGCCAAGGCAGAGTCTATGKTTGTACAATTGGGAGCAAGAAGAGGAAAGGAGTAAGACTAAAGCCTCATGATGCCACAGTCTTAATAACTGCTGCATTCATGGGTACCAAGGCTATCATGAARCAATGATCAAAGATAAGATATTTGGTAAGACTAGCAGATATGACTGGAAAAAGTGAAAAATCTCTTTCATTTAGACACACTGGGTCTTTTTCAGCAGTCCTGTTCTGTGCTAAAAGCAACACTTGTAGCTAAAAGCATAAAACGATTATTACAGCCATGAATTAATAAGGCCATTCACTTCTAGGTTTGGAATAACATAAATAAAGAWTTTTACTTAAGGACCCTTGTTCTACATAGGACAGAGGAGTTTAGTTGTTGTTTTTTTTTCTCAATGAGGAAGACTTTTCCCTTTAGATTTATAACATAAACTATTCCTTTAGCAATTGTGCGTGAAAAGATAATTTTGCTTCCTGAATGGAGCTCTTCTTTCAACTATAGAGATACATRTGTGTGCCTGTCTGGGCATCAGGATTTTTTCTGTTGCTGTGTCTGAAAGTGATCAGTGTTTTAAAGCTGCATCACAAATCAAACTCAGCCCATTATTTTGTGATTTGTTGTGTAAGTTTGGAACTCTTTTTACTTGAGCCAAGAGATATTGGATTCAAATTAGTCATCAATCTGTGTAAGGACCTCATGTGACACAGTATYATATGGTCACAGATGTAATGACCATAAAGCTGCTGAGTCTGCTAGTGCTGCTAGGTGCCCAGTCTGGAGTTTTATGACATATTGGATAAGCTCTGATCATTTTGTTGCTGTAATGTGTAAATGATAGCYATGGGATGAGTGAATCCTTGCCTCAGAACCATTGAATCATAGAATAGCTTGTGTTGGAAGAGTCCTTTGACATCACGTAGTTCCAACCCCCTACC
This sequence comes from Malurus melanocephalus, assembly GCF_030028575.1. Taxonomy (NCBI): domain Eukaryota; kingdom Metazoa; phylum Chordata; class Aves; order Passeriformes; family Maluridae; genus Malurus; species Malurus melanocephalus. Next base: position 433,651 of record NW_026623264.1, read on the forward strand.
CTGGACAGGGACCTCTTCTGACACCTTCCACTAGACCAGGTTGCTCAATGCCCCATCCAGCCTGGCCTCAAACACTTCCAGGGGTGGGGAATCCACAGATTCTCTGGGCAAACTGTTCCAATGCCTCAACACCCTCACAGTAAAGAATTTCCTTCTAGTATCTAATCTAAATTTGCCTTCTTTTAGCTTAAAAATGCCTTTGTGAAAAGTCCCTCTTCAGGTCTCTTGTAGGTTCCCTTTAGGTGCAGATGTGCAGGTAAAAGAGTCCTTAATGTGGCTAGCAAAGAACTTTGCATATCCATTGTGTTCCCTGTGTTTTCCTTTTACTGTTAATGACCAGTAATCCAGCAMATGGGAAAAAGGCCTACTCGGGCAGATATAAATCTGCATTGTTTCATAATTTTCCAGGAGATCATTTCAGAATACTAAGGAAACTGTTCAAAGGGAAAAAAACCAACTTGGGATCAAACAGCCATTAGAATGCCAGGCTTTTCCAAGAAATGTTGATTTTATTATTCTTGTAAACAATCTTATGAGCAAGTAGATTAAATTAAAAGTGTACAAAATTTAACTACTCTGTGTGTTCTTTCTCTTTTCTTGGTGCCTTTGAAACAATTAAAGGTACATGTTGAACAGAATGATTAAAACTTATTAAATATGGTGAGTATCTACAATTAAAACTTAGGTTTTTAATAGGTTGGTTGTCTTTCCCTGTTTTCAGTGGTTTGTTTTCCTTGGAATTCTCTCTTTCCTTTTCTTGATGCATTAGTCTACTAAAAGATTACTGTTAGAAAACATACATTTATAAGGCTAATATTACTATTTTCTCTTCTTTGATATTTAATTTAGGAAAACCCAAACCTAACTAATAAAATGCTTATAAGATGTAGGGTAATCAAAAGTACTGGCGAATGACACAATTTTCTCTTTTATTAGTGATGGAGAATTGAATACTTGACAGCATTCCACTCCCATATTTTTTAGACATTCCACGTGAGAAATTCTCTTGACATATATTGACTTTTTTCCCTGAAACTCCCCTTCATGAGCTGAGCATGACACTAAATGGTAAGGAATGTCCCTTTGCCCAGGTTGTGTCCTCTCCCAGAATCTTGCCCACCCYRTGCCTSCTTGCTCATGGTCAGAGARAGGAGCAGAGAAARCCTTGACCCTGTGCAAGCACTGCTCAGCAACAGCTAAAACATTGGTTTGTTAATTGGCTCCATGGGCAGCCTCATCCTGTACACCCTGTAAAATCTGAAAGCAGCCACTGCAGCTCCCATGCATTTTCACTCTGAACGGCTCTATGGCCTAGTTCTTTAAAAAGAAAATAAATTAGAGGAATGGATGTAAGCTCAGGCTTTAATTTTGCATTTAAGTTGAAAACATGACTGTTATATGTAAGGAAGAKTGTGGACTTAAAAGATTAATTCAATATCACAGATAAAAATCCATATTCTCTGGTGAATATGCAAATTATGTTTGTGCAGTTTTAATTTCTTATCTGCATGCCTGTCCTTATTTGCTCTTCAACTGTTGGTGCTGTCAATTTGCATCTGTACAGAACTCAGAGTTTGCKTTTTTGGTGAGAAAATGTTAAAAAATGCTTATTGTTATTTAGGTATTTAAAATGTTTTAGTCATCAGTTTGAAAATATAACAAAAAAACCCCATTTTTTAAAATAGATGGGTAATTTCGAGACTAGACAGCGCTGGAAGACCCATAAATACTCTGCATGTGTCTGTTCCTCTACTGGGAAATCAAATGACATTAAAGCACATTTTGAAGAGCCGTGATGATTGATATCTAAAATGTTGTGGGTTAATTTCCTACACATGTAAATCAGTCTGGAAGCTAAGAAAAACGTGATCAAACAGCATCTGATACATAGCTAATGACCAGAGAGGGGCACCATCACCACTGCACTTGTTTTTAGTACTTAAGATGCTCTTAAATGTTATTCYGTCCTAATTACAGTTGCTACAACAATATTACAAGATTGGCAGCGGATTGACTGCATTTAAGACATATTTTCCAGTGGCATATCAATGATCTTTTGTTCCTTCAGTTATGTCCTAGAAAATGACTCAACTTGTTCTGTGATTTACTCAAATGTTCCTCATGAACATTTTKCATAGTTCTCATGTATTTTTAGGTTTGTGAACCATGGTGGTGATAATTACAATTTCTTCTTCAAAGTTACTCTTTTATCACTCTCTGGTGTCATAAGAAGCTCTGAGCTTCTGCCTTTTCTTCCAGGATTTTTTTGCATACCAGGGAGTCATATTTAAATCTCTCAATAATCATAAAAATTATTGCCCTATCAGAAGTGCTGTTTGCTAGTTAGCTGATAAATTACCAGGGCAAATAAATAAAAGACTGTGTAGTGGCAGAACTGTACCCAGTTAGAGAGAATAATCCTTCTGCTACCCATCATATGAAAATTACTGTGAGAGTGACAGAGCCCTGGCATGGGTTGTCCAAACGAAGGTGGTGTGGAATCCAAAGGATGGTGTGGAATCACCACATTTGGAGATATTCAAAAGCCATCTGGACATGGTCTTGGGTAACCAGCTTTAGAGGGCCCTGTGTGAATAGGTATGTTGGACCAGAGGACCTCCAGAATCCTCTTCCCAACTCAGCCATTCTGTCATTCCATGAAAGAAAATATATTTGCCTCCACACACAACCCAAATCCAAACCAAASAAAARGCTCCATCAAATTTAAAAYGAGCATATTCAGCACAACTCTGTGAAAATACATACCACACTTTTATAATGCTACTGTAGAGACCAATTTAATTAGTCTTAAATTACATAACACATTTTAATGTTGGAGTTGAATTTTACTTCTCCCCTAGAAACATCCACAGRATATGTAAATGTGATTTACACAGGCAAAATTCATGGTCAAATCTCTGACACCCTAAGATGGCTGCAAAAATTTATCTTACTAATGCCTAAAACCTCCCTAATTATTAATTTCAATAAATACTCTACGGTTATTCTCACACAGGTTGTATATTGCCATGTTTTTTGTCCCAAACGCAATGACTTTAAGCAGGAAGGGAGTCCTGGGGAGTCRGGGCARGGCTGGWAARGCACTCAGGGACYTGAGAARGTGTGTCTYGGTACTCACACTTGACAGAAAAGAYRTGTTTTAATACTCTTAGCCAGAGGTTCCTGTGTGAATTTTTGAAATGGCAAAGGAAGGTTGGTCATTATGAGTTTGAACAATGGCAATCTCATAGAATCACAGAATGGCTGAGGTGGGAAGGGATCTTTGAATGTCCCTGGGACCAGAATYTCTGCCTGGACAGGAAACCCACAGCCAGCTTTCCAAGACATCTGATCCATGACAGAAGATTCCAGAAAGAAAATGGAATGCAGTTTTTTCTTGCTTCTGGTATCCTGGCTCACTGAAGGAACCAACCAGGAAGTTTTCAGGTAGTAAAACTTTGTGTTTCAGACATTTCCTTATTTSAGTCACTCCCATGTAGTCTCTAATTGATTTAGATCAGATTATTGATTTCCTTCTGGATACATCCTGGATTCTTTTGGTGTGCAATAGGTTATATCTCATATACATATTTATTTTTGTTATTTAAATCCTCAACAGAGCTATGTTCATTGTGCACATGCAATTCCAGGGGAAAACACCAAACATTGTGCTTTATTCTAAAAGCTGATGATTTATTTCATAACAAAGTTGCTTCAGAAAATTTTCTTTTTCTGGTTGCTTTAGACTGGGGAATGGTTCAGTTAGGTGACACACAGTTAAATCACACAGCAGATGCCCTGTATTTAATTTTTCAGGTACCGTGCCAACACCTGAGCAGAATCTGTAGGCTTTGAGTTGCACAAGTGCAGCAGTTTACATGGCTAAAATCTAGATGAAAATAAGAGCAAATATATTTAAGTTTTGGTAAGTTGCAGATGTTGTCCTATTGATTCTGTTTTCCTTTGTGGGAGGTTGAGGAAACTGGGAGGATCACAACAGTGAAGGAGCTTTAATCCATAGAAATTGTCCTGCTCCAGCTTTACAGAGCAAAATGCAGGATGGGCCACACCAGCAAATATGACAGCACTAGGGTGAAACCAGACAGAGATAAGAAAGCAACTTTTACCCACACGAACAACAATCTGAGACTAAATTCCAGATGTAGAAAACGGTTTTCTGACTAGAGAGGCTGGAATACTKGGATAGTGTTTGATATTGAGATCTAACTTCTAACATCATAGATTTGTGGTGGATYTGTCATTGTTGGGATGCTGGTGCTGTTTGGGTGCAGGTAAAGGGAAGTTTTGAGGGTCTGTAAGGAGCACTGTGGTGAGACCCCTGAATCTCTGGGGGCAGGTGCTGTTCTGTGCCTATGGGGAGATGTGCCAAGGGCCAGCCTGTGAGGTGTAGGCTATGGCTGTGCTAAGTCAAAGGGCTATTATGAGCAGATTCGAGGGGGAGAGTTAATTTCCATAAACATTTAGTTACTGATTTGAGTATTGAGAAAGAAGACAAGCTTTGAAAGGCTTGGAGAAAACATCTTTCTTTCCCTTTTCTGAGGCTTCAGTTCACTCCAGACATCATTTCTTCCATCTTCCTTGTCTTCACTCCCCTTGTTGACCCCGAGTGTTACTCCCARTCCCTTTTGTGAGGTGATGGGTGACACAGGCCGTTTGGATCAATAAGTAGCACCACTGTTGCTCCTTATTCCTTTCCTTTTGCTGTTTCTTTTTACATTTTTCCATTGCTCTGTGCTGATCTCTCTGTGTTGGCTCATGTGAATGCTGCCCTTCATAACCCCCAGGCCCTTCCCTGTAGAGCTGCTTTCTCTCTTGCTGGCTGCCAGTGCTTGCTGATGCTTCTGTGGTGCAGGACTTCACGTTCTCTCTTCTGGGAACTTCATGGGTTCTTTTTTTGTTGAGGTGCCTCTGAACAGCAGCACAATGATCTTTGAATCCACTATCCTCTTAGTTTTATATTTTATGAAAACTTGCAGAGGATGCAATCTGTCCCATGATCCAGATTATTAATGAAGTGGATGAACAGTATTAGATCTAATACCAGCCCCCATCTATATCCCTATTAACTCACCTCCACCCAGATTTTGTGCCAGTGATCAAAACTCTTGGAGCCTCCTCTTCCCCAGGAAGAGGAGGCTCCAAGAGCCCAGTCTACAGAGCCCAGTCTAGGCTGAACAGACCCAGATATGTAGTAATGATACCAGACCAAGTTCCTGTATTATGAAATGTGTCATGTTTTATCAAAGAATGACACGATAAAAAGGGTGTTTTCTACCAAAAGGAGTGCAGGCCTTGGGGTTTGGAGTTGTGCTTCAGTAGTGACTCAATTTCTTCATCCAAGCAATATGATTGTCCAAGGCTTAGTACTCTAAATCTTACTGCTAYAATTCCTTTCATTTGTTTGATAAACCTCAGTTCACCATTCCTTGCTGTAAGTCAAAATCYTGCATGGGGCCTTATTTATGGAATTAATTTCATCAATTTCATTTATTTCACTTGGCATTTATTTATGGAATCAAGTACCAGGGCTGTAACACAAGTGTTTAACAGGGAAGCCAAACTGCACTAGCAAGTGGTGTGCAAATCTGTGATAACTCACAGGGATTGCAGACCTTACAGCTGCTTTATGTATTACCTCCTTTGTAATGTAAACATAGAAMCTTTTTTTTATTGCAGTAATTTGAAAAGCAATGGAAAAAATAATTATTGAGGCAACATTATTATTGTAACAGAATAAATTTTGTTGTCTGAAAAGGGAAAACCTATCAGATATAAAAATTTACACAGATTAGCATAGCTGCTACTGTTTAGTTTCCTGGGTGAAATTCATGCCAGTGTAGGATTGCTGCCCTTTACTGACAATTCTGGTTTACAACAGGAGTAAGTTTTGTCTCTTTTCCATAGGAGGTGCATTGTGGAAACCCTGCCAGGCATTTTTGATATCATGTGAGCAAGGAAGTGTGAGTTATGAAGGCCCATGAAAACATAAAAGCTGCCAAAAAAAAAAAAAAAAGCCTCTATTGATTTGCAGGTGAGTGGTAGTCAAGTGTGTTAATGGAGCTAAAAGGTGGTAAGAACCCAGAGGTGCATATATTTAAATGGCTTAATGGTGYTTGCACAACAAATTAGTGGTAAGCTCCAGATTCAGTTCTCAGGTTACCGTTTTCTGGCCATGTGTCTTCATCAGGTATAATGAAACACTTTTTAAATTGYGATTTCATCTTGTTGACAGAACATGTTTGTGCGCTTTTTAGCTGCACAAACATTTCTGCAGTTCCTTCCAGTGGTCATGGAGCACCTGTGCAGGAAGCTTTCTAGAGTCCAAACAATGTCATAGTGGCTGAGTGGGAATTCTTACTGTGGAAAATAAAAATGCTACTTCCACAGGAAATTCCTAATCACCTATTCCCATAGCAGCCATAATGCACTTATTGCTACATGGCCTTTATACATGGCCATAAGTGGTTGCTGATCCACACCTAACTTGTACTCAAATTACTGATTTTTCAGCACTCATAAATCAATGTGCTGTCACTGGCAGACACATTTATATCCTGCATCTAGCAAGCTTTTGTCTCTGAGCAGCRTTACACTGCTGCTGAAGGCAAACAGTTCTGGTAGGCACAGAGTGATGCTAAACTTAGCAAATAACAAAGAAGAGACTAATATTGAGACGCTACTTGGCTTCTTCTCAGGTTTCACGGCTTCTTGGCAGAACAAAAGTGTTTCAAAATCAGCACAGTTGGCAAGTCCTACATTCCATTCATAAGGAGAAGTTACTCAGTGATGGATGTCGTACCAGGCACAGTATAAAACCAATGGTGTAGCCAGCAGGTCGAGGGAAGTAATTCTTCCCCTGTGTCTGGCACTTCAGAGGCTCCTGCTGGAGCACGGGATCCAGTTTTGGGCTTCTCAGCACCAGACACTGACATGCTGCAATGAGTCCAGCAGGAAGCTTGTAGGGTACAAAAAAGGCAGGAGAGAACCAGCTGGGTTTGCTCAGCCTGTAGAAGAACAGGCCGGGGTGGTGCTGCTCTCTGTAACTCCCTACAAGTCATGGAGAGATTAAACCAGAATCTTCCCAGAGTTATACAATGGAAAGATGAGAGGCAACATTCCAATTTGAATATGGAAATTATTGATGAAACACGGAGAAAAAAACCCATAGGACTGGTAAAACACTGGASCATATTTCCCAGAGTCATAGATACTATGAACTCAGCTGTGTGGCTTTCTCTAACCACACTTGCTTTGAGCAGGATCCTTTATCTAGGAGTTATAGAAGTCCTTGCCATCGATATGATTTTTTATATATATGTTACTGTAATAATTCTTTACTTCCTTATACATGCCAGTATAGGGATCAGGAACAAGTATTTTATAACTACAGATAAATGCACACAGGTTAGACAAATCCTGACTAATTTACTTGTCTGGATTCAACTGGTTATTATCTGGTCCCACAGTGCAGGGAAATGAGACATAGCCTCCAAATATTGCTTTACCTGGCAAAGTATTTTTTAAACACTTGCATTAGTACTTGTACATGTTAAATAAAGGAACTTTCTCATAGTTTCAAAGGGCTGCAATCAACTTGCCCCAAAATTGCGGAATGCTGCTGTCTTGAACAGTTTCTCTCTGAAGTGCAAGGACTGTTGCCCTGACTGTCTTTCTGCCATTATAAATGGCAATTAGCTAATAACAAAAATACCTTGTTGGTAGGGCAAGATAATAAACATGTATCAGATCCCAGTCATGTTGCTTGGATCATACCACAAAGATCAGGTTAATTTTTAAAGTGATGTATCAAAGTGGCAGTGGTATGGAAATGAAATCCTGGAAGACAGAGGATCTGAATGAATAAGTTTGTCTTTTATAAAAAAAAAGTTCCACATCCTTGTTCAATCAGTGTTGCCTGAAAGAAATTTGTACTGCTAGGGTTGACATTTCTTAGTTCAGTGAGGATAAATGATGTGAATATTAATAAAGTCATATATGTTATCATGATAGGTAGAAGTGAAAGGGAAGCTTAATAAAAAAGTGTCTCACATCAAATAATCATGTTTTATTAAAAGTATTCTACAAACATTTAATATTAATGTGTAATCCTTTTATGGTTGATGAACTAGTATATTTTTGAACAAATCTGTGTGTTTTTATTTAGTTCATAGATTTTTTTTTGGCAGTGATTTTTTTCTTTTGTGTTTAATATTTCCTTTCCTTTTTCTACCTTCCTAGGGAAGAAAAGTACATTGAAAACATGCTGTAAAATGTCTTTTTCTCATACATAGCTAAAATAGATGGGTGATAGTTCAAGTAGGGTTACACTTCTAGTCCATATTTCATTGGAGTCTTTAACACACAGTGAAGTTAATGGAGTTATGGTGATTTATGTCAGCTGATGATCTAACCTTATATCATCTTGTTTTGTGGTTGAAGCACATGGTTTGGCCTGCAGAGCCTTGTCTTGTACCCTGTTTGGACAAATGAACAAAGAACATCCAAAGACACAAATCATGGTTTGTCTGTGACCCATCTTACTATAAAATAATAAGTTGCAACTTGGTAAACTTACTATTCTTTTTTTTTTTTTTTTTTTTTTTTTTTTTTTTTGTTAAATCCCTCTGTTGAAAGCAGAAGGTTTTAATCCTTCATATAAAAATCTAGCAAACGAATACTGTAACACTCTGCTGTACTTGGCCTTGGGTTCTGGGCATGTCCAGTCTTACTCTGCTTTTCTGCTGATAAGCTCTAAATTTTTAAAGTCTTCATTTTGGCAGAGGCTTCGTCTTCTGACAGTAGCAAYATTACCAAGAGTAGAACAAATTCTCTGTAGCCGTTATCATTCTTTCAGCTCTTTAATAATGAAATGCATTAACCATAATAAAATCCATATTATTTTTTCAGCTTAAAGTTTGTCTTTTCTTGATTGCTAGAACCCTTATTCAGAATCGTTTCACAATATTACTTTCTTTGGGCTTCTACTCTCTGAAGGATTGGAGATGCAAAATACCTGCTTTGGGTATCATCAGCATTAAATCTCTGGAGAATAATAGCAGATTGTTCTGTACTTTCAACTTTAACCAATGAACTCAGTACCTCAGCTGTTTTTTATTATCTATGGAAGTTGCTGCATGGCAAAAGGAACTCAGAAAAGAGTAGCTTAGATGTCACAGACCTTATGGCACATCATAACTTGAACAGTCTGTATTTATTCTTGCTTTGCCAGAGACAGAGAGATGGTGCAAGTATCGGTTACTTAAAAGAAAATGGAAATCTTGAGACCAATCAAATGCATTTTGTTTTGTGCTGGTATTGCCAGCATGACTTGTGCTCTGCTTACATGCATGTCTAGCTTGCTTCTGGACATCTGCTTTATGTTACCTCTCCTTGCCTGCTCCCCACCCTCTCTCTCAAACACACATTTGGAGGCATAAAAATAATTTCTGACAAAGTACGAATTGAGGTAAGCTTTTTTTGGGGTCTTGGGCTTTAAGTTAATTGATATTTGAGGATCCTGTATCACTAAATCCAGCGAAATAACTCAATCAAAGCAAAATACAAAAGTTTCAAACCCAATTAGTAGCCTTGCTTAATTTAAGACTAATTTAAGACTAATTTAAGATTTTCAGGAAATATTGACTATACTGGACATGCAGTGACTAGAGACACTACTGATCAATTTTGCACTTCAAAAAGATGAAAAAAATACCTAAGTCATTGTCCAAGAGTAAGAATGTTGAAATACGTGAGAAAACCCTCCCACCTTTTTGAACATCAAAACAAAGATTTTTGCTAAATAAACTATTTAGTGTATTAACCTCTGAATAATGACTGTAAGTCTTTGCACTCTGAGGGGCAAAAGTTCCTTACTAAGATGTGATAAAAATAGCTTTTGTATCAAAGATATTTCAAGCTGAGTGAAAAAGAGCCTTCAAGTGGGTCTAGACATGATGTACTCRCTAAAATATAAAGGATGCCTGTTAAAGTCAGATACAGATCTGCCTTACAGCTTGTACCAGCTGATGAATATAATGTTCTTCCCACCTTCTAAGCCCTTCAAAACAGTTGCCTATTTTATATAGTAGTTCAACAAYCAGTGTTGGAAACTTATTGATGAGCCTTGTGATTATAAGCAAACAAACGTGCTATGGTTTTTGGAGAACTTGCTGTACATCAGCTAACATTATTCCTGAAAGCTCTTAATCAGCTTCTTCTTATTCTATGATCCTTTTTATGTTTTACTCAAAAGAAAACTGAATGGAAATTCATTACACTTTTCTTTGTATCATACTTTGTTTATTTGTGTTACCCAAAACCCAGAGARGTGGTTGAGTTACTTTTCTGTCATTGTTTCCACATAAATCCTTGTTACTCAATCATGATTGGGTTGCTCTGCACAGATCCCATGTGCAGATCAAAAGAGGTGTTTTGATTGAACAGCTATGGCTTCTTCCCCATATAGAATCCATAGTGATATAAAGATGGCTAGCAACATGAAAGACCATGTATTTCTTAACAAGATGGGTTTTTTTTTGACATTTCTCATATAAATGGTATTCATTTTATTTCAGCTTGCATGGTTTACAATCACTTTTGTTTCAACTTCCTACCAGCTTTTAAAAAGGTTGCTAAATAGCTAATGAGAAGAAGCTGTAATCAGATGTCCCCAAATTGAGGTGGAGTAATTGTTTGCAGCTGTCCTTTCTGCTTACTTGTTATATAAGGTGAGGTTTTAGCTTTYAGCAGGGGTTGAACCTTGGAGACCATTTTTACTTTGCAATGCTGGTTGTAGGTAAGGTCAATTTCTTCCTGGATGAATTAGTTTTTTTGAGGAAATCTCACCATGTGTTTGTGTTAGTATATGGTCTTTTCATACTARTTTAAATTCAAAAGATACTTGGACTAATTCTCCTCTTGTCTTGGGRTTCTGGGCACATGCTGGCTCATGCTGGATAGGTTTTCTTCAGAAGGCTCTCTGTAGTGATCACTTTTCATTATAGGACTTAGATGTYTTTTGCTGCAGGATTTCTTAAAGGTACAATTGATCCCCAGAGGGAMAATCAAATACATCCATTTGAGTGGAATGCAAATCACCCCTTTTATTAAGAGCTATAATCTCTATATATCCTTTTAAGTTTATTTTTTGATAAATCAGATTTGAATCATGCAGCAGATCTCTCTATGCTAAGCAAAGCTGAATGCTAAGTTTTTGTTTGCTATGGATGTTTGCTGTGCCTCYTGTGCTGGTGGGAATAAAATGATTAAAAGCCTTGTGGATAGGTGCACACCATCATAAAAGGGTAGTGGAAAAACTTTTTGGTGAAGTCCTATGCATTCATACTTTGGAGAGAAATGTTGTAGCAGCTTGGGGTAAAAAAAGTCTGGTTTTGAGAGGGATATTATATTCAGAATACCTGCAGAAAGCTTTTGACTATATGAGTTCACTCATTACAATGATGATTATAAGTCACAGTGCTTGGGACCATTTAAATGTCTTCTTTGTGGTTAAAGTGCCTCCATCTCTGTTCCAAATTCCAGGATGACAGAACTGATTATTTTGGTTCATTCTGTACATATTATGACTTCTCTTTAAAATCTGTGGCTGCAGAGTTGGTGTGGTGTAAATTCTGTGGTGAATGARCAGACAGAAATGTGTCAAAAGTGAACTTTGCAATTTACTTACTCTCCATCACTTACTTCATAGCACTTTACAGCATGTCCCCCATACATACTTACCTTTTAATTTCTCAGTGTGGTACTAGAGCCACTTGTAAAGAAACTGTTTTTATTTTGGTAAACTTTTTTAGTGTTTGTAATCCTATTTTTTTTGGAGGGGCCTCTTAGTAATTCTTAAGGAGTTGTTGTTTGTCTTTTTTTTTTTTTTTTTTAATATAAAAATGTGTTTCATCTCTCTTTGAAAAGAAGAAAATTTTAAATTCCCAGCTGGACTGAGGAATTTATAGTGCCATAATACAAGATAATGTGCCCTGTAGAATACTTAATTTCTTTTTTTGTGTCATACTGTAACTGTCTTGCATTGATAGCAATCATTCAGTGACAATGTAGAAACGAATCCATGTGGTTTTCCTATTGAGACCCTAAGTGTCATGGCACATCATTGAAGTTTAATTGCTGTCTTATGTCATGCATAAGATATTTAATATCTGTAATCTTGGTCCAGGTCATCAGATAGGAGCCACAAAAATTATTAAAGGAATGGAGGATCTCACATATATAAAGAGGCTGAGGGAGATGGCACTGACTATTCAGCCTGGAAGGGAGAGGGCAAGTTTCTAAATGCTTGATGGGAGGGAATGATGAGGAGGGAGTCAGATTCTTCTCAGCACAGCCGGCTGACAGGATGAGAAGCAAAGTTTTCATTAAAAACCATGAAATTCTGATTGACCACAAGAATTTTTTTTTAACTGTAGAACACTGGTCAAACATTGGCCCAGGTTTTCCCAAAGAGGCTGTGGAATTCCATCTGAGGAGTTACTCAAAACCTGGCTGGACAACCTGTCCTGTTRCCCTGGGCAGTTTCCTGCAGGAAGGCTGGACTAGGTCTAAACAGGTCACATCCGTCCTCAGTTACATGGTTATGTGTAAAGGCCATATGTATTGCCATATTTTTTTCAAMGGGATTCTAAGTAGAAATACAACTTGGGCCTCAAATACCCTTGGACCAAAATAGTTCTTRTTGCATTCCACAGTTATAACATCCCATGGGAACAGTATGATTTTTCCAGTTTCTCCAAACCAGTTTCTCTTTTTTCCAGTTTCTCTTTCAACGCAGGGAGCAAGAGTTGCTGTCTCCCACATGCTAGCATAATCAATATGTGTTCTACACAGCACTACCTGTCTAAAATACAGAAACAAGTCATCTAATAAGTTTCCTGACACGTCACAGTGTAAAATCTGCTGTTTAGTTGCTTAAAATGTTTTGTTCAGGCTAATTTTTATCTTAGGTCTGTATATTCTACCTTTCTCCTACTTTATTCTTTTTTTACTCAATTTTGGTGTAGTGAAAACTACAATTGGTGCAATTTAGCTTTTTCCTGAAACTGGGGGAAAAGAGYAATTTGTCCCATGTCTTTTTTACTTCAAGCAGGTTGTCAGGAAAATTGGCTGAGCCTGTAGGCACGTATGTTTTCCATATATTGTGTCTGGTACTTAGACTGACTTTTCCTATCCTTGYACATCTGCTGTGGGCTTTGCTGGGTTCAGTGGCCTTAGATGAGTCATAAAAATCTCTTGTGTGTTGTCACTAATGCTTTWGCTGGCCCAGATAGCTGGAGCTGTCTACTTCAATGAAGGAGCATTGTGTGAGGGCAGCAGGAGTGTAAACTAGGACAAGGATCCCTTTGGCTTTAAGGTCTACTGGCAATGAGGTACAAATATGTAAAGGGAAGGGATTCTTCATTTTTACTTTTATGGGTGATGGGAAAGAAAGTTGGTGAGCTGCTGCTCCTGCCTCTTTTAGCGGTCACCTTGGACCGTGAGCTTGCATGTACAGTGTGGCAGCAATGGCACACAACTGCTGTTGTCAGAAGCTGAGAGAACAGGGGAATATCTGAAATAAAAAAATGTAGTGGACCCTTATTTCTGCTTTCCTAAAAAAAAGAGAGGGTGCTTCTTGATAGGAAATTTAAGAAGTTAGAGGTATTTGGCCACGACTGCCTGAAGAAGGGCACCCACATGCATTTAAGAGTGGGAAACAAGAACATGTTCTACTCCAGTGGCTCTGGGTCTTTTTTTCTGGTTATGACTTGAGAGCTTCATCATGGGGTTCAGTGGGTGACTTTTTTTTCTTTTGTCTTTCCACCACAGCATTAACCTTCTTGATGTTAATGCAAGCAATTGTGAAACACCTAAAATCCTCCATAGGATCAGGGTGGATGCAACAGAGCCTCAGKACTTTGGGACAGCATCTCACTGATGAAGCCCAGCAAGAGGGTGAAAATGTTTTGAGCTAATTATCACACATGATGTCCCTTTTAAACAGGTTTTCTAAAGAAAGAGGCTTCAATGAGCTGTGTTTGCCTTTTCAGCCCATCAGTCCATTYGAACCAGATTTAGCAGGGTCATGAGGTACTTAAAAACATGAAGTTTTGATTTTCATGAAAATCAATGCTTGTTTTTGAAATGAACTAGCGCCATATCRAGGAAGGAGCTATGCTGAGGTCAGCAGGCAAGCTTCCAGGCTGATCTGCACATGCACAAAGGCTACATATGGCAGAATTGGTCCCAGAAACTGCTGCTCCTTGCCCAGGCTTTATGCACAGGASCTGTTTGTGTTGGGGAAGGGGAGGATGCAAGCAAGTAGGTCACATTCAAAGAAATYGGCTTTTTTTTCTTTTCTTTTTTTCCCTGCTCTTTGGKAAAATTCTTGCAGGAAGTGTATCCTCCTTTTCCCAAAAAATATCTGAGGCAGACAGCTAGATGATGTCTAGTTATCAGAACACAAATGTCTTTGCTTATTCTGTCCCACTAAAGGATTTCTCTCACTGCCTCAACTTGTTCTGCAGCTGTAGAAGAGTTTTACTCTCAGGTTTCCATTTTATTCTGTCCTTTTAGGATGTGCAGGTTTAGAAATAGAGTTGATTTGGAATATGTAAGTTTGAAGAGCTGGATTTTCTTTCCAATCACAAACTGAAGAGCTAGCCAGGGAAAACTTCAGCTTTCTTCAGTGGTCTTAAAATTCCCATGGTAGTGTCTTGACATATTTCAGTCTTCAAGAAATCAGTTCCTCTCATCTAAAGCAGCTGTATAATTTTTGCTAGCTGTTTGAAATACGTACAGAATTATTTTTTATCCTTTAAATGAATCATGCAAACCTGAACTTCCAAGGCAGTTAGGAAAACTGTGGAGAGTTGATAGCACTTTGTTTCAAYAAACAAACAAACCAGCCAACCTAAATTCCCCATCTTCAAAGAACTTTTCTGTACCTGCTCAGCACGTGCTTAGCTGTGTRGGTTTGTTTGGGAGAATATCATAGCTCGTATTTATAATGCACATTGTAATATGCATCTCGTGGGAAGGTGTGGAAGGGGAAGTTGAAATGGCTCTTTGCTGATGATAAAATCAAAACAAAAACAACTGCCGATTCCCCGGCCAGCTAGCTTGCTGGGACATTTTTATAATTCTTTTACTCTGTTGTTGGAGGACTCCAATTAGCCTCAAACTGGAGCTCGCAGCTTGTGTGTGAAACAGGCAGCTGCTGGCACGCAATCCTCCCTGAAGTTGTTTCCTTTCCTTTTTCCTGAGATTTCGCGAAGGGGGGGAAGGGGCTGGAGTCACATGGATACAAAGCTTTTGATTAATGTCCAAGTCTGTGCTGCTGCGGAGGCTTTCCAACCTCTCAGCTAGCAGGGCGAGCTGGGAACCAGTGACCGCTCGTTTCCTCCAGGCTGTGTCCCCTTCCTGACGGGAAAGCAGCGCGCTCTGGGGTGGCTCGTCGCCTCCGGAGCTGCGGGAGCGGGGGCTGTGGCTGGGGACCRGCCGGAGCCCGGCCCCGCTGTGTGACTTGGCGGGGTCTTTTGTTGTCCTTGTCCGCGGCGCAGCGCCGGGGCGCTCGGGGGAAGCGCCGGGCTGGGAGCACCGATCCTCCTCGCTGCACCATGACAGAAGAAAGCAAAGGGGAAGGCAAGGGGGAAAGCGGGAAGGACTTGGAGAAGCAGCTTCGCTTACGGGTGTGTGTCCTCAACGAGCTGCTCAAGACGGAGCGGGACTACGTGGGCACGCTGGAGTTCCTGGTGTCGGTGAGCGGGGCTGGGGCCGGGGCAGGCGGGGAGCGGCGGCACCGCGGGACTCCGGGCCGGGGAGGGTTTGACTCCGAGCTTTTTCTTCAAAGGGAGGGACACTAACAGGTTTTGAAATAGCCGAAGAGGGGTCTTGTCCCCCCATTCCCCGGCCGCGCTTTGGTGCTGGTGATMTCGCATCTCYGCACGCGGTAGCGGATGGGGKTGATGTGTTTGTGTTCCCCCAAACYCAACTGGTGTGGGGGCTGGTGCTCATTTCAGGGCGCCGCTGTTCCACTACTTGAGATTGTCCGGGAAACCCAGCGGTGCWGGGGGGAGGGGGGAGGACAGAGGGGGTGCTGGTGTGCAGCAGCTGCTTGGCATTAAAGCCACATGTGGCATTCACTCCTGTCTTGTGATGCAGGGTCAGCTGGGAAGGTAGTGTGTTCTGCTGAGCTGTGTGGTGGCAKTTTTATCTTCCTTCTACATTTGACTCTCACTGTTGAGAGGATTATTGGTGGTAGGTAATACCCGAGTCCGAAAGGCAGGAGTTCTCAGTCTCTCAAAAAGCCAAAGTGACAAATGATTGCAGAGCAGATGTGGGCAGTGTTTCATTTGTGCCTGATCTTGGTAGCATCACTTTAGGACTCTGATATGATAAATATGGCCAAATCAGCTGCTTCAGTTTGTAAAAGTTTTCACAGTAGCTCCATCATACTTTTCTCTCCCATTGAAGAGGGGAAATCCTTCCAACTGCAAACTTCCTGCTTTGCTGCCTTGAGAATTCTGGACTTTCTGCTTATTACCATGAAAGAGGAAATTCTTAAGTTGGCTGTGACAGGGAGAATAAAAGCACAGACATTGGAGTGAAATAAGATCTASAGAGTAGCTTATTTTCTCCATATGTTTATCCTCAGCAGAACCATGAAAAATGGTAAATGGTCCAATGTGTTTTCTTTTTTTTTTTTTTAATTTAGCATGTGTGTTTGAAAAAGTGGATGTGCAATTGTTTTGTTTGCTTCCATTTAATGATAGGCTTTACCTATCTAAAAATGGTATAAAAAAAATCTATCTTAAGGCAATGTTCTTTCATATTTTACCTTGAGCCAAAAATTTGGTGTATGCCAGAGTCTTGAATAATTTCAGCAAATTTTGATTTGCTGTAGCAGATGAATTTTGATTTCTGTAGTATTTGTTTATGCAGTAAGTGCTCAAATTCTCCCAAAGATCAGAAGCTGTATGTGTTTCAAGTTATATCCAGACATTAAATTCAGTCATACGTCTTTCTGCAGTTTGGATCAAGATGATCTAAATAAATCATATAGAGAAAGGGAGAAGGGTTGGCATTAAATACTTGGTATACATCAACTTTTCAGATTCATTAATGATTGTGGACAGGCTTCAAGTGACAGTTCAGAGATGTAAATCCTTCACAGAGAAATGTCACATGTTTTAACTATACCTCAGTTTTGTTTGAGGAAGCAACTTGTGAGCTTTCCTCTGGTATACCTGCTAGGACTGCTGTTGAGAGCAGYAGAGGTGGTGGCTTTATGAGAGTCAAGGAAATGGGGCCAGTATGGAGATTATCATTTTGATTGAACATAAGCCATCAAAACCATCATTGTGAGAGGGATTGATGTTCCAGTCAAAGTTAAGAGTTAGCTTTCCAGGTCATCTCATCATCATCAGTGGCGCTCATTGTGTTAGAAACCATGTTTCCTTTGTGACTGAGAAGCTGAGGGCAGTTATAGTCTCCCTAAGTGTTTGCTCAGAGTACCTGCAGTTTTCACTCTAGTTAATAGGACATAGGGTATTCACTTAGATAAACGAAAAAAATTCCTTTGCATGGAGAGAAGATGAAGAGGTTATAAGGAGGAAGTGACTTTGCTGGTGTGTGTTGACGTGGGAAATGCTTTGCTGGTTTCTCCACTCTGGAAACATATCTTATTATATGCTAGATTTATTTAGGTTCTTTTGTTTATGTTRGAATCAAAAAGTCTTGCTGAGAAAAGATTTCTGGTTGGTTATTTAAAGTATTTTTGTTTCTTTACTCATCTGATTCCTCATCCTCTACTTGTCATCACAGTGTGGTGAGAAGTAGCTTGGTTTGTATRTTCTGTCAAAAGTCTATAACACTGTAAGGTGCAAAGCAGAAGATTTGATATATTTGTTACTTTATTAAATAGAAGTAGCTGAGTAGTCATTCCCATGCGAGTTCATTCATCTTTTTGGCTTTATGCTGTGTAAATACAGTATATTGCTTTATATCTGCACTCATCACAAAACAAAKCTGAGTGGAAAGGTCTGGTTGTGTCAATATTATTCTTTTGTGTCTCCTGAATCTTGCAGTAATAAACTGTAGTAATGTAGCCTGGTGAGACTTCAGTGATACAGAGCAATAACAATTTTGGGCCAATTGCAGTGAGGTATGTAAACATGTGTGAGGTGAATAAACTGAAGTTGTCCAGTAGTTGCAGCAGTGTTGGARGGAGGAACCATGCACAGGAAATTATGAATAAATGCTTACACTTTTCCTTCAGACATTTCATTATAACATTCACAGTGTCATTGCAATACCAGTTTTTGTTCTTTCCAGCATTTCTTAGAAGATCAAGGGATGGAGAAATTTACTTAAGACACTAAAACGCCTTTTAGAATTGTATCTGTAGATCGAGGGGTTTTTTTTGTGGGTGTTTTTTTTTTATTTTTTATTTTTTTTTTAAATAAGCTACAATATTAAGTGTCTGTTATGAACAATTGATACTTTACTGGCTAAATTGGCAGTTGGGCTTTTTCTGTTTCTGGTTGTGTCTGATGGTGATCATACCATCTTCCTATGGCAAAATCTTTGTTTTCCAATGAAAGAGAAGCTGTACTTGCAAGGATAGAGAAAAGTATTTTTTTTCTTAGCAAAATGGACTTTCTGAARGGCACAAAGAGACAGTTGGTGAATATTTTCTCCATCTATCTAAAATAATTCCAKGTAATCTAACTGTGTAACTGAATAATTAATATTACTTTGAATACTTACGGTGAAGATGCTTTTAAAAAATTGTGACTTTAGACTTTATGAATATATACCTTATCTATTTTATTATTTATGGCAAATGGCCAAATGTGTATATTTACCATGATCTGTGTAAACATAATGAAAATTTCCTGTGTTGCCTGATAAACATGGTTAGCCTGGAGAAAAGGAGATGGAGGGAAAACTTTAATACTCTTTAAAAGTACCTGAAARGWAGTTGTGGTGAGGTTGGAGTCARTMTTTTCCTCASTAAMAATGACAGGACAAGAGGAAATGGTCCCAGGCTGTGCTAGGGTAGGTGTAGGCTGGATATTAGCAAAAAGTCATTCATTGAATGGGTTTTCAGCCTGCCCAGGGAAGTGTTGGAATCCATGTCCCTGGAGGTGTTCAAAAACCATRTAGAWGTGTCACCTGGGGCACAGTTTAGTGGTGAACATGGCAGCACTGGATTGCTGCTTGAACTMRATGATCTTGGAGGTCTTTTCCAACATTAACAATTCTATTCTATGACTGGCTAACTCAAGCAAAACTATATTAACTTTTCGAAGATTCTCATTGGTCCATGATTTTATGCTGGGGAATGTATGACTRTAATTAAAAGTTTTTAAAAAATAGTTGACTATTTTTGTAATTTGGTAAGTATTTTTATGCGAGGTTTCATTTACTGTGTAATGAGGGTACTCACTTGAGTCCTCAACACAGCAGTAGTAAAGAGACCAGTAAAACTGTGGGTAGAAGTTGATGAGAAATTAAAAAGCATTTAATAGTRAAGAGTTGCTAAAAAGTGGCTGATTAAATTTGTCACCTTATTACTTGGTATAAGGCTTAGTTCTTATGATTGTGATTTACACTGACTGGCTGGTAAAGGCAAACCAGGCCATAAAGAATTTTGGGATGCMTGTACATATATGTYTGTATGTATATATAYRCACATGTATATAAGTATATAAAATGTACATATACATTTTTTGGAAAGGAACTTTTTTTTGGAATAGAAATTGGAAATGTAATAGATCTGCTACGCTTGGTACTTCAGGGGATATCCATGGAAGTAGAGTTTATTTTTCTATGGCAGAGATTGTTTCTCTGGCGCAGTTTCGCGTTCTGACAAATTTGACGTTGATGGGAATAGAAGCAGATGTTGGCACTCCTGTAAGCCTTCCCCACGGCCTCAGCTGGGGTGGCTAGTTAGATCCTGAAGCAGCTGGGGGAAAAAAACAAAGCTAGTTTATTATGTAGACTATGGTATGGTTTACAGGGTCTCTCAGTGGAGATATATATATATATGTTTCTGCCAGTTAACGCTCAAGTATCAGTTTGATTTCATTACATCCGTCCTACTGTATTGTCTTCTGCTTTCTCTAAAGTGAGAAAATGGTTAGTTTTCTTTAAATGTGTGCCCTGTTAAGGGAAGCTGAATCTTTGCTTTTCAATGGGTATAAAGAGATATTGTTTATAAGGTTTATTGTAGAGCCTTTTCGGTGTCTGTATGACTCCTCAGGATCCGTATTCCTCTGCTGAACCTTCCCTGTCTCTTGGCACAATACATTTTTCTCTGATTAATTAGCTGGATAAGTGATTATAGTAAATGAAACTTCAGGTAACCTTTACAGTCCAATTCAGTGTTACTAACCCTGACTTGCAACAGAGGATTTGTGTCCTGGATGAAAACTCCTCAAATGGTTAGGCTAGATAATAAAGTTAGGTCTTGGGCTTTCCACAAAAACCAACAATTTATAAATTATCTTCTATGGCTGCAGTTTGATACAGAAACAAATGTGTCTCTGTTGGTTTTGTGTGCATGTGTATGTATCATGGTATGCCTTAAATTGGTAGGATCCCATAAGGATCTTGTAGCCCCACTCACTGAATATGTTATATCTCAATTACAGTGAYGATTAGTGACTTCATGGTGGTTTGCATAATTACATTTATATTTTATAAAAGGGATTTAAATGAATGGAAGGGAAGGGTTTTAGCTGGCTGGGTTTTTTGATAAGGTTATGTGATTTCCTTTCTCTTCAGGAAAAGAAAAACAGCATTCTATGGCTACTTCATCATAAGAAGTCAAAAGGAAGTGCAAACACAATTACCATAGAAAGTCAATATCTTTTCCATTCACTTCCAATTTCTGCTGTTTTTAACTTGCTTTAGTGTTAACRAAAAATGTGAGCATGGTATTCTATTTTTATTTGACTTTGCTTGTCTATATCAATAGCACCACCTGTGGTCCCCATCAGAGTAAGTGTAACTGCTTAAAAGCTGTTTATTTCTTTGTAACCCCTGTCCCCAACGTTGAACACTCTGCTATATGGAGTGGATTAGCAAGAAAGGTATTTTTTGTGTGTTTTCACTAGCTGAGCACARAGTTCATGCAATGTATGACAATGGCAAAAAGCAGAGTTTTTTTCCAAAGAATTTTCAAGTACGTATCTTATCTTGTTTGGAGTTGGAGTGYTTTATGCTTTACTACAGACAAATGTTTCATACTTTTCAATGCTTTTCCTCTTACTGCTCTCAGATGCACTTAGATATATTGAGAAA
This sequence comes from Malurus melanocephalus, assembly GCF_030028575.1. Lineage (NCBI taxonomy): Eukaryota > Metazoa > Chordata > Aves > Passeriformes > Maluridae > Malurus > Malurus melanocephalus. The sequence continues at coordinate 454,984 of NW_026623264.1, forward strand.
AATTCTTCTTTAGGAAGAAAGGTGGTTTGTTTATCTGTTCAGTGAAAAGTTTAGAATACTGAAAGGAAAAATCTTTGTTTAATAGCATTTAAGAAACTTTTCTCAAGACTTACTGTAGACTAAGACTTTAATGTGCTTAGAGGTGTTGTACAATTTCATGATTTATCTGTATTTATAAATAAKATGATATTTGCAATGTTCCAGTTATTCCTTTGCTCTGACTTATAGCTCAGTCCTAACTCTCCTGACACCCATATTTCACAAATTTGTAGTGTGAGCTGCTAATTTAGAAGAGACCACTTGGAGGGGACCATCAATCAAAATGTCCAGGTTGAAGTTATTTTATGCAGCCTAATGCTGTGGAAGAGTATGCTGTTTGCAGTGATTTTAAATATTTATGGAGACATATTTGTCAACCCCTTTCAGTAGTAATTTTTGTCGCYGTTTTATAAATGCCAGGCTTTAAAACTATGCATTCCAAGGTTGGTTTGTATTTATTTGGTAAGGTTAGCATGAAGAGCATTTTTTCAATTAGATGAAGTCGAAATCATTTTACCTCTATTATACCATGTGAGGAATTGAAAAATTCTTCACGTTGGTAACCAAAAGGAACTGTATTTTGGCCCAAATAAATCCAAACTGCTGTAGTTGACCTAAGATACTGGTGGGGACAATTTGCTAGTCTGTAGAAGGCTGTAACCATGTATCTCTATGTAAAATATATGGCCTGATTTGAAAAGGGATTGGATTACCCATGAATGAAATATAGGCTTGAGCAAGAGAATAAATTTTATKTAAGACCCTACCTTGTTATACAGGTTTCTTGGCTAACTTTGTCCACTTAAGTACTCAAGCATATTCCATTTCAGAAAATTTGTTTGACTGTTTTTGCTTTAGGACTCAACCACAAGCATATTGATTGGATTTTCTGTTTGGGGTTGAGCAGGATTATCACTGTCTTTAGTGAATATGTGGATTGGCGTGGGAGTGGCTACTCAGGAGGAATGCAAGAATGAAGAGAGCAAAGTGGAGTCACCATCCCTGRAGGTGTTCAAGAGGTGTCTGAATCTGGTGCTGGGTGATGTGTTTTAGTRTTTGAATCCTGTGCCTGGGATGGAACAACTCTGTTCACCTGTATGGGCTGGGGGCTGCAAAGCAGCTTTGCAGAGGTGGCTCTGGGAGTAATTCTGGACAAGAACTGGAATGGGAGTCAGCATTGCACCCTTGCAGTRGAGAAAATCATCATCCTGAGGGTCTTCTGGCAGTGGTGTTGCCAGGAGGTCAAGGGAGGTSATTCTTTACCCTCTACATCTGTGAGAYTTCTAAGAGCCACATTGTTGKCTCCCTAWTTGAAGWAATAATTTTACCTGYTGATGCAAGTCTGGTGGAGGGACCRACCAGCAAGGTGAGGAGGGGCTGAGCATATTGCTGCAAAGAGGCTGAGAGAGCAAGGTTTCTTTGGCCCTAAGAGAAGGCTCAGTGGAATTTTTATTATTATCTACAATTCCTGGATGGATGGATGTGGGCAAGGTGCAGCCACATTCCTCTCAGAAGTGCACAGTGGAAGAAGGAGACGCCAAGGAAAATGGAAATTCCAACTCAATGTGAAGTTAAAAAACATTGCTTATGATAAAGCTGGTCAGAAACTGGAATAAGTTGCCCAGAGGCTGTATTTTGTTTTGTTTGAAGATCATCTGGTCAGGGCTGGACTACCTGTTCTAGATGACACTGCTTTGTTCAAACAYTTGGGCCAGATGCCCTCTGGAGTTTCCTTCCAACCCCCATGACTCATCAATTTGCAGTTTATTGCTATGATAAAAAGGAAAAAAGGCAGAATGTTTGGAAGTTTCAGCCAGTTTCAGGGGARCAGATTTTTCAGGGTTACATCTCTCCTTTGTTCCCTTTATACTCTGAAATTGCAGTGCAAATGACCAGGCCATAGAGTTAGCAAACAATTATTCAGAATTCAAGAGGAAACTCAGGTACACAGTTTTGGGGTTTTCAAATTTCAACTGTATTATATTTGCTCAGAAAATAGATTATCTGTCACTTTTATACTATTTTCTATTCAGAGGTCTCTCYGTGCATTGCTTTCATTAATAAATCAAACCTGCGTGGTTATACAAATGGAAAACTTAGAGACAGATCTTGACTTTTGGATCCCAGTGGAAGTTTGTGGAAGAACCAGAAATATAATCTGATGTCTTGATTCCCAGTTCAGTACTCTGACAGCAAAGCAGCCCTTTCTCTTCATWTATTATTGATGCTAACAGAATGGTTGTCTACTTAAAATGTCTGAGAAGCTGCAAGGATAACTGTTTAAAGCCAGCTTCATTTTGTGCAAGCTTGATTGCTCCTGTGATTCTCATGGGCTGCTCACAGTTGAATTTATCCTGTTGTAGAGACAACTCTGAGAAATTAGGGGTTGACACTTCCTTTAGGTCCCATGAGACCTCCAGATTGTCCTTTGTGCTTTTGGCAGTCTGGATCAAGTCATCTGGCATCCCTGATGAGCTTTCAATTTCAAGGCTGAAGAACATGAAGGGAATATGTAGGAGAAAGAGAATTGAAGAGAGTACTGGAAAAAAACAGTAATACATTGTAGTAAGATGGCTTTCTTTGTTTCAGTGTCATTTATGTGGTGCAGGCCCCTTGACAAATTGATAATATCTTGCTGAATGGAACAGAATAACTAGTCTAATCCTTGACCTTCCTAGGGAAGTTTTATGGTTTGAATTCTTGGTTCAAAATGAATTTTTTTCTGCAAGTGCTGATACTTGCGCCTGAAGTTCTAGTACATTATATGCATTGGTATCTTTACTTTCTAAATACATTTTTGCCTATTATAATAATTAGAGCAAGTGACCAGTATCAATTGAAATGGTGGTGAATTTACATTTTTAAAGTGTTTTAAAATTTACATTTTAAAATTTACATTTTAAAATTTACATTTTTAAAGTGTTTGACATGTAAAATATATTGTTGTTTTTCCAAGGCTATTTAAAAGGAATCTAATTCCTAGAGTGAGAGATGAATGTGTTGATTTAACAATCGCAGTCTTTTTATGCCTAAATCAAATATATTGTGACAGAGTGATGTCTGGGATGCTATGAATTTGTGCTACAAGGCTGGAAAACCACCTCATTTTATTGCTTAATATGTGCTAAGTTTCCTTATCCAAGGAATTTAAGCATCTGGTGTATCTGGATTCCTAGAAGATCTAGCATGTGACAGGATGCTTTGAAATGACATCCTCTGAGATTCTGTAGTTGAGAGTGGTCTTTGCCCTCTGATTGCAGAGACATTTGAGACTTAAAAAGACAYGGCAGCAGCTGAAGCTCTGCGGTGTGTAAGCACCACTTTCATTAAAAAGATACCACAGCCTGACAAGGTAGAGGGAAGAAAAAGTGGCACGCACCTGTAAAATTAACGTTTTGTCACTTGTAAAATGTCTGTGGCTGAATTGTTTGTATTTATCCATTTATTGCCTGGGAGGGAGAGCTATTTTGCAGAAGCCATAGGAAGCAGGAAGACAATAAATAAGTCCTGATTCATAAAATGCCTTTGTAAAAATGGCYACCCTGAATTTATAATGAGAGCTGCTTCCTTCCTTTCAGTGTCTGCTGGTTTTTGTTCATGAAATGTATTATAAAATGCCACTTTAAAATGACCTTGCAGGATRTGCTAAAGACCTAAAATGAGAGGTCTGTGACAAGTTTAAGAAAAGGTTTCTCCTGGTGTCCTGATTCTGGCCAAGACAGGGTTAATTTTTGCAATAGACAAGAGGGGGTGTGGCTAKGATTTGGCGATTAATCTGTACCATCTCACATCATTGGTGGGGGGAAGGGGAGTCTCTTCTGGGGAGMAAGGGCTCCCTTCTGGTCAGGGTACCATAGTGGAGGCAGTGGTTGGGTATTGTTTCCATCTGAATTGTTCACCTCTTTCTTGTGCCCTCTGCCATTAGTAATGCTGCTGTTACTGTTTTCTTATCTCATTGCTGTTTCCAGTAAATTAATTCTTATCTCAACCTGTAATCTTTACCTTTTGTGCCTCAAATTTTCCTCTGGGGAGGAGGGAGCAGGGGGTAAGTGAGCAAACGTGTGGTTTCAGTGGGAGCACTAAATCGGGAAATATAATTCCTAAACTAAGACACTCAGTAATATTTTTTATAATGGTAGATAGCATTACTTAGGGAGGTGATACTTCACAACTGGGGGTTGTCTCCCCTGAAGATTGTAGGTGTTGTACTTGGTTACAAACTAAGTGATTTTTGAGTTTGATTACTTTGTTTTTATATTTGTGTATTTTTGTTTTCCTTTTTATCTTCTGAATCTGTATCCCACAAAATAATCCCTTTTGCTCATTTTAAATGTCCTGTCTAAAATTTTGTGAAGTACTTGCATCACTATTTTTCTTGCTGGAAGTTCAAGTCTAATTATTCCTTTTATGGAGCCCTTTTGTTACTTCGACCATCTTACAAACTCCTTTGTGATGASTTCTTCTGGTGTCAATATCATTGATCTTAAATCTGGTTTTGTTCTTATTCTTTTGCCAGAGGGCAAAAATTAATATCCCAAATGTTTATAACAGATGTTTGAGGTACTGAATTATGACTTTTCTTGTTAGAATTCTGTTCATCCTCCTTCTGCAATGTGTAGTTAGCACCTTACTTATGCCCTTTTTTCTTCTCTTTACTTTCTTTTGAATATCAAAAGTGTTATTTTTAGAGTTTGGGCAAGATGCTTGAAGTATGACTTGTGGCTGCCATTCACTTCTTCTCACCRTTCTGTTTTCCTGTGTGAGTGGGGAAAAGATGTAAAGAGAGGTSTCAGTGAAGGATTAAGAAGCCAACACCAGGAATAAATACAGTGAGACCAATGAGATTTTATTTCTGTGCTTGGGAAATAGGAAGGAGAAAATATTAATGAAAAATACCGTAGCATGGTGGAAAAGGAAGAAGGAAGGGTTTCTAGTTTTAAAAATGAAAACTTGCACAAAAATCCGCTTTGACACAGGGCAAGTACGTGATGAGATCTCSTACTGTAGTGTCTGTTAATAGGAGAGGCATCACTGGCTTTTGCAGTGTTAAATGAGATGCTGCTCATGGTCTCAGAAGTTAACTGTGTTACTGGATGTTTGCTGTGAGTGTGGAGCAGTGGGGTACAAGTGCAGTATTTCTTAGACATCTTCAAATACAGCCTGAGGTGGAAAAATACCATTATCTTTGAATTTGGTTATTGTGTGCTAGTTTTCTTTTGTTTTATGATAAAATATGTAATGTCAATATTTTTCAAGAGGTAATTGAAATTTTTTTTTTGTTGGAGAGAGCAGCAGCATGTGAGCTGTCTTTGGTTAACTTTTTTTACCAGTAGGAGACCTCCAGGTTTTCAGAATAGTGTGACTAATTGAATGTTTTGAAAGTGGTAAATTGTAGATTGCTTCATAATGTTGGAAATACTTACGGCAGACCTGAGATTCTGTGAGATAGTGTTACAGAGGAGACAAATATTAATTAGGAGGATTGTTTTCTCTAGAATCTGTTTCTCTAGTAGAATCTGTTGATTTCTCTAAGGGGAGTGGTTCCTTTTCAGTTATGATGTTGGTTCTGTAATTCAATTACACAGAACAGCACATAAATATCACTAATAATAATTAATGAATGGAAATCACAAAATTAATTGATGCAGTTACCACRTTTATATATCTTGTTACATATCTGGAGGGATTCTTTATGTGGGTGGGAGCAGAAGAGTGAAGAGTTGATGGCAGTAACTTTTTGTTTACTTAAAGGTTCATTTATCTCTTTGACACTGCATGAGATCCTGTTTATTAAGAATAATGCCTGGAAGTTGGCAGTTATATTYTGTATGAGTGTGTTAATTTCTTCCCATATGCTATGAGGTTGTCTTCATAGGAAATAAAGGGACTTTTTCCCATGTTTAGTTGCACTGAACTGTTACAATGGTCAGACCGGACAGAAACAATGGGAAGGAAAGTTTCCTGTTTTCTGTAAATATTGAAGAGGTCTTTGGCCCTTACTGAGGAGTATCTTCAGTCCAAGTGTGAGTGCACAGCAAACTGATTTTTATTACTGTGTGAATATGCTGTGATCTTTCTTGAAAATCAGTGCTTCACTTTTTTCAATGTTTTACAGGCAATTTACTCTCTGTTCTCCCTGTCTCAATCACATGTCAGTATTTGCACTTAGAAATAGTAAATGACAGCAGGGAAAGCTTGAAGTGGCCTCTTTATAAACAGTCAGATATATTAGGTTTAGAATACTTTTGGATAGGTGATGAAATAAAGTTTGGGCCTGACTGATATCTTCAGAAGGAAACAGGAGAATACAAATATAGTAGACTTGAAAACTTTTCATTATAGTAAGGATCTGAACTGCAAAAATGAATCATGCTTTGTTTTTAGTTTACTGTGCCAGGACAAAATTGGGGAAGGCTGGTAAATCAGCATCTTGGCAAATACAGTGATGAATTTTTCATGTGAAGCTGAGGAAAAATTACACTGATACTACTACAGTATAAGCTGTGGTTTTCCATAGTTGAGCAAAGACAAAGCATTTGAATGGCCCCCCCTAAAGACACTGTGAAAATATTTTCAGTCAATATTCAGCCTACATGTTGCAAAGAGATTGCTTGTGTTTAAATTTCACATATATGTAGTAATGAACATTCCCATGAGTTGTGGGAGTTGTGGGACCTTCAGCCATGATTAAAGATTATTTTAATTGGAATACATGAAGATAAAAGTCTAACAGGAGCTGTATGACTGGTACAATTACTTCATGATTTGATTCAGTAGACCAAGAGAAGAAACCTCTTCCAAGTTAAAAAGATTTTTTTTTTTTATAACTATAAAATTGTATTTTATAGTTACAGTAATTCATCATCTGTTACACTATCAATTTCTAAGTAATTATGTTGACTAGTTACAACTCAATCTYATCAAGTTCTTAACTTGGATTTTGTAATGCACATTTCAACACATTTTCACTTTACAATCCAGTAAAACTTAGGTTTTCCGAATTAATTTGCAGGGTACTTCTTTGCTGCAAAGTCTTTCTGATAATGGGATTCTTTCACATGCTTTCTTGGGTCTGAGTCAAAATTTTCAGGTGAATTGGTGAAAGGGAATTATCTTTTATTTTCCAAAGCTTTTCTTGTTTCACTGTCAAACTTACTTGGTATACAAATGCACTTTAAAATGGTTATCAATGCAGTATTACATAAAATACTGTGTTGTCCTGACATTTAAACTAATTTTATGTAGATTACTATGTGGTATGTGTGAGCAAGCGATGCTGGCAATTGCTGTATCATGAAAAATGCAGGACCAAATGAAGTTTATTTGTGCATCCTGGGAGAAATGTGTGCTGGAAATACACKGGATTAATTAGTTTTCAGCTTTATTGCAGGAGCATTCAGCACAAAACAATTTTTGCACTTGTAGCTTTTGCTAATATAAAAGYGTGGTGTTTGGATCAAATGATATTACAATAGGAAAAAAATATTAAAATATGACCACCATGATGACCATTATGYATTTGCATATTGCCCATATTTTTAATGAAAAATTCCCCATATTTACTTGCCAAGTGCAGTTTGGCTTTTGACTGCAAGAACTGTTAGATGTAAACCAGGATTTTGGCAAAATGTTATTTTGTGTCTAAAATGTTTATTCTTTGTGTGCTGTTGTCTTTCTTAATGTACCATGGCAGTAAAAGCTGTAATGGCTATTCCATTCCTTTTCCTGTTGTTTTCCAGCCACCAAACAGCTCTGGGATAATACAATGCTCTGACTTTCCTATTTATTTCTAAAACTTTTAATTTCACTGAGTAAATGTTTTTCATATTCTGACTAGTGGTAATGAACAAAGGATTTACTACAGTTATGCCACAGATGTCCAAAAGGAATTTATCAGTATATTACAGCAATTCTAGTTAGTGACCCTSAATTGTTCCATTGGTAGATAATCAGACTTGAGATAGGTGCAGCATTCCTTGTCAATGGGGCAGCTGTAGCTTTTCTGTGCATTGCATAGGGGTAGCAAATATTTGCATATTGAACACTCCTGTTGTGGTCTGAAGTCTTGCACAGTGAAAGGTTTCAGGGTTTTTTTTTTTTTCTGGTAAACGAAAAATGTACATGAACTGCAGATTTGCCACGTACCACCAAATCCCACTTCTAAGGTTTTGAGAGAAAATGAAGCATCTTAAAATAAYATTTTTGTCCTTTAAAAAGCCTCTGTTACTACAGTAAACTCCAGTATTGTTGAGAACTATTGTTTTAATGAATTTTTGGAGTTAAAGTGACTACCACAGGTGCTTTTAAATACCAACTTTTATAAAGGCTTGTCACATAATTTTATAAATTAATTTCTAACTTCAGTAGGTTGTCATATACAGATATATCTAGCCCTCTGTTCCTGGTGTGTCTGTAATTGTGRTTTACAGGCATACCCAAAATATGGGTTTTTAAAGCCATGATGCGTCATGACCAGAGATRAGACATGAATATGGTTAACATAAATTACGAGGTAGCCTGATTCTGTGCCCAGGCTTAGACCAAGACCTGAGGAACCAGGCTGCTGGTTAAATTGCAGATTCTCCTCAGATCTCCAGTGCTTCTGGTGCAGAGTGAAGACCGTTCAGCTGCCAACACTCTGCTACTCCCCCTACTCATGTGGGGACAGGACTCAGGCAAGGCACTGCATCTCAACCTCTGCATGTACTTTGACTTGATAATTTATTTTTTTTTTTACTGCTCTTTTATTGACTGCTATCCAGGGCTTTGCCACCTGGCCTTGAGCAATTAAATACTGCTGCTCCTGCCAAACAGAGGCTTTGATTTTTTAAGTTAAAAAGCTTTTTCCCTTAATGAGAGAGAATGTCTTCAGTGATAAGTACTTTGATRTCTGAAGAATGAAAATACATTTGGATTGTTCCTAATTTTCTGTAAGCAAACTTTCACACAATAGACCTCTGAATTTGTATGCTCATGCTTATGCATGTCCACTTAACTGGAAATTCTGGGAAAACAAACTTTTCTTAGATATTCGGTTGGAAATGGGCAACTGATGCAATTCTAATACCAATTTTATTTCCAGGTTTGTTTTAGAGGCAAGTCAAGGTGTGCTAAATATGAATAATAAAATAATTAAGGCAGTGCAATATGTATGTAAGCATATGTGGGTGGAGGTCTGTCCTGACCTGAGACATTTACTAGAGATGCCTATTTTAGGAGTTTTTATCTCGGTAGTTAATGGGTGAGGACAATTTTTCTCAAGGACAAATTGAGAGCACCTTGGGTGCTTTCTGCCTCCTTTTTCCATCAGTTACTGAATGAAGTTAAATATCCTTCCTAAAAGCCAACCAATAGATTTTTGCTTTGTTGGTTTGTTTTTCTTTAATTTCTTTCTAGAATGGCTTAGATGATTTTTAAGATTCCTTCCAATCCATCTCCAACCCCCCTGCCATGGRCAGGAGATCTTCCACAGGATCAGGCTGCTCAAATCCCCACCCAGCCTGCCTTCAGCACTTTCTCGTGTGGGTAATCCACAGCCTCTCTGAGAAGCCTGTTCCAGGGCCAAATTCATTTGATCTTCTCAAACCCAGTCCTTTCCTACAGAAATTAGTTCTTCACTCTCCCAGTTCCTGCTTCCATCTTGTGCAAATTGAGTAATGGGGCTGGGATACTTGTTGGTGAAGACAGAGGCAAAAATGACATTGAGTTCTTCAGCTTTTTCAATGTCCTGGTAACCAGGTTGCAGTATCCTTCCGGAGTGGACCCACATTTTCCCTATCTTCTGGTGCTRATGTACCTAAGGAAGTTSAKTTTKCTACCYTTGATGTCCTTGGCCAGATTTACTTCTACCACTTATTTAGCTTTCCTAATCTTCTCCCACGTTGTTTAGAGAATTTGTCTGTATTATGCTTGGGCTACCTTTCCCTGCTTCTACCCTCTTTAAGCTACCTGTTGGTGTTTAAATTTGGCCAGGGCCTCCTTGTTCATCCATGCAGACCTCCTGGCATTCTGATTTCCTGTTAAATCTAATGGAAATGTTGGCTTCTGAAGGATCTATAAATTTTCAGTTTTCCTTTAGAAACTGTTCCTTATGCTGTAAAGGATTCTTTTATTCATATCAATTTTTTTTTTTACTTTCAGTTTTTTCTGCCTGTCTCTAGTATGGCTGAAAGAAGACAGCTTTTCTCACCTCTCTTTGGTAACCAAAAAATGAATTTATTAAGTGACAATGGATAAAATGCCTGTTTCCAGAAGCGTACTTRATGTCTGTGTTTGTAAAGGCTTTTACTGAAGCTACTGTACATACTTGTAGCCCAGAAAAGCAAAAAGAAGTTAACATTATCCTGGAACTCTCGTGTCATAATGGAAGTGCTTTGTCTTGGATTAAATAAATATTTACTTGGAAMGTCCAAATTTACATTAGCTAAGAAGACTCTTAATGTGTATTGTAGATGGTGTATTCTGATAATAGAGCTGGATAACACGTAATAGGTAAGTGTTCTCAAAATGCCAGAGTTATTTGCCTGTTGTTTATGGTGCATTCAGGCTTCCATTATTTGGAGCAACTGGAACTCAAGCCATTTAGTTCCTGTCAGAGGTGCCACTTGCAGTGGGGTTGGGACAACTGGCATCTGGTGTCATTGTTGAATGGAAGATGAGAGGGAGCAGAGACAGAGACCGAGGAATGTTACAGAAACTGCTAGCCCTGCCAATAACAAACTGCAAAATAAGAGACTTGAGTGTCTGGAATTTTATTTTCTTGGCTCAAGCAWTTTAATAATTATGGGTAATAAAATTCAGATGTGTACCTATGGATGCTGGAGGCTCTCTATGGGTCTCCTGGGTTTTTGTTAGAGAAATAGCAATGAAGGTTAATTTGTTTGTCTTAGTGACATGTCTGAACCTCTGGCTAGTTCTTTCTGAGATAAAATGGCCTGCCCTAGTACAAGATGCTCCACCATCCTGTTAACCTGATCACAGGTATGAGAGAGTAGACATCAGTGCTGGTGGGGGCAAAGAGGACCTTTGGGGACCTGGAGGTGATAATTGCTTTTTTAAACAGATAAAGGACAGGGCTGGTTAATTTTTAGGTATTGCAGGGAAAACACAGCCATGTGATAAGAGAAAACACAGTGCTTCAGGTGTTAGCAATATTTTAAATACAAATTGCATATGCTCTGTGTTAGTGAGGGGTGCCTACATAGTTCGTTATTGATTTTAATTTATAAACCTCCCCCTCATTTGATCTCATGCTGTAGTATTTCAAGATTTGAACAGAAAAAGTGATTTTTAAKTTCTACATTTTAATAATTTTATAATAGATGGAAACTATGATAATGATGATTTTGTGCAGTGTACTGAGTGGTAACATTGTTCTGCATGTGGTTGAGCACTTAGCACAAATGAAATGCTTATCTTTACTGTTTTATAGCCAAGTCAGTAAAGCACAGTACATTTGATTTCAATAAACAGATAAGATGCACAAATAGTTTTCTGTGTGTTTGGTCAGGAAGCAGACACCTTCATATTTAGTAGAGTTTTATTAAACATGAGGGAGAGGCRAAGTGGAGGATGTGGTGGGGTTGTTTTCCTAATGTCAGAGAATAGGCTTTTACTCTTGTGTGAATCCAGTCAGCTCAACCAAGTGAAAAGCTCAGAAGTGCTCGTTGGAGGCTAATTAGAAGCCACCACCATCACTTCCCACTGAATCTGTTTGCACTCAGTGTTCTTGGCACCCTGCACACCRCTGCACTGATTTCACTCTTCGTCTGCCACCTTTCTACAGCCCCTGAGCCTGTTCCAGTCCACAGCCACTGGCTTGAGCAGGATTTTCCAAGCAGTTGCATCTCTGATAGCCTGCACCCTTTCAGTACCAAACCTTATGGTTGGATTGGGAAAGAATTTAACTCTTTTCCCACAGATGAATATGTTCTTAAATGCAGGATCAGGGAAAAAGGGCATAATAGYGTAAATCAACAGAATTATGAACTGTGAGTGGATAATAGCAGTGGAAATGGCAAGCAAGCAAGGACAAGCAACAAAAGCCAATAAATTGTAAGCAGAAATCAATGCATAAAAACATTTGAGTGCACTCTGCATAAAAAGCTTGAAATTCTGGGTTTCTAGATCTTCCTGTTTGCTCCTGGCTGTATTGAAATAGTCATGAAACACTAGGAAAGTTAAATTCCTTGCTCTGGTWAACTTTAAGGTTTACTTAATCTATTACTAATACCAACTGGTCTTGTGAAGCAGTAGAGGCTTCTGCTCTGAATGTAAAGGCTAATGACTTATGCAGAGGTGAGTATCAATTTACGTGTCAGAATGGATGTTTTTTAGCTTAAACACAATTACTGGAATTGTACCTCACTGCTCATGTTGAATGAGTTGGACAGAGAAGGGCAATACTCATCTTTGTTGCAGTGCCTGGGTCTGGTGTCTGTTTGACTTCTAACTCTGTTACTCCTCTTGGGTGATTTCAGTGTCATCATACAGTTTTTTGTCACTGTGGAGTATCTACTCAGTGTTGTAGAGAAAGACATAATTTATGCAACAGTGCTATGAGATTAGGGACAGCATGGCCAGTCCCTGTTCTTTCAGTTAATCACTATAGTAATCCTTACTCTGCTTCCTCCTGTAGTTTTCTCTTTGCTTGACCAACCCTTTTTTTTTTTTTTTTTTAATTTATTTTATTTTATTTTATTTTTTTTTGCAACAGCCAGGGAATGTGTTTTATTGAGCATCTGTCATGTGACCTGGAATGGGAGTGATCACACTAGATATCCATTGCTTTTCTAGTGTATCTTTTCTCTCAGCTTTTGGCAAACCACATTTCATCTGTGGTTTTGCTGTCTCAATGCATCTTTGAGTATGGGGCAAAGAGATGCCATGTGCTTTGGGTGGAGGGAGATGGTGAGGGAAGTTGCTTTTGGAATCCTGTTCCATGCTTAGGAAAGGTTCCTTGTATGAAGCAGAGATCAGTAACCTTCCACCTGCTCAAAGAAGCTTCTGTCACAGTTTGGGTTTGATCTGTTGAGGTCTTCATGTAGCTGTAGGTTACCTGAGAYGCACTGCAGCATATTTTTTTAGTAAAATGGGATGCTTTTTAAAGTAATTTTGCAAAGGAGAAATGTTAATTAATGAAAAATGTAAAAGGCCAGGGGTTTAATAATATTTACAGTTTAAAAGGAAACATACCTGGATAAATTATTTGGACAGACTTATAAAAAGAACCGTTCTAGAATGACAGAACTTGGATATTGTATTGAGAAGCTTTTGAAAGCTGAAGTGATAAGCTTGAATTATGTCTTAGGAAGCTTAGTATTTTAATGTTTTAAATGAAGGAAAAACATTAATATAGTATTCCACAGAAGATGTTACTTTGCTGTTCTATTGTTTTAAATATATATTTAAAACTGTTTTGAGAGGTGCATTATTGAAGTCAATTTAAGCACTATTTGAACATAGTTAAAGACTGTAGAAGAGAACTAAACRAGTACACATCTGAAACAGACATTGTGATTGTTGTTTGAAATTTTTAATAGTGTGTATTCCAAGTTTGACTCAGCCATGAAGTTAATTAAATAAGAGCAGCTGGTTCTTAAATATTCAGCAATATTTAATATTTTAAATGTAGCACATTATGAACTTTTTAAAGTAGAACATCTATTGCTAATTTTGAAGAAAATGTGAAGTTTTATTGACCTGAATAGATTTTGTATTGTTTGGTATMTCCTGGAAACTCATGTAGTACTTTAATCAGAAGCATGTAGTAGTTCTTATGAGTGAATAGAAGAATAGGGATTTTGCTGTTAGAGAAATTGTAATGTAATAAACAGGGTTTTTTTTTGTTTGTTTTTGGTTCTTGATCAGTATGTCCTGATACAAAAACAAAGTCAAACCTTTAAGGACAGTGGGCTGCAGTCTCTCTGGGGTCAGCAGTAACTTAGGAGAAGTATGCAGGRAGGTCAGAGATCAGTTTAGGGGCCCATTTATCAAGGGAATGAGCGCGGGGGGCTYCCTCACCATTGGTTCACGAGTTGATTTAGAAGCCAGGCAGGATGGAAAGCGCAGCTGAGATCTCTCAAGCAGTGCATTGATGGCACTGAATGCCTTTCTGGGTCATGGTCGTTTCACCAGTGAAGGGTTGGTTCCCCAGTCTCCCCAGCAAAGGAAGGGCGAAGGCCCCAGCTGGGGGGGAGGAGGAGTGGGGCATGTGGCTCACGCCGTTTCATTCACAAGCACAAGGATGGCAGAGGGCCCAGACTCTTCATAGAAGTCCTGCACAGCAGCTTTTAGTCTAAATTCATGCCACTGATTAGATGCAAAGTTTCTTTTCATTCATAGCAGCCAATTCGTTCCAGCGAGCAGAGAAACATAACATAAAGTATAGAAAACACAGCCAGTGGTTGCCAATTTCTAGGCAGATTAAAACCTTTTCTCTGTATCTGAAGTATGCTTATCATGTAGATTTCCCTCATCATGACTTGTTTTCAAAGTTATACACAATAGCAGAGTGGGCTCTAGTAAGCATTTGGTATGCTTTGAAACTTTGCTGCYTAGCTAATTAATGTGATTTCACTTTGGAGTATGGGCTGTGTCRCTGTTGTTTCTGTAAAGAAAAAACTATGGCGAGTTTAGAATAAAGCTGTAATGATCGGCACGACTGTAATCAGCTTTTTGTCAAGGTTTTTTTAACCTTGAAAACTATCCATACCTGTTTTCACATGTAACATTTTTGTGTCTATCTCTAATTAGAGCTGTGAAATTTTTAATTTGTGGGCTGGCTGTTTTCCCCCACTCCAAGTTACGTCAGTGACTGAAAACTTAATTGGGAGRCAACTGTAAGGAAAAGTTCTATGGGAGTTGAAAAAAATTACAAAAAGCCTTCCCACTTACTAGCTATTAATGCTCTAAAGACAAAAGTAGGTTGTATGACGTAAAAAATGAATTTTCTTACTAACTCTTTGAATATGTGGAGCAAATAATCCTCTCTTGTATTGTCATTGCTTTGCTGGGTTTGAATAGGTTTGTGGAGGTAGGAAAACGAACAGATTTTTTCTACTCTGTTATTTAGATGCCTGACTAACAGTCACTTTTGAAATTCTCTCTTCYTCTAGTATTGTGGCTTGTTTTGCATGATCGCTGTGATGTATACAGTGAATTTTTGGGTTAATTTAGGTCTCCGTTGTTTTGTAAAATTAAATCAAAGCTGCAACAGATTCATTTATGTCTTTTGAGCCYGGACATCCCCACTGGCTGGTTGTTAAATGGTCCTAAAACTTCCAAACTGCAGTCAGAAACATTCAAGTTGTGACAGAGTTGTAGGTTCAGTGCATGAGAAAAAATTAAGTATTTYAAGGAATTAAAGATTATTAATTAGAATAAAAGATTTTAGTGATCTAAATTCATAGGATGAGCTAAGTACTGTCGTGCCCAATCGTTACTAGGTCTGAGCAGAATAAAAGGGTGTTTGTTTATTATTGCTGTCTGAGGACATTCTTCTTCCCCTCTGTTGCACTAAGCTGTCTGCAATTTCTTATGATGCTTAAAAATGGAAACAGGTCTTCGTAATTAAAATATTTGTGTMGATGTTTTGTTTAGTCCTTGAATATGCTCAACTGTACTAAAGCACAATTGAGAGGTGGTATTTAAATTCTTTGCCATCAATAGAAAAGATACTTTGGAAAAAGGACCCCAAAAAGCGTATGAAAACATAGCAGTGCTTACGACAGTGCCCTGAATGATGATTAGAGTATTATTTTTGTGTTTTTTTCAAGTGGTAAGAAGTGTTCTCATTGTTAGTGCAACCCAATTAAAAATAATTATGCTCTGGCATTTTCCCTTCTGATACAATTTGGGCTCCAGTGGTTCTCCATGGTCTCCTTTAAAATTTAGGATATGAATTGGAGTTTAGGAGGTTTTTTTTGTTAGGTTGGGTTGTTCTTTTTTTCTCCCAGATGTGATGTATTAAAGATGTTTCAAACACATTAATATATTTAAAAAGCAGTGTGTTACATCTCACATGCCATGAGTCTTGAATYGAAGGTCAGAGATTTTTGGAACTGTATAAATTAACTTATGAAGCTTAGTGTGATAGTAAAATTATCTGAATTTTTTATTCCCAGAAAATCCAGTGACGGTTACAGAATTTCATCATTGCTGGCATTTAAAAAAAATTAGTCTATGTATACCCTGAGTTGTTTGGGGGTTTTTTTTTCCATTGCTTCATTACACTTGAATTATTTTCTTTGTTTCATTTCTGTATGGTTAAATAGTTCTAAATGTAAAGTAAAAGACAAATTCTGATGGAACATTTTTGTTCCTAGTGATGCTTCTAAAAGTTCTGACTCCTTGCAGTGCTACACAGTTTACCTGGTTTTGTACCTCTAGGTTGGGGAACAAAATTGTCTAGTTTTATATTTATGAAAATTTTCAGCATCTGAAATCTTTTGCCAGTGGACCACCCAAGAATTTGAGAGTAAGAATATATTGCTTATTCTTGATGATGACACAATTTCTTAAAAGGAATACTTTAATTCCCCAGCCTWAGTTTCATTGCTTTTGAATGAAGCCTCGGCCTTTTTTAAGATGGTCTGGAAAGTCTGAAGACTACACTATTAAAATTCAATGTGAATAAGAGGCAAGACCCACGTGTGTCAGGCATTGCTAACAGACAGACTWTGAGGTGTATTTGTCTTATCTAAAGAAAGCTGTAAACAAATGTCTCCAKCACAGAGGTCCTGTGCTCTGCAGGTAATGAGGAATGCTGTCGCTTCCTGATCATCATCCTCTTAGCAAGCACCAAACCTTAGTGGGCTGGGATACAGTTCATGCCACGGTAATGAAGAAAGTCCAATTGATGCTTAAACTTAATGTCTTTGAAATTTGGTCCATAGGCAGATTATTAGCATTTTAAGTATTTATTTCCTCTCCTAATCTTTCTGTAATTTCTCTTTGTTATATTGCTCAGTGGGTAAATTCCTCCACATAGTTCATTCTGTTGAGTGATTTRCTTACTGATAGAACCTGTTTCTAGGAATGTGCAATACATTTCTAACTCTGAAAATTCTGGTTTATATGCACTTACTAATTAACAATTAACTATAGATATTGCAGATGATGGTTACCTTAGGAAATTAGATATGTACATACTGGATATTGACAAAATGCTCTTTAAACAAATCTACTACCAGTTCTCTTAGTTCTGAGGTGGTAATATCTTATAATGATTTTTTTTCTCAATTAGTTTGCATGGGAGTATAAAAATGATTGTTTCCTAAGGAAAGTAATTGCTACTTCTCTTCCTGAAATTATAAGGAAGCAACGGTAATATACCTTAACTCCTTCATTTGCTATACCAATCTCCCTTCAAAAATACATATCTACATATTTATCTATCTGTATGTATGTGTATGTCTTGTCAGCATTGTCTTCCTGTGTCATCTGGTGAGTTCTGTAATGGAATATATGTGAGATAATATCATGGCAAGAGATCATGTTACTATCAGAAGGAAGAAGGAACTATTAATACTTGAGACTATGTTAATAAATGGTATAAAAAGTCAAAGATGTGTCCTGGCTGTGCTGCTCTTYAGAAAACAAACAGTGGCTCTGTTAGATTTAGACATGAGAGATTGTCTGTGATAAATCATTTCAGCCAGTTCCTTAGCCCCTGCTGAAGGGATTGGTGTATGTAGGAAGAAGATTGACAGAATTCTCAAATACTGGCCCTTTATAGGATAGATGATGATTGTAGTCATCATTTGACATTGCTCTTAGCTCTGTACTGTTTAAGAAGGTCATAGAAGGCAAGTTCTTACTTTTGAAGAAGTCTCATTTCATTCATACCGGTGTTTTGGAAGTGAATAAAAAAAGAACAAAAACAATAATAATCCACTGTAGAGTTCCCCTGATTTTTRTATCAGTGGTGGGTTTAACCTGATGCCTGGCTCCCTGGATGTGATCGTAGAGTTGCTGTGAGTGGTGATTTCAAGCCTAAACTGCATTTTTCTCTTGGGGTATTGAATTCCTCTGTTGTGGAGAAGGTAAATGGTGAATCTTCCCCCTGTAAAGGCAGCTCTTTCCCATTTATTCTTACCTGGGGTGATACTGGTAGGGTGAATAGATGTAGTGTTTTTCTTTGGAAGAAAACCTTCATATCTCWATTTCATTTGCTATTGCAACAGGTGATATTTTTTTCTGGGGACTTTGAGTGAATTATTCTTAGAGAGTAAGATTCAGCAGTAACTTCAGACCGACTTTTCACAGATATACCTTTTTGATGTTGGTGTTTCACAGTCTTATTGATCCTTTATTCGTGAGACTAGGAATGGATAGAGAAAAACAAAAGGAAATTACAGTATCTTGTTACATTACATATGCTTTTTCAGAAGAATTTCTTCCCTGAAGGGGTGSTTAAGCATTGAAATGGGCTGCCCAGGTAAGTGGTGGAGTCACCATCCCTGGAAGTGTTTAAGAGAAAACTGCACGTGGCACTTAGTGTCACATGGAGGTGTCAGGTCAAAGGTTGGACTTGATGACCTGGGTAGTTCTCTTCCAACCTTTATGATTCTGTGAGTCTGTGTTGTAGCTGGGAAAAAAATATTACCATGGTTAGTTTGCTTTTAGATTTACAGAGCATGTCTTTCTACTATATCCATATGTTAAATGCAACCCACAGTGGTCTGGTGTCTATAGGATTGTGAGCTGTAAATACAGGAATGGGGCACAATTCTAGCCAGTACTCCCACAGTTCTGTGAAAGCATTAGAATTGCCATATCTCAAAACCTTGCCTTATTTCTAAAGCAAAAAAACTTCATATAGAAATTTACTTCAAAACCTCTCAGAAGTATCTATGAGAAAGTGTGATACTTTGGCTTTTGTGTGTTTTATGCAATTTAAAGMAAAAAAAAAAGAATTTGTAAGAAGTAGACTGGCAGGTTCTGCAGTGTTTTTTCTGTAAAAGAAAACTCATAYTATTAAATTAATTCTGATGCAAGAATTAAGGGATTTCCAAARCAGGCTTCTTCCTGCACCTAATGCAAGCACACTGAAACACAATTGTAAAAAGAAGGTTTCAAAGTTGTACGCTTCTGAAAAACTTGGATACTAAAGGAAATTCAATTGTGCATCAATTTTAAAGCCAATGGCTAAAACCTATTCATCTAGGATAGCAAGAATGTTTACTCGGGGCTAGAAACTTGTTAATTCTTGCATTGTGGACATGATGATGATTTTCTTCCATTTACATACTAAATGATATGACTAACAGTTGTCATATGGCTTTTGCTTTTTCATCTTTTCTGCAGGAGGGGAAAACCATGTGTAGTTAACTTTTAAAAAATTTTCAGGAGGGCTATGGTTTGCTGTTTGCTTTATTTTTTGGTTTAAATCCTCCTTTTGTTTTGTTTTTGTTAAGGAATGACAAAATCAAAGAAATGCGTTGTGCAAGTTGAGGCGGAAGGTAGCCGAGACAGCAATGTGCCTTATTTCCTGTAAGAGCATCAGGAAATGTTTCTTGTGCAGCCACTGATTATGCACTAATTTTTTTTGTTTGTTTTGTTTTGGATTTTTTTTTTAATATGAATTTATAAGGTCATTACTTACAGAGAGCTACAGTGTGGAGCCTAGGGAGCAGAAATGTTCATCATGGCCATGGCGCTGAATGGTTGGTTTGCGCTGGTCTGTGTGGTTTCTTGAAGCCATATGAAAATTCTGTAGTGAAGATAAGTACATGTGATGTTTCCAGTTTATTTTGCTGCAGATCTGTGTCTGTGTTCTGCCCAAGCTGGAATTATTAGGCATCGAGGGCTTCATACCAGAGTGTATTTACATTAACGTGGATCTGTTATTAGAATATGAGCCTTAATAAGTTTTCCAGATGAACGTAAGTCCACATAAGTGGATTTAATGATTTTGTGGCTTTACTCCTTTCAGTTTTGATTCACATTCATGGAAAATTAAGCCTTTTAATTGCGTCTTTGCAGAAGTCACTTTTCTTTGCAAAGAAATCCAATTGATTTACATATGTGGTTGTGCCTTTTTCGCAAATGTGTGGTAGCACCCCTTTTTCACTTCTACAGCTACAGAGTGTAGAAAAAGTTACTGAATGTTCCAAATAAACTGTGGAAGCTCATTGTGTTGTTTCGAATGTACTTCCATACGCCTGGATGAGGGATATAATTATTGGTCTCCAGATATTCAGAAGCTCATGGTTTTTGCCCTTGCATTAATAATCTTAAAAAACCCCAAACAAACCAAAGWAGCAAAAACTACCTCCCCCACCCCCACAACAACCAGAAAAAGGAGCYGGGAACAGAAACCAGGAAAAACACCATCTAAGGTTTAGCCCTCTGGGGCTTTGTGCATGCTTCTAAGAGCACAGCTGGTGAGTCTTAAATGATGTAACAATTGTTTTTTTCTTTTTTTTTTCCCATGGTTTATAATTTTTCTTTCAAAATGTAACCTGGACAATCTTCAAAATTTAATCCAGAACTTGATACTTTTTTTCAAACTGCAAGCATAATTGACTAGTTCATAAAAGGGGTTAGAAATACTAATTCTCTGACATTACATCACAAGCATTGGGTGGGCTCTAGTGTGTCCTTGACATTGTTTCAGCCCTGAGTGTTCCTACCACCCTCTTGCTTTTGAGGTCTCTGACCTAATGCCTCTTTTGAAAGGAGTTTTCTTGTTCTTCTAACATGGAAAAAAAGAGTTTGAGTTCCTGCTTGCATCAGAACATCCTTATTGTTCTGGCTGCTTTCTCCAGTTCTTTTTTTCTTTTTTTTTCCTAACCCTGTGAGTGAAATTGAGTGAAACATTTGTCAGGGTTTTATTTTTATGGAGCATAGAAGGAAGTGTTGGACCTTGAAAGGTCATRCAGTCTGACTGTTGTGATGGGGAGGGGGAAAGATAGGAACATACCAGTGATTGCTGGTTGGATTAATATACTCCATTGAGGATTATTGTATTTCCAGAATACTCCATTGAATTATACAACAAATCAGTTCTTTGTGCATCCCAAATAACTCATTATGATTGCACTTTTATGAGCGTTTGAGACTTGAATCTGGTATCTTTAGCATGCAGTCCTGTGAATAAAGAAAAAGATACTGGATTTAGCCTTTCACACCTGGCAGTTCATGTGCGAAGTAAATTTCAGTAAGAGTGTCTATCCTGTCTAGAAGTGAATGACCACTATAGCAAATTAACAAAGTAGCTTGTAAGTGAAGCTCAAACACAGTAAGACCCAGGAATCATGTAAGGGAACTTAAAATATGTTATAAAATTGTTGTAGCCATCTAAACAAAGTTCCAAAAAAGCATTGCTGCTCAGTTCATGTGTCATAGTGTCGATACTCTAACAAAATCTAGCACTGGTATTTTACTTTACTTTTTGTTTGCAATAGCCTGCTATCACATGGATATCATACTTTGGGTGGCTAACATGACATTTGTTGAAAATATGTAGCTGAATTCAGTTATTTTCACCTGAGGTTCATCTGCTAGCATGAGATCTACAGGAGTAGGACCAGACCATGCAGATGGAATACGTAATTTGTTAGGAAGGCCAAACAAGGGAACAAACCTATTCTATACAATGGCRACAGCACTACAAAATTAAAAATCTGGAAAAAAATACTGTTAATTATGCATCAGTTAAATCATAGCCTGACTAGCTTTACCTATAGGGCCTCCTCATTTGAGACAGTGCATTTGTAATCTGTAAATTCTGACACTCTAGTGTCCATGGGGGCTAGCTTTAGCCAGTGAGAAAATGTTCCACTTTGCAAATTTTGATATTTTAGGTTTTGTCACAGGGTATTGTATTAATGTCCCATCCATCAGCCTTTTTCCTGCCCCCTTGTACTATTTACTTCTGTGAAAACCTTGTTCAAACTGATGGATGAAKAAGTCTTTACATGCTATGTAAAGGAATTCTAAAGGAAGTGTTAAATGATAATTATTTCTTAGATTTAAATATCTGATATTTAAATATCTAAATAGGTAGGAAGTCTGCTCTGCGCTTTGCAAGTCTTAATAGTTGTTGCCCAGGTATTTGTCTTTYTTGGATGTTCCAGATAACTTTTAAGTTGCTAAAAGTCCTGCTGTTATTTTGTRCTTAAAGAGTGTT
Organism: Malurus melanocephalus; assembly: GCF_030028575.1. NCBI lineage: Eukaryota > Metazoa > Chordata > Aves > Passeriformes > Maluridae > Malurus > Malurus melanocephalus. The sequence continues at coordinate 477,158 of NW_026623264.1, forward strand.
GATTTTATTTCCCATGGTAGTGGATCTGAGTCGATGTATTTGACTCTTTATCAGTTTCTGTGAGTCTGAAGACTGCTAACAAAGCACTTTGCAGTGGCAACCCTGTATGCATAAACACAGTGAAAMGACAGCTGTAGCAAAATCTGATTTTTTCATGAAGTGGTCAATGAACAAAATTTGTCAATGTGGGATAAACACTGCAAACTGATAACAGTTTTCTGTTCAAAACAAGGTTGTTTTTCTTTTCCAAAAATCAGTGACGAGGCATGGACCTCCTTTCTTAGAGCAAGACTTCCTTCAGTCTTGTAGGAAGTAAGGCAAGAGCAGAACATGAAGAGGACATGAAGGTCCTCCTGCTTGTCAGAGTTGTTGCAGCACTCGCTCCAACCAGACACAAACAGTAAAGCTGAGGATGTTTTCCTGTGGTAAAAAATTAATCCATTGGCATTCATGGGGATTGCAAAGCACATACATAGTCTAAACATGGAGGTGGAAGGATTGTGTCTATTTGGYTTGTCTCTAGTGCCCAGGAATCTCAAAGACGAGACACATCAGACCTTTGGGCAGATTTTACAGCACTGGAAATCGTGAGAATGAGTGGCCTGAAGGAACTGCTGATAAATTTTCTGCCAGAGACCACAGAACCTTTCACAGGAACATTGAACCCGTTGGTTTAGTACTGTGGGTCAAGCTCATTCAGACTCCATTAATTTATCAGAATTACACAAATTCTACTGCCTAATCTAAAAATTTTTAAATAACCCATAGCTCAGTAGGAATCTGATTGTGTAGGAGCAGGAGGTTTGTGTCTATTGACAACATTACTTGCTCCTTAGTTTGAGAAATTTCCCGACCTTTGCTTTTCTGCTTAAATGAAGAAYGTCAAGTAGCTATTGGGATGGCTGCCAGAAAGACAGCACTGCACTGAGATTTGTGCAAGGTATATTCAGAAACCCTTCTGGTTTCATAGTATGCTGTAATCTGGAACTTTGCTGCCGGAAATTTTTAAGTGCAGAAGAAATTTGACAAAAAAGGACACTGTGCAGTTATAACATACTTGCCCACTTGCTKAGAGGGAGCATGTTGTGAAATCTTCTCACATTAATTGGCGAGAGAAACCAAACATACTTACTGTTGTGGGGTATTTGGAGAATGACTTGCACCTTGAGCATCATTTGTTGCATAGGTAGGTAGGTACCTGTATAAACCCACGCCGTTCACTGTTTCCTGTTTACACACCGGCTGTGTGACAGACATGTCATGGCTAGGAGCACTTTCTGGCTGAAAATACACCAATATTTGACAATACAAAATGGCCAGAAAAACCCCTCTGGTCATTTAATTCTCTGGATATTCCTTGCACTGGTCTTGCAAAGTGTGTTGACGYGTTGAGCTGCTAAGATGTAGCTCAGCCAACAGCAGCTCTATCTTTACTGCGGATTTGGCTTCAGTTTGGCCCACCTTTTCTGTACGTGGAGACTTCTTTTTTTTATTTATTTATTTATTTTTTTTCTCTCAGGCTTATTTATTTGMGCATGATCTGGTTGCTGTAAATCTTGCCTATTTCCGTGCACTTGCTCTGGTCCTGAAGGACTCAGTAATGTTGGAGCCTCCACCCACCTTTGTTCCTTAGGTGAACTCTGATTTTTAAAAATAGACAGGAAATTGTGCTCTTTTCCTTTGGTTTATTTCTTTGAATGACAGTGAAAAAGACGTGTCCTTGCTGTCTGAAAGGATAGTTGAAACACAATATCTGGATGTCAGCCATTCCCTCTGGAAAATGAGACGAGCTTTATGGTGCTTCCAGAAGTGAACCTTTGTCCTGTGCTCCTCCCTGGAACTTTTTGCATCTGGAAGTTTCCCCCCTTAGGTGAGAGAGTTTTGTGCACTAAGGCCTTGTCATATTGTCATTATCACTGAAGGAAGGCAACTCTAGAAGGCTTTTCTGTTGCAATGGATGATGTATTTCTGTTTTACATRGATACCTGTCTGCTCAGGGATCAGAAGGGTAATGTCCAATATTTGCATGTTAACAAATTTCTGTTCACTACTATTAGTCCTGGATGCTGACTTTTGGTTCACTGCGARTAAAATGTGATGTGTGCTTATTGTGCTTTGTAGATAATGACAGAGACTGAAAAGGAGAAAAGAAAATATTCCCTAATACCAAATCAGTTTTTTTCTCATGCTAATGTTTGGACTCATGTTGTTCAGCTGATTTATCTGTTACAAAAGGGAACTCAGTTTTCTTTGATCACTATTGTATTTCAAAGTTGCTACTTTGAACTCATCATTGAGAGCGTGCTTATTAGATCAGGGGTAAGATTTAAGGTTTTCTGTAATTCTTGCGTGATAGATATGACCCCATATTCCAGACTTAGAACATATTTTTCAAAAGAATACTTAAATTATAGGAAAATATCAACTATGTAGTGAGCAGTATCCCATGCTTGTCATCAATGAGTTATTCTTGTCACAGAAATGATAATGACAATATTAGTGCTGACACTGTATTTTGGATTTGTGCTGTCCTGCACATTTGTGGCTGGYAATTCTGGTGAAGTAGGGTATTAATGGAAAGGAAATTCCATAAAAATAATGCTAAAAATAGGATTAAAATATATAATAACATCCGACAAATGGMGATCTTGTTGTAAACATTTAATCTTTTTTGTTTGTTGGACCCACAGTGATTTTCTCTTTAAATGAAAATGTATCAGGCTAACATCCTGTTACCTAAATGTTTGCRTTGGGTTCGGTCAGTAAATGCCCAGTATGTTTAGGATGCTTTTTGACATGTTTTTGTTACCCCTCTTTAGCCAAAYGAGCCACAGTTTTTCTCTTTCCTTCAGATTTGAGGGAAGACAGGAAGCTGTTTCTGCCCTATAACACAAAGTATATGGGGTGGGTAAGGTTTTGGAGTCCAGGCAGTGAAGTTCCAGTGCTTTTGACTGATTTGGAAGACATGAGTGGAAGGAACAGGAACATAGTATCAAAACAAAACAAGCCAAATTATAGTCAGCAAACAGGATGATAAACTTCCTGGAAGCTTTTAGTTTATTGCTCAAGTTGATGTCATGATAAGTGAGTTTGTGCATTTTTTCGACCTCTTCTTTTTAACAAGAGCAACCAATTCAACAGTGCATACTTCTGCTTCACCATTTAGTTGCTGGAATTTATTTTCTGACAAACATAGCTGTTTGCTTTAGTTGCATATTTTTTTCTTTTAGTTAGTTGCAGTCTGTAGCAAACTTTAGAAGTCAAGACTTAGTTCCATAATTCAGTCAAAGATATTTTAAGGATGTGGGCTGCTGCTGCTGTRTAATTGGCCATACTATTTTAGGATGAAAGGTTAAGGTCAAATCTCTTGTGAATGATGGTTTTGTTTATCTATAGAGATASCATCCAATCTGTAAATTATTGCACTGTAGTCTTCACAGTAGAAGAGGCTAGAAAAATATTTTGAAATGAAACTCTGTTTCTTCAAAAAAAAAGCCTGTGGAAAGTTTCKAACTGTGGATTTGGCAGCCTCCCTCTGTTCTTATCCCAGTTTCTTTCACATGCTGCTGGGAAAAGAAATCAAAGTTTAGCAATTAGTAATTTTTAACAGGCAGTTTGGAGAAAGTAAGATAAAGCCTGAAAGACCGAGCAATCTGCTTTTCTCTTCCTTCAAAAAGACTTTCATCCTTTTAGTGTAATGTCTGCTTCGTGTGTGTGAAGTATTAGTTGCTCTTCTGGGCTTGTGCTTCATAATTTTAAGTGAACCCATCTTCCTGCAAGTTTTTCTTCCTTAATTGTTGATACGATTGTGAAAGCTGAACATCTGGAATAGTGTTAGTAGAGAGCATCTCGCCCTGATCTCCCTGCTCACTTCCCTCCCTGCTGCTGATCATTCCTACATGCAGGATCCAAGGGAAGAAAGGAAGATGTTTGTGTCAGGATCATGCAGAGACTGAAGACTTTCAAACTTGACTTTGATGTTGGGTCTCTTCCTAAAGCTACTCCATGGCCTTGGGTCTGCTCCTGAAGCTCTTTTGCCTTCATTTTCCAGCCATCTCTACCAGTACGTTCACGTAGTGCCCCGGCTCAGATGGGTTGGCCATTTCTGTGTCACTCATAAGCTGCTTTTTAGAGGGTAAATCAGTCTTCCTAGTGGAGAGCCAGCATCTTGTAGTCAAGAAAGAAGACTGTGGTCACAGTAGCTTTTWTTATTGCCCAGCAGATGAGCCTGTGCATGGCTCACTGCCTGCGAGGGCAATGCCTTTGGCTGGCCCCMTATGGCAAATTATTGTGGTCTATTATGGATACAAGGAAAACCTGCAGAGGCGTCATTTCCTCATCCAGAGGAAGCAGGGGCTGCAGGATCCAGAACTACTGAAGATGCTGGRAAACAATACTTGGTATTTATTTATGGTTTCTTGATTTCCTGGTCCCAGTAACACCATTGTTCCCTTGTGTTGTTCTTAGAARTCTGGTATCTGGAGCATTGAATGGTTTAGACAATCCTTTTTTTGCTTCACAGAATAGGAACTGACAGCATACTCTGCACAGCAAATTCATGAATGGAGTAAAAAATTATTAATTAAAAAAAGTTCCATATCCTTGTGTAACCTTATGTGGAAAAACTCAGTGAGACTTCAGTCTGTGGAATCAACGTGGGTGTTTTGGTAAGCAGYGGTATGTCGTGGTATGAGCAGCATTCAGTGCTGTCAAACTCTGAGCATTAGCAGATGCTATCTGCCACCAGTGTGCTCTGTTTGTGATGGTGCTGGTGGTTTGYTGAGGATGGTGATTTGCATGATGCTGTGATGGCTGCATGTTCTCTTTAATTTAAGTAGTGGCCCTACAGACTGTCCCCATGGACTGACTGGGAGTGACACTCTCCTTGTACTATTTTTTACAGATTTAATACCTAAAAAAAAAATTTCCTAATTCTCCCTGCATCAACCAGAGGGTGGTTTAAAGCTTTTGATTACATCCTAAAAGAATGAGGCTCCTATTTCAGGAAAATATAATAATAAGCGGTCTTGTCTTAGGTCCCAGCATTCAAACAAAAAATTTCATTAGGAAGGCAAAGAAAATTATATTGTAATCAGGTTTTATCTTCTGTTTCCTTATAAAAATGAATGAAAAGAGCAAGAACAGCCATGCAATCTTTGTGTTCCTGAGGAACACATGCTTCACAGAGCAGTGCATTGTGCCATTATGCTGGGAACTCATCAAAACCAAAGATGGGCCATAGACCTGCATAAGACAAAAAAAAAGATCCTGTGCTTGAATAGGAAAAGGAGAAATGAAAGGAACAGTGAGAGRAGTGAGTGAGGAGTGGTTATTTTTCCCTGGCATACATGTAGAATCCTGGTCCATATTTCTTAAAAATAGGAATTTATCTGACAGTAAGGCAGTTGAGCTAAATTATTTGAGTGGATAAATACAAATGGTGTGGCTTTACAAGTACAGGTCTAGTTTGGATATTAAGATGCTCCATTTAGTTTTCTAAAATCAGGTACTTGATGGTCATTGTCTCTTTCAAGATATGGAACCTCTTTGATGGATGTAGATGGTGATTAGCMTGTAAATATCCTGTGGTATCAGTAATGTTCAGCAGATGTATAGATGTAGATGTGTAGATATTTCCTTTATGTATAGTATGGAGGGGAAAGAACTAATCTTTTTATCATATACTCTTTTTMATAGTTATCAAACCAATAAAGAAATAAAAGATGAAGTATTCTTTGAATTTGCACAGTTGAAGCATCCCATGAATCAATTGCAGTTGGAAAAAATATTATTAATGATGGCTTTTCATGGAAATTGTCTCAAAACCRTATAGGCAGATGGAAATTCATGAGACCAGTTCAGGGCAGGCAATAGAGACATAAAAYAATCTTTTTGAAGCTGTGTGTAAAATAATTTAAATTTTTATATTGTGTTTGTTTTTGAATGGAGTTAAGACAATTAACATTGGCATCTAATTTTCAGAAACCAGTAGTTTTCTTCTTGATTTATTTTATTGCAAAGAATTGAAATTGKGTACAAAAACTGCTGTTTCATATTCTTCGTTCCTTCGTGTTTTTCTTGGCATGAGTGTGCAAGTGCAAATGGCAGCCAGAATTGGCACTGAGTAGTGGCTGAGAGTACATTTTGTTTATACAACTCTGAAAATAAAAATTGTAGGTCTCTCAAGCATTCTAATTCCTAATTAGCATTTAGCCATATTAAGCATTAAATAAATTTGTAATTAAGGACTGTGCATTCCAGTATCAGAAAAAATGTGGGTTTTGTGTTGAAAACTGAGCATGTAAGAAGGGGTTGGTGGGCTTCCATTTTGACTGCCTCAGTAGTTTCAAGTTTTGTCAGTTTATAGGTAAAACAGCTTGATTTTTTTTTTTAATAAGCTGCCTTTATAATAAAGAACCTAATAAGTTGTTTTTATTGGTGCTGAGTCAACTTTCCTCCTTTAAGATGCAATAGGAATTAATATTTAAATTTAAATTCTGAAAGTGGAGAAGTGACATGTTATTTCAGGTTTCCTCCTCTCAATGAATTATAAYGATTGGTTCTCCTAATTCTGGTGGATATTTTTGAGTCAGTGAAGACTCAGACTTGTTATCAAACATTTAATGAACTTTAGGAGGATGTAAGAAATGAACAGATGATAACTTTCTTGTAATATTTTTGAAATTTCTACTTATTTCTCAAATTGATTCAGAAAATCTGAAAAATTATTTTGGAAGGGTCATTTATAACCCCTTGTGTTTCTCAGCTTCTCATGTATTTCTCATCTTTTTACACTTTCTGAAGTTAYTGATTTGCTAAAAGAAGTAAAATTTCATGTGTAGAATTAAAGAGTTTTCTCAAAAATATTTTTAAAATGTTGAATTCTTCATAATTGGTGTACTAAAAAAAGTTTAGGAAAATCATAATTTTGCAAGTATAAATTGAATGAAGATTCATGATTATTTCCAAATTGAATAGAATAAGATATGTTTGCATCAAAGAAGCAGACACCATAGTATGAAGCATAAAGTTTCAAACATATGAGTTTTTTTCTGATTATGTTTGCAATATAATGGGAACACACTGTTACTTCCAGATGTACACTTGTTCTGAGGTTTCCTAGATTCTTGTTTTGATTTTCTAACAGTGGACACAGCTGAATTCGCTGGGATTTCCTAATAAGAACCTAGTGTTCTGTAAATTCAGGAAACTGCTGACTTTCATGAGAGGTGAACTGTAATGGTGGATGTCATTTCTTTCCCATTCCATGTTGAGTGACACAAGATCAGTTGTGTGATTAGCAGTACATTATTCACTTCAAAACCTGCGCCGACAGGACCATGTGATGTATTGCYTCAGGGAATTCCACATACATGTGAATGTTTTTTAATACAGAGTATATTTTTCTTTAAAAAAAGAGTCTTCAAAGTATAATTAAGAGGAATCTTGGCATGCTGGAAGCATTTTGTTTATTGATATGGATGCCTCTTGTTTGGTCAGTTTGTTTGGTTTGTTTGTTGCAATCCCAGCAGATGGTTCAGAAATTCACAGGGGTCAGGAAAATCCTTTTTTTTTGCCTTCCAGAACCTCTCTTGGTGATGCTGAGACTGGAATCTAACCTGTTTGTATTTTTAATGGGATAAAGGCTTGGTTAGCTGCATCCCATGTTACATAAAATGTTTGCCAAAAATATTAGRCAAACTGCCTTCTGCTCATCTTGCAGATGGGGATGCATCACTGCTGCCAGTGTGTGGCCTTTGGTAAGCTGTATTTTAATTAAGCAAAAATTAGGTGATTCTTCTAGCAGTTTTTTGTATGTGGCATCAGGTCACAGCAGCACGTGTGAGCCAGCCAGACATCCGGCCTCTGGTTTGGTGAGATTTGGAATGATCCCAACTGCGAGTGTCCATCATTATTCCTAAACCAGACTTCTGCGGACCAGCAAGAGCATATCTATGAAGAACAGGAGCCCAAAATAAGGATACTAGATTTGTCTGACAGGATTCTTGACAACTGGGAAGAAAAGGAATAGATCTCTTCTGAAYTGGGCCAGGAAAAGGTTGTACTAAATCTTTTGGAGAATGGCTTCAGTACAAGGAAGAGGGTGGAGACATCAGACTTCCTGCCTAGCTGTGGGGAACTGGACTTTAACTATAAATCTCTTAGGGTCACCTGCAGTGGAGCTGAAAGGAAGGAAGGGATCAAAAGTGAAAGCAGTTATAGCTCAGGTGATTTTAGAGGTGGGGAACATRAGTTTAGGGGGCACTTCCTCATCAAAGGAGGGAACTGACAAGTCTCACTGTGCATGAAAGAAAGAACAAGATGTGCAATAAAAAGTTGAAAAATATTGGCAGTGACCACAAAATGCAGAAAAGGTGATTGAGATACAGAAGAGGATGAGGAAGGGGTTTTTTTTGCTCTACTCTTGGAAGAAGTTTTCTGATACAATAGAGAAAAAAGCCCTAAAATTATACAAGATGGAGATTGGGTAAAGGTTATCCCAAAATGTGTTGGCATATTCATCGTGTGTAAGAAAATTATGAAGATACATATTTCTTCAAAGCAGTAATTTGTGTATGTGTGCGTGKACTTATGAATTCATGTTTACTGTAAGGAAAGAAGTCAAGGATGCTCTTCCAGGCAGACTGATTCCCCTTAGGATCAGATGAGTGGAGAAGTGGATTGCTTGGTCAGTTGTGAAAATAAATTAGCACTAGAATGGAAAACATTGCAGATGTTGTCCCTCTATTCCCCTGTACTTGCAGACATCATCAGAGTACCGAGCCAGCTTTGAAAGTGGCTCTAGGTACAGCAGGGAGAAAGAATGTGTCTGATCTTGGCTGGTGCTCTGCTGCTGGTTGTGATTCATCCAGTCCTGCAGGCAGGATGGGAGAAACAGGTGGTGCCTCAGCTGGTGAATCACTGGAGAGAGAAGAAGAGTCTTTTGTTCAGCAGCAGAAGCCAGCCTGAGCAGCCACTGCCACTGCTGCTGGCACAGGTTAATGGGAAGAGGAGGGGAAGAACACAGTGTTTCCCACAGCTGCTATTGCTGCTGGAGTCTTCTCTATTGATTTTTTTGTTTTTCCTCCTTGTGGCAAAATCAAACAAAAGTGCTTCAACAAAACTGGCCTGGTGTTCTTCTGGGACTTGGAATCTGATGTGCATTAATTATAGAGTGCAAAACTGCTGGGCTAAATACTACCTCGATGTCTGTGAGCTGAATTGGCCATGACAGGCTAGTCAGCTATGATAGCAGCAGTTTTCTTCCCAAGTGTAGATATCTCCATGTTCCTTCTAGAATMATTTGGAATATTGTGAAAAAACCAAAATATTTTCCACCGTCCAGATGCCTGTAGTTACACTACGACTGTAAAGAGAGAACACAGAAACTACGAGTATTTCAGAATTGTGTTTCTGAATTTGTGAAGATGAGCTTATTATCACAGACACAAAAAGTTTGTATAACAATATGAGCATTTCCTTGTTGTGGATTCCCATATAGGATTTTGTCTTTGACACTGTGAAAAATCAAATTGTATTAAATTTTAATGTATGTAAGAGCTAGCTTGCTTTATTCACCAGGCTTTATGATAGGTTGAACACTTCCTTTTAACTTGTTTTCCTGAAGTGAAAATGTACAGGAAATAATCTTATTAAAAATATATATGTTTTTTGCAGTCCACCTCAGTTTTGTTTATTACAGTATAGATGTAAGGGTGGAAACACTGTTAAAGGAATTCTGAGGGGAAAAGTAAATAACTATTTGAATTTTTTCTTTCAGGTAACACCCAATATTTTTTTCTAGGCATAATCCTAAATAGGATTGTTGCTTTCAGAATGATGATTACATATATTTTGTGATCCAGGAGCTCTGACATAATTTCTGGACCTTTTATCTGTAAATAAGGCAAAAACTCTTTGTGCCCTGGTAGTCTTCTGCAGGCAGACTTCTTTGTTTTCCCTGATTTCATTCTAGATGTCAGAGAAGTAATCTGTGCTGTTGGCAGCTCCTAGTGCTATCTGTAGCAGTGGTAGGTTTTTGCTTTTGTTTTTCTTTCAACAATACACAGAACAACTATCAAGAAAAAACTCCCACCAAACAACAAACAATGCTACTCTTATCAAAATAAGACCAGAAGTCAAAATCCCCATAASAGGAACCCAGTGTGTGTTCTCTGTAAAAAAATGCTGCCTCACAAAATGGCAGCTGACTGGCAAAAAACAGTGTGTGTTTGGTATAATAAACAAATTCTTTTATAGTTCTTTGAATTTGGACTTTCAGTGTTCTATGTTTCAATTTTCATACCCATTGCTTCCTGTACTGTGTTACTGCAATGTGAAGCAAAGGGAAGAGAATTAGAACAGGGAATAGTACAGAAAGTAAGCAACACAGTTTGCAGGTAAAATGAAAAAAGGATGTAATAATCTTCATTGATATTATTAGCATAGAATTTTCTCCAAATGATCCTTTGCTACATTTCTCAAAGGTACAGGTGGATTGCTCTTCTCTATACCACCATGGTACAGGGACCCTGAGTCATAGCCAAAAATAGATGCATTTATGTTCCCAATAACACCTGAGTGGAGTTAGGGAATTTTAGCAAAAAACTGTTACCTTATGTATTTCATATGTAGTTGCTCCCCTATTTCAGAACGCTTAATTGGAACCCCATGTTTTGGCCTGCAAGTTTGTGATACTTGTGAAGATCATGCAATTTCTTACGATGTGACTCTTCATATTTAGAATTTTATCAGCATTATGGGGCATTTCGTCTCCAAAGCATGTATACACTGATCATGCAGATAGATGGCATTTTGTGTTAATGAAGTTTTCGGAGAGATGCTTTAGAAAGTTTAGGTTTGTAATTTAAATGCCAAACTTTGTGGAGGCAGGGATTGTGGTACTCTGAGTGACTCAAGGATATTCCTAGAGTGACAGTTTTCCATAAACAGTTCTAAAAACTGGCAAACAAAACTGGGTGTTGTTTTTTTAATGAAGGTAACATCCTCTTTTATATTCGCGCTTCATCTGATCTTTAAAACTTAGACTGCTCTTTATGGTACCCAGCCAAGCTGCTGCTCTGAAATGTTGCATGGAGATCTCCTAAGAGAAATCATCAATGGTTTAACTGCCAGAGAGTGCCAGGAATCACCATTTGCTGTGCTGCAGGGTTGAATTCCAATACTGTAGCAAGGTGGATAGAATGTGGTAGCACAAGGTGAAAATCTAGAGAATTACATTCTGTGTTAACAATGTTTTTCCTRTTACTTGAGAAAACTAAGAATTGAAAGGAAGCTAAGGAAAAATCTGAAATCCACTTGAAAAACTTCGAGCAAGTTGGGGATCAGTGTCTAAATGACATTGGTCTGGGATTCTGGAGTGCACAGAGATATTTATTATTTGTGTTTGATGTGCTATGAAACTTTTACACTAATGTAAATGAATATTGAAGTAATCTGAGAAAGGTGTAATGTATACTCCAGTAAACAAAGATGAGTCGTGATTTAGTGATGTGTGATGGATTAAGTTGTAGTAAGTTTCAACTGATTTTTCATTTTGGTGATTATTGTGGGTTTTTTTCCTTTTTTGTAAGCATGGGAATCCTGTACGGCAATTGACTGCTACAGCTGTTCCGTCCATCATGAGCAGGAGCTGTTCTGCTGTATCCCTGTAATTTCTTTGCTACTTTATATAATGTGGGGCTCAGTAATGAGTCTGGACTTCAAGTCACATACTTGAAATAATGGTAGAAGTTTTAGAAGCAACTCTGTGTTATTTCAGAGGAGTTTCTGTCTTCTTGGTTTGGCTTTTTTTTCTTTTTTTTTTTTTTTTTTGGTGTGTGTCCAGTTTCTTACTGAATTGTTCATTGGCTGAGATGTCCCTTCTACTTCTATTTTTTTTCAGGTATCTTTTTTTCTATGTTTAATAATACTTTATGTAGTGTATCTCTGAATGCTTACATAGTTTTTTTCCCATTAACTCAGCTCCTAAGTAATTTCTGCCCATCCTTATAAATTTTGCTTTTAAAGTCTGTAATTTCTGTGCTGGGTTCTTCCTTACACTTGTGTCTACAAATTACCTGCTTTTTCTTTGTTTACCAATTTTTGCAGAACTGCTCATGGTTGTCCTCGGTTGATGCCTAAATAATTCTTGAGATTTTTTGAGTAGTCATCTCTCTCTGAGATCTATTGTGTGTTCATACAAGTTCAGAGACATTGGTCTTTTCATAGTTCAGTGCTGATTGAACTTATTTTACACTGTGAAAAAAGCAATTGCTTCTCCATCTCCATGCAGCCTGATGATGGCTGTCCACTCTCCCTAGCAAAGTTCTGGTGCAGAGATGCATGAAGTCAGTGGTGTCTCTGTGCTCCAGGAAGGGAGTTGGTAAAGGGATTTACATCCTGGGAACTGGGGTTTCATCAGTGCTTAGCATTATTCCCTCCACAGTGGGTGAAGTCTGGCAGGAATAAGCCTTGGTGGCACATGAATGGAGGTGGACACCTCCATCCCTATCTGCAGTCCCTGAATTCTCTTAACACTACTCTTCTAGAAATTGTGAGACTATTCCAATTATTTTGCAATTTGTGCAGCTTTGTAGAACTTCATGCAAGTGCCTGAAAAATTCAGATGGCCACATACACTGATTTTTGGAACATAGTGTTAACCATTCTTTTTTCAGAAAGCAAATCTCTGTTGGTAGGGACAACAACTAAACTCTGAGCAASCTGGTCTSGTGGGAGATGTYYCTGCCYCTGGCAGGGGGATTGGGAGTAGGTGATCTTTAAAGTRCCTTCCAACCCAGGCCACCGTGAACAGGCAACAAATCTTAGGGAAAAACTGGGCTTGTGACTATGTTGCCCCTTGCAAAATGAGCACAGCAAAATATTACATGAGCTTGCACAAAGTTGAAAAAAGGGACTGGAGTTATCCCAGGCCTCCCTACCTTAATCAGTGATTTGTGTCTGSGTTCTGCAAAAGTTTGGATTTTCCTGGATTTATTTTCTGATAACCTCTGCAGATGTGATGTCTGGGCCAGTGCTGCTTGGACAACTGTTTATTGCAGCTGATATATTCTCTTCTTGACCTCGTGACTCCCATCTAGTGTCTTGAATCTCTTGGGAATAACTAATGCCTCCAATCTCAGTTCCTYCTCAGTTTCACCATCAGCCAGCTTAATGTTCACCTTCCTTCACAGTTACAGGAAATGAAGATCTTCTGAGATAACATGAGTGCAGATGAGCAGTATGTTTGGTCTATGGGGAAATAGTGTGAGCAGAGAGGAATTACAGATAATAAAACTAGACATGAGTTTCAGAGGTAGTTCTTATAATTCTTTTTCCCTYTTTGACTCTAAAGCATATTTAATGRTGTTGGYTTAGTRAAAACTTCCAAAATTTAGCTAAGACTCATGCAGGCTTTCACTCTTTGTGAAACTSATTGTACAGATAATGCAGGCAGCAAATTTGCCATAAYCCCTGAGGATATTTGTTGCAAGWAATGATCTCAAGGGCTGTCGTCTACCATCAGTTAACTGCTGCAAATGAGTTAATGGCATTTTTTTAGCACCAGTAAAACATTAAAAAGAAAGCACAAATAGTCAGGAAAAAGATGGGTTTAATGAAGTAGAAAATCTACATCGTTGTAGAGAGGGTTAGGAAACATACTGGCAGTGTTCCAGACTTCATTTGGTTTATGTCCTGGATAACTGGATTTGACTCTTCAGTAATAAAAATGTGTAATGCCAGTTACATAGTCCTCTTCAGCAGAAAAAGGAGCACTGCTTGGGAATGAAAATGTTCAAGTCCCAGCAGAGGGCAAAAGGRTTGCTGTGACTGCTATCTTTCCACACAGGGGTTATTTATTGCCTCTTTTATGGAATTTGCACCACGCCAGAATTTAGATGAGCTCATGTACAGTGTACAATGCACAGTAACTCAAAGCTAAATGGTCATGAAAGACATGACATTTGTGCACTTGTGGTGCCAGGTTTTAATGACTGAAGAATATGCATGTCTGTGTGAAGAATTATCAATGTAAGATTTTAGTCTACAGTGTRTAACTATTTTTTAGAACATACCCATGTCTTTATAATGAAATGAATTAATAAAAATTAATTCTGTTCTTTATACTTGAGAGATTWCTTTCTTTTGGGATTACTTACTGTACATATTTTCTTTTTGTGCCCAGTTCTTGAATGTAAAATGAAAGAAAATATATTGTTTTGGTATTTCATTGGTGGTTTACTGACGTATTATTTGATCCCTGGGGATTAGGTTTTTGGGGAGGGAAGAAGGAAGAGTTATCATTAAGCAAAACCAGGTGCAGCTGACTGGTGTTTAAGCCAATTTACTTTGCAGTATGTTTGATTATTAATATGTCTGAAATCTGACTTTTGGTTGCTATGGTAAAAGTTACACTACATAATRGCATCTCCTGATTAGTTTAATTTGGAAATTAGCAGCTTATTTCATCTTATTTCTTGTCCTCAATGTATAAAGTATTAGAGTGAGATTTTGAAAATTAATGCATTTTCCTCTTGCTTGATTGTAATATGAGTGCTGGGTGGAAGTGGTACTTCAGAGAATCTTCAGTTTCTCAGCTTCAYTGGTATTTTACTCTTTTTAACACTATGTAGATAGGCTTTTCCATCATATTGGAGTAACAGGACTACTAAATGCTTTATAAATAAAATGCTTGTTTTAGATTCTGAATAATATTCTGATGTGGCTCTATATCCAATTTGGGAAACAAATTAAATCATAACATGCCAGAAGTTGTTCAAGTCTTCCTGAAATAACTTTTTCCTTATTTGTCTTGTTTCATGCAGGCTTTTCTTCACCGAATGATCCAATGTGCTGCAGCCAAAGTGGATAAAAATGTCACAGAAGAGACAGTTAAGGTTAGTCTCCTAATTGCATATTTCTTCTGTTTTGTATCTGAYGTTTCACTTATATATGTTTTATTCTGTTGCAGATGTTGTTTTCAAATATTGAAGATATTCTTGCAGTTCACAAAAACTTCCTGTCCCTTGTGGAGGATTGTTTACAGCCAGAACCTAATGCACAGCATGAAGTTGGAACCTGCTTTCTGAATTATGTATGCTATCTTTTATTCCAGCCTTTTTTTCATGTCTTTCTTTTATATTTGCCAGTATTAATTACTGTCATGATGATAAGTGTACATAGTCATGAAGACTAAATATTACCTGATTACATAATGAAGAGTATTTTGCAGTTCATCTCTTGGTTACTGTCGTAAAAAAAAAGAGATGGAAGGAGAGTGAAGAAAGAACATATTAAATGACAGACTTTTTTTGTTTTGTCATTTTTATATTCACCAGATGAGCTCAGGCTGACAAACTGAGCCCTGCATCTGTGTTAGATGGAGGTACAAGGTTGCATGCTACAGCAAAAGTAGTATTATCTTTTTATTCCTCTTTAGTGCTATGCAAAAATGTGACTATTTAGTARAGAAGTACATGTTCTGGATAAAATACCTCCATGGTTTTGGATTGGGAAGATATTTTATTTGTGACAACTGCAGTACCTCCTCAAGTGTGTTTGTATGTCCTGCAGTAATTGGTTTCTAGGAGTATTATTCTTCCTGTTGGAGCAAAACAAGGATGTTACTGTTACAGAGCTTTGCAAAATGAGGACARATTGGTTTACTTTGAGTTGTAGACCTTACAAAAATTCTAGGTTTCATTGTTATCTCTGGTTAGAGTTCCATTTGTTCATTAAGCCTTTGATTATTCATTGTGGGAGGAGAAAACTATTAATGGTTCATGGAAAGATTTTACAGAAGTTGAGTAACATCAGTTTTTAACTCTGCAGAAAAATGGATCATATTTGAAAACAAGTGTTTGCAGACAAWTTGGGTAATAATGCCAGCAAATTGGCCACTCCTTTTGCATTTTCTTCATGTGTTTTTATCCTGTGTGTTTGTGGTAGTTCAGCCTCTGCAATTTTCACAAAACCATATGAAGTTCAACAGAGACTTGCACCTGGGAAAACATTATTTGGGAGTGCAACACAGGCTCGAATCTACCTAGCTGAGGATCAGCTCTGTGAAAAGGGACCTCAGTGTCTGGTTGGACCACCAGATCAGTATGCGTGAACAGTGTGCTGCTGTGACCAAAAAAAAAACATCCAAAAAATCAAGAGGATGCTGGGTTGCTTTAGCAAGGGCATCGCCATCGGAGGTCCAGAAATCATTGTCATTGTCTACTCAGTTCTTGTTAGGCCACAGCTGGAATACTGTGCTCAGTTGGGGTCCCTGCTGTACAAAAGAGATGGGGACAGTCTGGGCAGGGTCAAGAGAAGAGCACAAGGTTGATCAAAGGATGTGATCATGGAAACTGTGTCATGTGGCTGCCTGAGAGAACTGGGTTTGTTCAGAMTTGAAAAAAGAAGGCTTATGGGAGACTTTACAACTACATTCCAGTATTTAAAGGGTGGCTAAAAAGATGGAGACTCCTGTTTTAGAGTCACATGGATAATATGAGGGGTAATGGGTGCAAGTTTCTCCTGGGGAAATTCCAGTTGGACACAAGATAAAAATTTTTCACAGTGGGAACAATCAGCCATTGGAATAACCTCCCCAGGGAAGTGATGGATTCATCAAAATTGGGCACATTTATGATGCAACTGGACAGGGTTCTGGGTCATCTTGTCTAGACTGTGCTTTTGCCAAGAAAGGCTGGACCAGATGATCCTTGAGGTCCCTTTCAACCTTGTATTCTATGAATCTATGTTTGAAATTCCCAAGTGGTGCTCCCAGGCTGCTCATAATTTGAGGCTAGACCTCAAATAATAAATGTATGAGGAAGAACTGACCTTCCAGAATGAAAGCTATATTAGCAATTCAGCTTCGCAAAAAGTGCTCATTCCATGTTTTATTAATTWAAAAAAAAATCAAAGTGACAAGTGAAAAACAAGGTCTCTTTTTGTTTCTGCAGAAAGAGAAATTCCGTATCTATGATGAATACTGCAGTAACCATGAGAAGGCACAGAAAGTTCTTCTTGACCTGAACAAAATAAGAACAGTGCGGACGTTTCTTTTGGTAAATAAACTTTGAACTGCTGTTCTAATCTTGTATTTTCTGACAGGCCAGTGAATTGTTAGCACTGTCACCTCCCCCATGTAACRAGTGCAAGCCCACCTGCAAGGGGTTAGCAGGCAGTTTTAGCTGGGTGTGGTGTTTCAGAGGAACGGGGTGTGTAAATCATGTTTTCACTGCTGCCCTTGGATCTGTGGATAATGCAGCATTAGGCAGTGTGCCTTGAACATGCTGGCCAGGAAACAAGGGTGTGAATCTCTAGAAAGGAAAAAGAATAGGATAAAATAAATGAGGTGAGATAGGGAAGCTGAAGGACTCAGTGGGACTTCTGAAGGGAAGGTCCGTGTTCTGGTAATGTAACCAGAGCTGTTGCAGACAGAAAAATCTKCTGTTATGGATCATAGAGTAGCCATTCTAATCTTAGAGATTGACTTAATCTGAGGCTGAAAGAAACAGCTCCACAACTAGTCATCACTTTATAAGACAAGTAAGGAGAAGTTTTAAAATGTTCAGTATGATAGTACTTGTGGTTTTGCAACAGGAAAACCAATTTCCATGTAAATATTGAGTTTGCTAATAATTGACATTAGTTGTTAAAAGAAGGATTCATTGTGCAATAGTTTTTGTATTTCCTCCATGGTGTCCTGTAGTAACAAGGTCAGCTGTGAAATGTGTAGCCTATTTTATTGGAACTTAGACACCTCCTCGGGTATTTATGGATATGCTATCAAATTTTGGAGTGATCTGATCTGATTATTATGTTTTGGTACTGGAGAGCAAGTGACCCTATCAACAAACACATCACAGATGTGTTTAACAAAAAAAGATTCTGTCAATGCTGACAGTATCACAAGTTGTATTTAATTTTATTAATTATTTTTAGCACGTAGCAGCATTTCATTGCTGCTGTTGACAGAGTTCTTGGTGAGGTTGTCCTATTGCAGCCCACTCATTTTTTGAAAGATACCAGATCTGACTCCCCAGCTGCACTTATTTACAGCCAAGTAAATGGCCACTGTGGGAATTCCCTTATGTGGGAGATACGGGGTGCTGTGAGGCAACATCTGCTTTTTTACTAAGAATCTCTTATTCAGAAATGTTTATTCATAGTCGGAAAACAGCTTCAAAGCTGTCCTGTTTTTTGACTGAGTATCCTCCACCTTGTCACAGATTAAGGAACTTCCTACACATGTTTCTTGTACTGGGAGCAGCATGGCCAAACTCAAGAAGAAAGGGTGAATGCTGACTACAGAGACAAAAAKCAAAATACTCTGGAGAAAGATTGTACAGAGCTTGTTCTGTGAGAAAGGAAGCCAAGTGTGCAGTTGTGGCAGTTCATGATGTGTCAGTGTTGCATGGTCCTGGGCACGTGCAGCAGGCTTTCACATCTGATTTGGGTTCACTTGGGGCATTTTAGGTTCACAGAGATATGGGACATATCTGTAGGATTAAGTGCAGCAGTCTAACCTATAGAACAAGACATATGACTGTACAATTAGAAAGTGCAGTCAAAGCCTTCTGGGCATGTCAGACAGTCCAGGTCATTAGAGGTGTAGTTGTCTATAAACAGCAGGGAACTGAAACCAGACTTTTGAGCTTTTGAGTATATATAGAGACAGTTACTATATAAATTATAACCTACATTGCCATTATCTCACTTGGTCTTGATCAATAAAGCTTTTGTGTTGTCAGGTTAAGTGAGATCCTTTGGGGTGAAGCATCCTCTAGAATAAGACAGAAGCTGCCTGGCCATGAGTACAAAGCAGAGACTTAGGGGTGGGTGAGGAGATCCCCATAGCAGCGCTGGTTATAGGAAATGTGTGCTGGGTGGCCAACCAGTTGTGTGGCCTCTGTTCCATCAACAGTGGGCCTGCACCCAGATCTGTGGCCTGTGTCGACATCCCATCTGGCTGTCCTAAACTACTCCTGTTTAGCGTCCTCAGCTTAGACAACTTGTTCTTTGAGGCTGAGAATATCTCATACCATTGCATCACAATTCATTTTGATCTCTTAATAAAATAATTGTCAGCATTACTTTAGGTCTTTATGTATTTACACTTCAGTTGCAGCAATTCCAAACATTTGCTGTGATGCCTCTTGTATGTTTTCTTATCCCGAAAAGCCCTTACTCTTTTCTTTGTCAGCTGCTTTTCCATGGGTACTTCCACCCAATATTTAATTTMCTCTCTGCTTCCATAGTCAGATATCTTTTTGAAACTTTATAATAGTTTTTTGCCCWTGATTTCAGRATATTTTTATTCATTGCACATGATATTTAAATATAGAAGCATGAGAAGAGAACATGGTTTTTTTTTGAGGTGTGCATTAGGATGACCATGTTTGAACATGAACTTTGACACTACTTAGTACTGCACACACACTTGTTATAAACAGCAACTTCTATAGTGGTCAGTCACCCTGAAATGTTTTTATTTTTGTTGAAGTCTGAAAACATAGTTTGAGCATTTTATTTATTACCTTTTAGTTTTAAATTTTTAGAAAAAGTCCTTCTCTTCATCAGACTGGATGAGAGTACCTAGGTGACAGGCCTGCATGATGCCTTTGCAATTTCCTTGTCATGTTGGATAGCCTGTGTGTATGTTCAAGCCTGTACTTTTGACAGTCTTGCAAACCTCYCTCTTTATATATATTTGCACAGCTTATGTACAGTTTTGCCAGATATTGGATATACCTATGCYCTTGTCTTCATTTCTGGTAATTTTCCTGGAATTTTCCAATAATTTGTGAACCTGTTCCCACTCCAGAACTGCATGCTCCTTGGAGGACGCAAGAACACCGATGTGCCCTTGGAAGGATATCTAGTGACACCAATACAGAGAATATGCAAGTATCCCCTTCTTTTGAAGGTACAAGATTTTTATTGAGGACTTTATCCTTCTGATATAAAACTGGTTGCTAAGCGTGTTTCCGTACTCTGGGAACAATCTTTCTACACAGTGAATTATCTCTTTATTGAGATGCTGAAACCAGACTTGCTCTCATTAAACTTGTGGCAAGTCTTCTGACATCAGTATTCAAAGAACTGAGGAGCTTGGCTGGATCAAGATGWTTAGCTCTATTCTGCTTCTTCTTGTAAGGTTGCCTCTCCATTGTTGGGTAGAAGTGGAGCCCTTTGGGAGAGTTTAATGAGTCTAATTTCAGCTGGGTTTGACCATGCCCTTGCTTAAAGTGGTAGGATAGCAGAGTTTGTTGGTGACACACTTTGATGATGCTGATTTACCATCAAAAAACTGAAAATGAAAAATATTAATGATTTTTTTAACAAGAAAATCTATAGTGTAACGGTAAAGTGCTGTAAATGGTTTTATGTACAATTATGTTTATTCTTACCATGTTGTGACAGCTTAAAGCAATGAAAAATGTTAAATGTGGTGATAAACACTGGATATTCAAACCTCTGAATTTCTAATTTATCATGTTAGGAAATAATAAAAGTAAATATTTTAAGCAAATTTTTGCTTAACAAATTAAGGTCTATTATTAGAATAGTAGAGAGGAAAGCCTCTGTGAGAAAGCTAAACTGTGAGAGGAAAGCCAGAGCAGATTCTGCTCTAAAAGCTACCTGAAGCATGATTATTGGACAATATTTTTCACAGTGCATGTATGAGTTTTGATCTGCAAGATTGCCAGCTGTGAGGCATGTGACAAAAAAATTTAAGAAGAAACATGTTAGTATAAAAGTTTTAAAAACAAATGAAAAATATAATCATTACAATGAGGTGTGAGTCATCCCAGATAGCTGTGGCTTTACAGTTCCCTTGGTCTATTTTGAAATTATTTTTCTATTCTATTTTTTGAAAGACAAACAGATAAAATAGGGAAAAATGACTAATGAATTGCTCCAGAGCATTGAAATGAATATATTAAGTAAATTTAAGTACAGGGTGTGGTGGCAGCAGGGTGAGGGCTTTGCAGGGCATGCACTGAAGGCTGTTCTCAGTCAGCCCAGCTGGAAATGGGGAGCTGCTAGTGTGAGATGGGAACTCTCAACTGAATGCTGGTGGCTCCCTTTTGTTTATCAGCATGGCTGCCAGTACCATCTGAAATCAGTGAGTCRGCTAAGCTATTGTTCAGTGTGCTTTGCAGCATTGCATGAGGTTAAACAATAGTGTGGASCTAAAGGAACGTGTGTTTTCTGCCCTGAGTTGCAGGAGAGGCAGGTGTTAATTTTGACAAGAGTGAACAATGGTTTTTTTTTTTTAAGCAGAGTTATTATCCTTGTTCTTGAACTGTTGTATCCTGCAGGATATAAAAAACAAACAAACCCAAACCCCAAAGCTCAACACGAAGGAACATTGTTGGAAGACAAAATAGCTGAAATTCAAATGTCTTCCTAAGTCATGATGACTGTATATTGTTAGTAATTAATTACTCTTGAGTTTTAGTGTCCTATTAGGCCACAGTTCTAGAGGAGTTGCTACTATTCCACTTAGTAAAAGACAGGACTGCCTACTTTCTTTTTATGTGCTGGTTTGGTTTAAGTCTCCTATAATGTACCTTTAGAGATCAAAGACTGGTTTATTTTTTTCTCCCTCCACCCCTTTTTTTTTCCTTTTTTTTTCTATGTCTAAATAGGAATTACTGAAGCGGACCCCAAGGAAGCACAGTGACTATGCAGCCCTAATGGAAGCCCTCCAGGCAATGAAAGCTGTCTGTTCCAACATAAATGAGGCCAAGAGACAAATGGAAAAATTAGAGTTTTTGGAAGAATGGCAGTCTCATGTTGAAGGATGGGAGGTACTGTAGTAAGATTTGTTGCTTTGTGTATTGAGGAGGGAGTAAGAGTTTTSAACAAGTATGTGTTGCCCTGTTTTTGTGATCCTGAGGTTCTATCAAGTTTTCAGTTCTGTGAAATCACAGCTTTTGTGATCTACTTGGTCAATTAATGCTCCATGACTGAGCAATGCTGACTTCGAGGGAGAAGGGTAGTTTTTTAGTGTTTGATTGCAATATCAATCCTATACATTAACATGTATGTGTGTATGCATGTACATCTATAAACCCTAATTTCAATGCTTGTTTGATTTTACTGCTATCTATGCCAGCCTAGCAGCACTTTGTCTGATTGAAAAAAAACTTTGATTATTGTTTACTATTGGTTAAGCATTGTGTCTATGGGTTTTTGTCAGTTTGTAGGTAGTSTCTTATTATTGGGTGAGCTAAACTAATGTGAACATACTCAATGGAATCTGTGGGGGCTGAGACTTGYGGGGTTTTTTAATAGCTTGCAAATGGAAGAATTTTAATACTCTGACATTAGATGAAATAACCATAAATCTGGTTCTGAGTTAGAATTTGAAGTAGTAACCAGAAAAGCCACCCTTTCCCCAAGAAAACCACAACATCAAGTAGCTGTAGCACCAAATTCTTCCTTTTGAGTACTATAATCAGTTCATATGGAAAGACAGATGCAGGTAAGAGTATATATTTAAATTAACTTAGGTGTTGTATTGATATGTCTCAGCTGCCTGTACTGACGTGGAAGGGAAACACAAGTGAAGTTTCAATCAAAGAAATATAAAGCAAACATTGTAAACATATTCAAAACTGACTTAAAAAAAAAAAAAGACGGGGTTTCAACATGGAAGTAGTTCTTTTCTTTTTTGAATACTTCATTCAAATATTCTACTTATCTTCATGAGAAAGCTCCTTAAGAACTAGAGGAAGAGGTTTTATCTCTTCAAGCTTCGTGGAAGGCTTACAGACTGGGAGATGTTGCAGGAAAAAACGTCTTTGTTGCATATTAGTCTGGTAGCTTAAAGATCAGGTCTCAGTCTCTATAGTGGGAAATGGCCCTTGCATGGTGCAGAGKAAAGAAAGAGTTGGGGACAGGGATGGGACACTGATGGCACACTGAAGCTGAGAAAGCCTCGAGACAGAACAGATCTGTCTGAACCTTAACTGACTGAGTTCCCCAAGAAGTCTGACAAATAACAGAACGTTGTCTACAATMGACAACTTTTAAGTAGATATTTGTAGTACTAGATAAAAAAGCAGAAATAAGAAACAGTTTCTGTTCAGCTCTGTCCCCCCACCCTCCAGATTTTACTGTACCTGCTGCTTCTTTGACTTGCTGTGTCTAAGGACATGCTCTGGTTCTACAGCAGTGGATTTAGCTTTCTCCTGCCATCCATAAGGATCCAGCAGAAAAAAAAACAACATTATCTGAAAGGAGCATAGACCTGAACAAAGACCCCCCTAAATACTACCCATGACACCACATAATTATTTCCTGTATGCTCCACGTGAAATCTCCTGATCAGTGGACTTTTGCAAATCTTTGGTTTGTTGTTAATTGAGTGGTGTGGGAAGATTCGGTTCATTCTAAATGTGGATTGTGCGACTGATTTTACTTKAATCAAAATTCTTCATGTTTCTTCAATGCATTGTGTGGTTTGAAATGTTTCTCTTCAGGTATTTTTTCCTTGTGTAGCAGCATTTTCAAGAGCTGTTTTTCCATTTCTGGCAAATCATCTCATGCTGCACTTCAGGGCTCTGTAATTTTTTGGTACATGATGAAATCCCACTAAAATTCACTGTGCATCATGAGAAGCAATTCCAGCAAGTACAAAAGTGATATAATTGCTKGTCCTTGTTTAGACAAACCTTTCTGCACTTATTTGTAATCCTCAATCTGAAATAAAATAAAATTTTAAACAATCAAAATGAATGACAGACAGTGTGTA
Source organism: Malurus melanocephalus (assembly GCF_030028575.1). Classification (NCBI taxonomy): domain Eukaryota; kingdom Metazoa; phylum Chordata; class Aves; order Passeriformes; family Maluridae; genus Malurus; species Malurus melanocephalus. The sequence goes on from NW_026623264.1 coordinate 500,925, forward strand.
TTCATGACTTGATATTGTTAGTAGGATTTTGAAAAAGAAAGGACTAATATAAAGTGAATATAAAGTGAACTTCTAAATGTTTGAATTGAGAACAGGTCTAGCTGACATCACTTAACAGCTTCTTGTTTAGACGAGGTGAAAATGCATTTCTTCTTGTAATTAGCTTGAAGTTGGTATCATTATCAGTAGCTTGAAAAGGTACTTTATCTGAACTTTAAATGCATTGGAAATGCTGGTGTTATAACCTCRTGAGAGAAGCAGCAGCAAGTTAAGTGCTTATGTTGCTAAATTATGGCAAGGAAATTTGCTAAATAATCCTCATTGCCTATYGCCACTTTACTCCTTCTATTGTTTTTAACTTTTCAATTAAGTTTTCTACTGCACTACAGTGATTAAAATTCTACTTGCTTCCAGTGTCTGAGTCATAGATATTTGTCAAATCCATCTTAATGAACACACTCAAGTATAAAGTTACAGTATTATTAACTCAATGCATTATTAGTCATATAATTTGGTTGAGAATTTACTGTTCTCAAACCTTTATCCCTGAAAAGGGGATTAATTCTCCTGCATTAAGTTTCTTCTGAATTCTTGGTAAAATATCCAGTAGTAAATATTTTTGCTTTTGGAAATGTTTTAATGAGCAAAAGTGATAATAAAGGAAGAATATGGACATAAGCATGTGAAACATGGATTTCTCTGTGCTCAGAATGTATTCTCTAAACTGTAACAAAGTAATTTCCTGCCAGGCTTGGTGGKTTGGTATTTTGGGKTTTTTTTTGCCTCCCCTATTCCRACATTTCATTTTAGGATTTCACCTGTGCTTGAACTCTGAAACAGTGCTGTTGTCTTAAAAGAGGATGTTTTCAGTAGAGTTATGTGGTGTTTATTGTATTTTAGCTGATTGAGTTTGATATCATATGGCAACCACAGGGTCCACAATCTGGCAAATTTGCCTTGATCTTAATATGCGCATATTTTTCAGGCATAATTATAAGGTTAGTCCTTGAAATGGTAAGAATTCCAGAGCATGTATATGAGCTAACAGTATTCTGAAAGATTCCCAACAACAACTACAAAAAAAAGAGTTCCTGAATGCAATGTTTGAGAGTGGATTTAATTAAATAAACATCTGGTTCTCTGCATTGCTTGAAAATAAAGAGGCAAACTTGTTGGAGATTTCCTTCCAGAAGGAAATGCTTAGCACATTGCTTGGCCCCAACTAGAAGGAAAGGGAAAAAAATCAAGACTATTTTTAGAAGCTGATCAAAGCATGACTTGAATTCCTATACTTCAGTGTCATAAAACAAAGCTTGTGTTTATTATGATAAAAATACATATTCATAGAAAAAATGGAACRTCTGTTTAAAGAAAGATGATTTTGAATATAATGACTTTCTCACTTAATTTCCTAAGTGGTAAAATTTATTGGCCTGAATTCAGAACTTGTGTAGGTAGCTGTCTCAGTTGGAGAATGTTTCAGCAGCTGAAGGAATCTTGCAGTAAAATTTTTGTGGATGGAAGAAAAAACAAATTTGTTGCATTTGTTGTAAGCTGGAAGCTGAACAACTCAATATGAGTCATAGGCCAACTTAGTGATAGTAGCATGGGGTATTCTGTTCCTTTCTRTTCCAGCATATCATCAAGTAATATTTTACTGGAGATTCCTATTTTAAACTCCAGAATTTCTAGCCCTTTCACATTTTATTTGTTTCCTAAGTCCATGTGCAAGTACAGAAGTGTAAGTTAGTGTTAGTCTGTAATTTCTGACTTATTAACCTGCTTGGCATTGACTCAGTGTGGTCCAACCTCAGTACCTAATGGGAATTTGCCTAGAACATACAGATAAGTACCTTTTTTGTGACAAAAAATTCCCATTAATGCTGCTTTTTATCTCAAAGTAATTAAAGTAATTTTTTAATGTCAAAGAGGGGTATTTAATGAAACAAGGATGGGGGAGGTTTTGTTTTAAATTTYTTGTTTATAGTCTCTCTCCTTCCATGCATTTATTTTTCTATAAGGTCATGGTAGTCCAGACCTCTTGCCTGAGCTTTTTCCTTCATTGGAATGATGGGTGTSTGACTGGCAGCCAAAGGTTATCAGAAGCCATTTATACCTAGATAGCCTGCAGACTCCAAGATTTTATGGGSTTTTAATTCCACACCAGCTGTCCTCAAAAGGCACAGAGTCTTTGGCCCTGGTGCTACCCATGGAAGAGGACTGCCCCACAGTCTTCAGTGACCCATAGATTCACAGTGTAAATCTGCTTTGCAGGTCAGTGTTTCCCCCACTGAATAATTGGTATGATTTGCTGGAAGATGMTTAAAATAGGTTTGTATCTACAATACAGGGCATTTTCAAATTGACAGATCACAAAAATGCTGGTTTCATTGAAAATGGTCCATGTTTGCTACTTACAGTACCTTGAATGTATAGAAGATGAATAACATACTAGTAGAGATGGTACATTTAGAGTGAGCAACCCGATCACCTTCTCTTACAAGCACTGAGTATAAATGTCTGTGAAAACTTTGAAATAGCAAATTGCTTTTCAGGTTCAAGTTGCTCATATTGGAAATTCCTGTGGTAGTTTCAGTGCAAATGCTTAATGAAAACATGTTTGTGTCAGAAGGCTCTGGTAATACTTATTCTAGAAATATTGTAGGTAGTGTGGTTCAGTTTTAGCTGTGCAGGAGAAAACCTCACGTGCTTCTGGGGTGAGGGTGACCCCTCCTATGCTACTGCAACCTTGATCCTCCCCCCATGAGAGGCACAGCTTAGAGCTGGATATTTGAATTATCCTGCTGGGCTGGATATCAGCTGTAGCTTAGTGTTCCTGCTGAGAGGCCTTGGGTGGGTTTAAGGTGTAACTACATCCTTCATGAAAACTTGTTATTGTTGTCAGGTCTTTGGATGGCATGGTGGATATGGCAATGTTTGTGTGTGCTCTCTGCTTCTTCCTTCTTCAGGGGTGATTTTCATCATGAGGGATGAAGAGAAATCCTCACCCCAGATGTGGAAGCAGCAGTGCTTTCACATGATATAACCCTCCTTTATTTCTCCATTTGAACTCCATGCCCACCCCAACTCTAGCAACAGGCAAAAGTATTACGTAGGCAAGGAAGTGTCGGGATTTTTCTGCACTAGCAGTGTTATGTAGGACAGCAAGATGAGACTTCTGATCCTATTTTTTTATTCCCTTGGACTTCAGCAAATAYAACTGCAATAACGAAATTCACTGATCTGCACTCACAGCAGCATGGGTTGTGATCTTGTCAGAAGGTATCTGATAAGTGACATTAACACTGTTCAGTCTTTGGACGAAGTGTCTCCAAGGGAAGAAAAGTATCTCTAGAATGTTGTTTTCATCATCTGACAGTTTGTATTAGAATGGGAAGAAAATTAAGAGGATGACAGTAACAAAGTTATGAGATGACCCTCACTACTATACTGTAACATCGAACTTGAATCATAAATGAGGCAATTTAATAAGTCAGGTAGCCTGAATTATATACATTTAAAATATGTATAAAATATGGTATTTGATGACATGATGCTGGCGCAGTAGCAGATCTTGTTAGGACTGTTGGGAAAAGGTTGTATTTTTCTCTGGTGAAAATCAAATTCTTCAATTAGAAAAGATAAAATGTTTTTAGAAAACCCTTTCTATGAAAAGCCCCTCCCTTTTGTAGAAAGCTGGAACTTCTACTACATTTTTTGAAGATTTAAGCTGATTTTTTTGGCTTCCTTACAWAAAAATACCATTTTTCTGCAAATTAGAAATGTTCTGTAAAAACAAACCAAGACGCTTTAAAAAGTATCTAACCTTTTAAAATGCAAATTGTTAGTAAGTACTATTCCAGCAAATTTGAAACACAGAATAAGACATTGTTTACCCTTTTTAATACACAAAAGCAATGAAATGGAATGGAAAAAAGTGACCTSCTTTTCCGTAATTGTGGTCAACAAGCATTACATGCAGCCCTAATTTATGCCTAATTTATATCACTGTGGGTGCTTTTAAGATGTTTTCAGTGTTTCATTTTGAATAAAACTATGAAATTAGCATGCTGGTATCGATGCTCTCTTAGGGAGGGAAATATGCTGAAGTAACTATGGATGACATTTATCTTTGGCTYGTCTGAACACTTGATCCTGACTGGAAGCAGGAGTTGTTAGTTAATACAAATCCAAAGTGGCTTTATTTGGAGACCTGGATTGTGTTCCAGTGTGGTGGTTGTGCAATCTCACTTATCTCTGTAAACAGACTGCACTCTGCTYGGGACAGTCTGAGCTATTGCTCAATATTCACAGCTGTGACATACAAAGGATGAACAGTAGGGTGAAGAACTGTGAGAGCAGGATGCGTGATCGCTTTTGGCTCTTAATTGGATCCATTTTTCTTTGGCCTACTGTGGTTAGATCAAGAAGAGGAAGTAACTACAGCTATSACATGCATAAACCATTCAGAACATGTGTAGATGACAGGAGAGTCCCGGCCTTTGCAGGTTTTCCAAGCTGACTTTGCCTCAATTCAGGAAACTCTTCAAAGCATGAATGTATGCTTGATGCAGCCAGCACAATATAGAATATAATTATCAATAGGATTGTGTGTCTGGATGCATATAGCACATGAACAGCAGCTCTGTCCCACAGGAACATAGTTTTTCAGACTAGCAAAACACACCTCAGAAGTCAAGGTAGGTGTCCTTGAAAGGTAAATTTCTCTTTACCAGATACAGCAGTGCCATGAAYTTTCCACGTAAATATTGGTAAAAAAAGATTTTTCTTTGTTAAAGTTGCTTCTCTTTATTAACTTTTATGAAATGCCTGCTGCCTTTTCACATGAATGATCTGTCTTGAAGCAAAAATGAGGCATGGGAAGATTCATCCCAAACATCTAAAGCTTACCAAAATTCTGATGCCTTTGGAGTAGGTTCAGATGAGGTCCTAACTGCACATGTGACTGTTAGCTTTGCCCAAGTTTTATATCTCGCTGTTTTGGTTTTTATTTTTTATTTTATATTTTGCATAATCTAGTATAGAAATATGTATCCTTGATGATGTTCAAGTCCCAGATTGCTTCAGCTTCCAATTTCATCATGGCACAGATTGTCTAGTAAAGCCCCATTTTCAGACACTTCTGGATAAGGTTACTGAGGRTAAAAGCAGTTGATAAATTTGGCCTATTTTTCAGAAGAGGTCTCTGCACAAATGTAATATAATTAGGATTTTTTTTTTAATAAACTGTATCTATTCACAAGGCTAGTGTTATCACCACAAATTATGATTACTATGCAATAAATTGCCATGACCTGGATTTTTAGTGTTTCCAGAGAACCGTTATACTTTTGAGTTTGTATGACAAGCTTTTCCTTAGTTGATGGAAAATACTTCAGTTCTCACTAAAAGAATAATCTCTTTCCACTCAATTTTAGGGATCCAACATCACAGACACATGCACAGAAATGCTGCGAAGTGGACTACTACTGAAAATTTCAGCAGGAAATATCCAAGAGAGAATATTTTTTCTTTTTGATAATCTTCTGGTCTACTGCAAAAAAAAGCACAGGTAAATCATTACTTTCAAAAGTAATACGTTTTTCTCACAGTGGTACGAATCATGAGTATGCTGTTCCATAAGAATCACAGCATAAAAGTTAGCATTTTTAGAAGAAACTTACACTTCTCTTTGGTTGGTATTTAATTCAAGCAATTAGAGAAAATTTATATGGAKGCAGAATCCTAAAGGTGAAGTCTGGGGAGAAAGAATCTGTTTTGTCAGCCTTCCACAGCAGGTTTCATGTGATGGCCTCACACTCTTCTAGGAAATGTAAACAGTTTGAATTTTTAGTTCAAACAAATTATTTTATTGCACAAGCTACAATACTCAGTCTCTACAGAGTCAAGAATTTCGTACCTTATATTTGTAATCAGGGAAAACAGCCAGAAAGCTGCTGCTTGCTGCATTCCAAAGAGGAATTCCTTAGTTCAGCAACAAGCTTCTGTAGATAATGTTCTGAGAAATAAGGGTTCTCCTACATAAATATATCCCTCTTGATGCTCGAGTTTGTCTCTTTGATCCAGAAGTTGTTTTAGAGTAGCCACTGAATACATGGTATTGGGTAGATATTTGAGAGATTCCTGGGTACATGGTACATWTTTTTTTTTTWAATTTCTGATTTTTGTTATAGTTTATTGTCCAACAATTATAAATGAATTGCTGATTACATCTTTTCAGTTGTCCTCCACTAAGTTGCATATTTTTGTAGCCATATTCTAGCTAAAATGTACTATTGGATGAAAATTTAAAAAAGCATGAAAGGTCATTTGTGTTCTCTTTAGTTTTGAGCAATCATGTCATTGGCTGCTACTATGGCGACATCTTTGCAGACAATGAAGTAACTCAATTTAAAATATAATTTCAGAGTTTGAGGTGGGAAATCAATTGGTTATATGCCAGCAAGGTACTTCAGGCATTCATTGGCAAGTATGTAAAGAGAGAAGCCTTGTATTTTGGTAATTTTACAAAATTGCCCTACCTTCACAGTGTGAGATATTTTATGTAATTTTTAACCATCCTTTTGTGGCAGAGTTGTGTAAACATGGATTTCTATAATTGAGTTTACAGTTACAAAAGTCAATAGAGCTGTTAGATTTACTCACTTTGGAAAGAAAAAAAACACGTTATATTGAGCCTTCATGCTTGATGCTGGTTTTGCTTTTTTGCTTCCTTCTTTTTAACTTATTACTCAATTTTTGAATAAGAAATTTATAGTATAATAGTTTATCAGACAGTAATAAAGTAATAATTGAGAGGCAGGTAATTTCCTGAAAATTAGTACCTCTTTGGAGTAAATGAAGGTCAAAATTCAGGTGATCCTTGACTTTTAGAAATTGTCTTTTTTTTTTTTTTTTGATGTACAGTATTTATTGTCATTTTAGGCAGAAAAGGATAGAAAATAATACCTGGTTTATCTGAGGTTGGAAAAGCTTTGTAGAACCGGGGTCTCAAAAGTCCTTGATTTCACTGGGAGCAGTTTTAGCAATGCAAAGTGCTTTGGAATATATTGCAGCAAAACTTCAGCAAATCTTAATTACAATTCTTGGTTAACCCTTATGTTAGGAAGGAGAAATGTTGCCTTTATGATTCCATACATTAATCCCATTTATGATGCKAATGTATGTAGGTCAAGATGTGTATCCAGAGATGTTCTCATTTCACTATTTTTAGTCACGACACCCTCATGCTGAATTTCCAGACTAACATGGTGAAACCACATCAGATAGGAGGAAAGGCTCTCCCAATGCAGTATTTTATCTCTGATGGCAAACAACAGCATATAGGTACCAAAGTGTTGGAACAGAGCTTTTTACAGAGTGAGACTTGCCTGATGAACTCTCATTCAGGCAGGAATTTGCAGTTTACCCTTACCAGCCGTAGCATCTTTGCRTTACCATCAGCAGTGTCCTGTTCAGCAGCAGTTTCCACGGTTGAGTTTGCCCAGAAATAAATGTTTTGTGATCCTTACAGTGGTCTGTATATGCTACCTGTACATGTGGCAGTGCAGAAACATAGGAGAAGGAAGTGGATGATGTGCTCATCTGCTCTTTCTTTTTCCAGGAGATTGAAGAACAGCAAAGCATCCACAGATGGCCACMGGTACCTTTTCCGGGGCAGAATAAACACGGAAGTGATGGAAGTAGAGAATGTAGATGATGGAACAGGTGAGTGTGTTTCTGTGGCTCATTCACAGAGCTGTCTTTTGAGGAAATCAAATTGAAATCACAAGCAACTTCATAAGTTCTTTGAGAATGGAGGGTGTTCCTTTTATTTTGAAAGAAAGGGTAAGATGCCGCTTTAAAAGCACTATCTGTTCATATCAAAATTCTGCCTCTGTGACAAATCGTTGCTTTCATCCATTATTAGCTGGGCAGCCACAGATGACTATTTTATGCTTACATGAACAGAGTAATAAAATAAGGTGACGTTTATTGCTCAACTGAAATTGAGCATATTTAACTGCACTTACCACATTCCAGCACTCCTAAAGAACTTGTCCCTAGGTACGTGGTATATTTACAGCAGCAAGTGGAACCTACCTCTGTTGGAATGAAGCTATAAATGCTGAAACTGTAACGTATACAAGATTTTAAAAAAGTATCTGTAGTCATAAAAGCCATATGATTTCTTGAAATTTTCCTGGTGTACGTTAGTGAAGTGAAAACCCAAAGTATTCCTAGGTATGTCAATTTTTGTTTAACCATGGAGCTTAAAAAAATTACTTTTTCTTGCAATTAAAATATTTTGGGTTTTTTTAATGTAATGCTAAAAAAAATAGTATGTGAAACTTGCTGTGGCCTTGCAAATATGTAAGTCTGGAGGGAATTTCCAGGAGTTATATGTTACTTTTGCTATTTTTAAAATGGTGTTAGGTTTGTCCTGCTTTTACTATGGATTCCAAGCATTTCTTAATGTAATTTTGTTCTAAAATTGAGGATTAATAACAATGATTTTATTTCTAAGTAAGCTTCCTAGGAATTGGATATTCTTAAAATTAAGATTTTTTTTTTTTCTACCCTTGAGTTCCTTATGTTCAAAATAGTTTGCTCACTTCTAATTTTACTGAGAAGACAGCACAACTGTCTTGGAGAGCAAATTGACTATTGTTCTTWTTGCCAAAAATTAGTTTATTGAAAGAATGTTGTGTCTCTCTTCCATCTTGTATTCTAAAGTTTTTCAACCTTTTGTCTTGTGTTTTGTTTTTATTTTATTATATCTTATTTAATAACTTTATTTTTATCCTTTASATTTTGGTTTTTGTTCATTTTGCATCCATCTTCTGTCATTCGCATTCAATTTTATAAAAAAATACATTAATAAATGTTCAGAATTTGTAACCAAAGTGTCTAGAGCTGAAATTTTACTGGTGCCAGGTAGGACAGAACAATTACTGTAGTGCTGCAAACTACTAATCCCAGGACTGTTTGGCTTTTCTGAGAGCATTATTTTTCAGTCTTTTCATTTGTGTTCCAGAGCACCAGAGCAGAGCTTTTGTGCAGTACTGGTGCCYATCCCATTATATTTTATACCCTGTTAGTGTCTAAGAGTAGGACTGATAATTACTTTCTTTTCGGTACTGAGTTTTATCTTACCGTTTCTATAATTTGTTAAGCATTCAGAATTCACATCTTGTTCCCCAAAGCTCTTGCAATGCTTCTTGACTTGGCTCCACGAACAGTGTTACCACTGAACCGTTTAAGCTATTGATAAAAATAGTGAAAAATGCTGAACATAAGGTAGAGCACTATGGTGTCACTCTTGATTCATTGTCTTTGCTTACCAGACGTTTTTTGTACCAACTCTTTGACATCTGTTTTGGGTTATATCCTTCACCAGRCCCACTGATTTAGTTAGTGATTTCAGGCTCTCTATGGGTACATTGTAGTGAATTTCTTCAAACCTCTTTGAGCTGAATATATTTTGTTCAATATCCTTCATCCTTCTGTTCCCTTTTCCCAGCCTGTATCCCTGCCCCTCGTTTAGCTTTATTTGTGTAAAAYCTCAGTGGTTTGTTTATGCAAAAAAGAGAGTTGATTATTTCAGTCTTTCCTGTCATGTACTGTTTGACTCCCTTTCATTTATTTTCTTTCATCTTCCTAAATATGCCTTAGAACTAAAAGGCAGTTTCCCTKTTTGCATCATGTCACTTTCTAAGGCAGCATGTCTTTGCTTCTAAGTTCCCACATTACTGTGTGCAGAGGGTTATACCCACTATCTTCTTCCTGATTAATACTCCAAAAATTCTGTGACTATTCTTTTTCCACTGATTCCTACTCAGATTTTGTCATTTGTTTAGTGTTGGCTTTAGAAAATATTTTTTTGTTCATCTGTCTGTTCTACTTTTCTTCATTTACTTGTTTTAGCTTTTCAGTTCTTGATCTTTTTCACAGTACTCATTTTCCTTCCTGTTTGTTTTCTTCCTCAAAAAATCTTCAAGTGTAATGTGGCTCAGCACAAATAGTCTTCCTCCAGATCCAGACACCGGTCATCTAATTTCCTTCRGCCACAGGAAATTTTGCTACTGTTCCCATTTCCTATAGCCTTGCACCCTGTTCTGAAGGGTTTGTGCTTCCTTCCCCCTTCCTCTCCTGAGCCATATCTAATCTTGTCACTTTTATATACACGTTGTTTTCAAAATCCATACTCCTTTCCACACTTCTGGGATGTSATTAATAGTTTGGTTATTTTAATTTCTAACTTATTAGAGCTGGTGGATGCTCAGTTCCTGGCAGCTTTCAAGGTCAGGTTGGATGGAGCTCTGAGCAGCCTGATSTAGCTGAAGATGTCCCTGCTCATTGCAGGTGATTTCTAAGGGCCCTTCCAACCTAAACTGTTCTATGATTCTTCTTACCTCCTTTCTTTCCTTATCACCACATTTTCTGCCTTTTCCATTTCAGTTTATAAAGTTTCCTAAAATTTATTTTTCCTTGTACTTACTGCTATTTCATAGCTCCTTTCTGTGGTTCTCTTTGAAATATGGAAATGACTGTGTTAATTCCCTGGCCTGTGACACCTTTCTGCCCTTTTCTTGTCACCCTCTCCTCTTTTTTATTTAACCCTACCCGCTGTTTTCCTTCCTTGTGAGACTTCTGTATTCCCTCTCCTCTCACAGATATTTTTTCTTTTGCTCAGACTGTGATGTCCTTCTTTAACCTTCCTATGTTTTCCTTTCTTTACTGTCCTCATTTGTTACACCCAGATGTCTTCTTTCTCATCCCCTGTAGTCATCCGTGTTTGAACKGTAACCCAGTACTATTCTGCTGCTTTCCCTTTGTCTCATGGCATTCCCAAGARGAGTAATAGGGTTGTCCTGGTGTCACTCACATTAGCTTTGCATGTGCTTTTTTGGTGGTGTRTTATTTTATTCTCTTTAATCATCTATTGCCTATCACTTTCTCTAATTCCTAATTGAGAGKGGAAGCTCTGGGTGCAGAGTGCTTATATTTTCATATCTGTGCAGGACTCTCCATCATGCACTCCAGATGCATCTCTTTATAGACATTAAAKACTATTGAGTCTAGATGACACTTGCACAGCTCCTTACTGTAGATTTTGGGATTCCCTGTTCACTTTATATAAGGAACCATGGAGTTACAGGGAACAGGGCCACTGAGAGTGTTTGCTCTCAGCATTGATAGRTGTAGGAATGTAGTCTGAGTTGTTTGTGAGGAGAAGCATAGAAATRGCAAAACAGATTCCCAGTGTGGTTTATTATCATGCTAATGACATGCCTACAGAAATTAACAAAGCTTTTTCTGAAAAGCAATTTTTCTTTGATGAAATTAGGCCTTGGCTGARCAGTACAGTTGGTGTAAGCTTTCTTTTTTTGTTTCAGCACCGTGAAGCACTCTGCTTTTTCTTGATTGCGCTGATTAAAGTGGAATGCGTATCACTTATCAGGGCAGACTATGTGTTATCTTAAAACAATGTTGTTACACAACCACTTGCAAGTATTAGAAAGGTGGTTTTACGATAATGATATTCTTTTTTTCTGTAGCAGTTTTTAAAATCTGGTTTTGAGAGAAAAATACATTTCTAAAGRCAATCACCAGACATTAAATGAATGGTATTTAGTTTATGAAGAAAAGCATTTGAGACTTAGGAAATACCAGATTTATGTTTAGTATAGTAGTTCTGTCCCCTCTAGTCTTGATATAGAAAAAGCACGACATGATAAAAGTCATGAGAAACTGCATCAGAAAGTATACATGAAGGATGGCAGTTGATATTTTACTGCAATTATTTCCTTGGTGTTTCTGAGCACTGATGCTCCTAAAAACCTCTGAGTCTGAGAAACTTGAAAGTACTTCAATACAGAGACTTCCGTTCATTTTTGTAAGGGAAGAAGAAAATTATATTGCATATGGCTGCAACAAATTGCTTCTCATGCATCACTCAGTGGTTGGAGTCTTGAATTTTGAATAATATATTGCATTCAAATTACAAGCTGTAATGTATTACTGAGTAACATTAAAAGATGATGTCATCTTTCATCACCTTTCCCAGGGAAGCTGTTGGCTTAGTGATTTGGTGATCATRCTTGTTCAGACTTTGCATGGAGCAACTGCAGTCTTGTGCTCTTCTTTCTGTAACTGTCTGGCACCGTTATGTCAGGTTTGAAAATTGTTTGTTTGTCCTGACTGGCAGCTGTGATTGCATTGATGTGGAGAGTGTGCATATGTGCAGAGCTGCTGGCCAGTCAGGACACWCACACCTCCTGGCTGGCCACCAGCTCCTGACCAGATTTTGCCCAATGGTCAGTCCAAAGAGGGTAGGAGTTTAGATGGGATGATGGTGTGATGCTGAAATGCTCTTGACTGCAGGCATGGATGTATTGGGGAGAACAAATTGCTYATGGGAGCCTTGGAGGATTTTAGGGATTTCTCCCCTTCATGAAGAGCAAAGGAGAAAACAGAGGTGCTGCAGTTGAGGCTGAAGTCAAAGTGGGCTCACAGCAGCACGTTATTGTGGCAAAACTGGACAGCAACTACAGTTTTCCTCCAGCTGAGCTCATTGCCTTCCGTGTACATTGGGCAGGTCTTAGCACCTGGCTTGGTGATTGGGCTTTTCACAGAACTCAGTGAGTTCATGGTGGTGTGARGTAACTGTGGTCAAACAGCCGCAGTGCTCCTGGCCAAGGAAGCCACATGTTTAAAGTCATCTATACATTAAGATATTCAAGAGTCTGGACACACCATTTTTTTCTGAATTAGGCTACTAACTTGACACCAAATCTTTGTCCAAAGTGAAATGGGAGGATCTAAATCTATTTGTGAGTCTGAGCCATCATTTTTTAATTTTTTTTTTGGCTGCAGTTTTAATTGTTACGGTTCAGTGCATGAGAGACTGTATTATTTCCCTACACAATGTGTCTTGTGATGATGGATATACAATAAAAAAGACCGCAGGAAAATTATGACCCTGTAGTTTTRTATGTATTCACCTCTAACTTAATAAATAAAGGGACCTTAACTTTGCTTCCTCCAGTAGTGCTCATGCCTCTGATCTCCAAGGGTCTGCAGTCTGTCAGCTGAGAGCTTCTGTTTGAGGCTTATTTCTTGTCCTTGACTTAAGTCTGATTTTCTGAGAGTGCATGAATAGTATGATGGGTGGTTTTCAAGAAACAATGTTTTTAAAGAGACAGAGGATATTATGCATAGACTATGCAAATAAAAATTTGATAAATATGTGAGTGGCATATACATGATGTTGCAAAAATAACTCCATTTCTTCCCCTGTCGTAGACTTGCTTGCACTTTTTTACATGCTTTGAGTACTAGAAAGTTTYGTTGATTTAGAAATTAGCCATCAGTCTCATGATTTTCTAGTAGTTCCTGACATTTCCCATCCCACTACACAAAACTTGGCTGCTTTCCATCTAATTAAAATGCAAAGTTATTGAAAGGATACTGGCATGTCTGCTGAGATTTATGATRAATCTTAGCAAGCATTTCAGCAAGGGTTTCAGTTTCATCAAATCCCATCTCATCATAAAAAACAGGGCTGAAAAAGTATTTACTAAACAAAAAGCTGTATAGTTATTGCACTAGTTCAGGGCTGGCCTTAGGATTTTCTTGCCTCTTACTGAAAGTTAATGGTGAGAAAATACTGACCTTTGATTTTTTCTTAATATTTTGTATTGTAGTTGCCAGCTATAGTTTTTTAATCTGTATTTTGTGGGAAAAAAAGTTCTTGCCATAAGGCATTTATGCCTCACAAATTTTCCCCCAGGAAGTGCATGTAATCCYAGTGAAGAATAGTTAGGGGTATTAGTTTTGGAATTTTCTGAGTGAGAGTTATGGACTAGCATGGTAAAATCAAATGCTATAGAAGTGAATAAAGARCAATAAGTAGTAAATAGTTTGATTTCTGTAGCGCAGATTTTTTTTTTACATATAAAGTGTTGGGAGTTCAAGTTATCTAAGAACATCAGAAACCTTTACCTCTCTTGTGCTGAACTGAACATAAAGCTGTTAGGAACATATTTCAGAWATTATGCATTTGGTTTCAGATGGGAAACATCTTAGTTTTATTTCAGTTCGTTTAATCTAACAAGGGTATCTATTATTTTTACTGCTGACCTGAATATACTACTCTAAATATCTGTGCTTTGATTACCTGTGAAATTGAAATTGTATTTTTCCCTCTGTATWTTTAGTCCTTTTTCACACTTAATAGTAAATCATTCAGTCAGCACAGCAACTCTGAGCAATTTAAGGGGCAAAAGCACATTGCTGCTTGTTTAAGGAATTGTTTATTACAGTTTAACCCACAAGTATTCCAAGTACCGTTATCTTTTCTTTTAGTAGGACTCTGTCTGTTTTAGTATTGCGTTTATACCTTCCTCCATATGCTAGGCAATTCTCTGTTACAATTTACAAAGGACATTATTTACTAAAATTAAAACTATGGTCAATTAAGTTATAACACATTTCACAAGTGGCACAGATAACTTTAAATTAATTTCTATTCTTCTGTGTTTTCTGGGCTTTTATGTGTAGTGATAAGTGTTTTTATTAATTGTGACATTTTTATTGCAAAAAACTATTGCTATTGCTTTTTTAAGAGTTGATGGTCTTTAACCAATTTTATCTTTTATTCTCAGCTGACTACCACAGCAGTGGCCACACTGTTATTAATGGCTGGAAGATCCACAATACAGCAAAGAATAAATGGTTTGTATGCATGGCAAAAACCCCTGAAGAGAAACAAGAATGGCTGGAAGCTATTTTGAAAGAGCGAGAGAGAAGAAAAGGTGGGTTAATAAATTTCCTTATGTTGCTTTGCTAGAAAGCCATACTGTATTTTTATGTTGAGATATAAAGCAAAAGCAGCTGGTAGGCAAACTTGTGGTGTCAGGTTCAGCTGAAGATTTATGGATACCAGCCTGGGAAAAATAAATCAAACTTGTGCTGGGAAGGGCATAATGTCTTGGATCATATATGCTGGTAGTGAATGCTGTTTGGGAAATAGATTCAGTCTATGATTTTACAGCTTATCCTTAACCAGTGTAAGTTGTCATAAACCCATTGAAGCATTTGTACCACCATGGTTTGTGGTGTCTGAGGGTCTATCCTAAATGCCTTGTGGGSTTTKTGTGCACYGATTCCTTTTGTGACTGGCCATTTKAATCACCAAAATGAGCAGGCTTTCTGTGTTGGGTCTTAATGCAGATGATCCAAAGTGAAATGTGACTGAGAACACACTCACAACTCCATCTCGGGTGTATTCTCCCCTACCCAAGAAAGTAATCACCATTCCAATCATCACTGAAAAACCACTATCTTTTTTAGTATCTGAATTAAGGCAGAAGAATACTTGGATGAAATATAATCTTGATCTCAAATGTGACCACGAATAATTTCATGTGTTCAGGGTGAACCCAGCACAAAGCTGAAGCAGGGAAAGATGACACATCATCATTTTCTGGAGCTAATTTCATTTGCAAGCTCAAATATCCTAATTTGTAATCTTATTTGGAGCCTTGATATTGAAAGAAAATATAACATTGTATTTAGATCTGTGATTCTTTTCCTGATCTGTGTGGATTTCCATCACCTGGTGTAGTAACTGTTTAGTGCCTCAGCTGTAAATGGACACTAACAGTATTTTCTTTGGTCTTTTGAAGCTGAATACTTGGTGCTTGTAGAGCATCTGTTGTAGGACCAGAATTTCAAGTAGGGTGTCTCAGCACTGGCTGATCAGTAGTGTAATCAGGAATTACTGGCAGAAAAGCTAAAAAGATGCTTTAGTGGTCTAAACTCTCAACATTTTAAAAATAACAAATGAGAAAGCAATGTGGTAGAGATGTTGTCATATGCAAAAAAACCCCAGGTTTCTCTGCTTCTGTGTGGGACCATGTCTGGAACTGAATAAAAAGTTTTCAGTAAATCTYACTTCTCTGTTAAGTTTCATGTTTCCCTTAGGCTCTTGATACTTTAGGTAAGAAATAGAGTAAGTAGTATTTTATGTTGATGCATTCTTACTATTTCACACTACTCAATTGAGCAGCTGATAGCAGGGATGAGTTTGAGCTAAACCCTGGCGATCTGGAGGTCTGAGGTAGCCATCCCAAAACCAAGGCATGTCTTAAGCTTCAGCATCCTATGATTTGTGGAAGTTTTCAGCTCCTGATGTTCTCAGTGGGTTTGCCACCAAGAACACCAAGCATGAAACAGCGAGGACACGATTTGGGGCACACATAGCTTCAGATTGCAACACAGAATCTTCAAAAACTAAATGAGTTGGAAGACTCAGAGATTCAATGGACTGAGAGAAACTAAACCTGTACTTTTATTTGGAACCCATGTAGCAGAAGCTGAGCAAAAATAAGAGAATTCCCTGAATTAAGTAATTAAGCAGAGTTTTCATCTTATGTAATCAAATCATAAACTAGGACCACTTCATAGATTGTATTTTCTTGCTAGGAGAAATCAAGCTCCTTGCAGAAATTTTCTGTCCATTTGGCAGCTCCTGTAAACTCCTGAGGCATTCAACGAATTACAAATTTATTTAAAAGGTGATTGTCTTTAAGACTGATGATGCTGATGACCTGATTCAAAAAGTCAATGCAAATAAATACATCAACATGCTATAAGCTCCAGAAGCAGTATATTAGTTAAATTTTCTTTTACTTCAAGTTTTATTTGTTTGTGTGACATCACCACTATCTGGTTCATGGATAATGAGAGACACTCCTTACTCTGTGCCCAGTGCCATTGTTTGCTTTTTCCTATGATACATTTTTTTCAGGCTGTATTTTCTCAACTAAAGAATTAGCAGACCCTTACTTAGGTAGAATATCATAAAATGATGTGGGTTGAAGTGGACCATAAAGATCACCYAGTTGCAACTCCCCTGCCAAGCCTGAATGCCTCTGTGGAAAAAGAGTGAATTATCTATGTGAAACTGGCATATGTATGGCTGATAACTTGTTACTACTATTAATTGGAAATTAAAAAGATATTCCTTTAAGTGAAGATCTCTTTATTATCCCATGGTAAGAGCAAAACCAAGGCTCTTTATTTTAAACTTGTTGAAGAAATGACTACTCCCTTGCAAATGTTCTAGTTTTGTTTGTTCTAGTCTAACTGGTATACTAGTTATAATAGTCTGTTACTACTCCAAAATCGATGGCAATGTTGATAGAGTAACAAATTGATGGTAACAACACTGATAGTTAACAACATGTTAACTGCCCTGTGAGAAAAATATCTTTTGGTTATGCTTTATGAAGATCAGATGTTAATGGTTTAACTTGATTGTGAGAAAATAATGAAAAACAGTTTATATTTTTTGGTATGTAAAATATCASTATTRCTTTTCCATTTCAGGGAAGATAACYGAAATATAATGTCAATATCACTTCATAAAATGTTAATGCATTTTTGCCAGGTTTAAAATTGGGCATGGAACAGGACACTTGGGTGATGATCTCTGAGCAAGGAGAAAGACTGTACAAAATGATGTGCAAACAAGGGAATCTCATCAAAGACAGGAAGAGGAAATTAACCACTTTYCCCAAATGCTTTCTTGGAAGGTATTATATGCATCTAAATAGCATGAATTCTTATMATCTTTTACCATATTTAAAATCTTCTTTGGGATTCTGCAGAAACTGCACTTCATTTGTAATGTCTGTTAGGCCTATTTGCCTCACAGAATTTAGCCAAAATRTGGAATGGTCTGTCTGAAATCTGTGAATGTGTACTCATATTGCAAAGTCGTTCTATTAAAGAGACAAGGCTACAAAAGCATGATGAAAATATGGAAATACATCAAGTAAATTAGTTTCTTTTGAGAAATAATTCCCAGCTTGTTTAATGCATTTTGTCTCAGTAATGACTAGTTTGGAGTGTAAAATTTTATTTATTCCGCCTCCATCATCTTTGTCTCTTAAAATGGCCCCTGTCCTCTTCTTGCTTTAAGGTCAGGAAGAAAGTTATGAAATAAGGTTTACATGCTTTAAATTATCAGGATGATCTTTCTAACACCATATCATGCCTATGGCTTAAGRAGACTGAAAGAGAAATAGATACCCCAAAAATGTGTATATAAAAAGAATTCATTTGAGAGACAGAGGGGTTATCACTTATTTCATTTGACCATAAGTATGAAAACTTATGACCAAAAGTATGAAAAGCATTTTTATAAAATACATTRATTTTTGCACAAACAAGTTGTAGAGAAGATACCACTGGGTTCAAAAGCGGGACTGAACTTGGGAGATTCCTATGTGCTGTCAGAAGTGACCTGGTTGAARCAAATTGAAACCAGGATTAAGATTAATGTTTGAGTTATGATTGAATCGTTTTTCTTCAGTGAAGTTGTTGGATGCAAGTGAAGAACACACTYATGTGTGAGGAGCCATTTAAACTTACCATCAAATAGCTTCTTTTCTGTGCTATATTTGGAGTGGCCCCTTTCCAAGAATGCTTCTGCTGGTCCCTGGGTCACCAGTTAAAACCCGTGGATGTGAAAGTTGCACTACCTCATTACACTTTTCTTTTGATTTGTAACGTGCCCGTCTTATGTGCTACAGATCCAGTGTCTCTGAACTGCATCAGCTTTATTTCAACACAAGCCAGGCATTTCCTGCCCATGCAGTGATGATTGGTGCATATGCTCAGGATGTCAGTGTTTGACACACCTTGCAGCTAACAAGCGYACTGTTCTGTCCTGCTGTGGTTGTGTTCTGCCATSAYAGCGTGTCCACCCTGGGCAGGTGCATAGGAATGCCTGGGATTGCCTTGTGTTGGTCTGTCTGGTCAAATGTGGCTGTGCTGGTTAAGGACATCCCACAAAACATGAGAATTCTTCCCTGTGTGCCAGGTTAACGTTATGCATGGAAAATTTCTGAGTAGAAAAGTCATCTCATGGAAAACTGTATGTGTTAATGTCAAAATAATAGGAARTTTGTAGAGTGGGATTTTTTAAATGTGRTATGATATTTTGAGGCTCATTGGGCTAAAGAATTATTTGAGWCCACTAAGAAACACTAGTAATGGAGAGAGAAATGCATTAGATCTGGTGGTATGAGATGAAAAGTTTGTTTTCTKTATCTTTTTTTTTAGTGAATTTGTGTCCTGGCTGTTGGAAATTGGAGAGATACACAAATCTGAAGAAGGTGTTCATCTAGGCCAAGCTTTATTAGAGAATGGCATTATTCATCATGGTAAGTATAGTTAGTTTTAGCTTACTTGTTTTCAAGATAATTGTTGTAATTAGAGTGGACTAATTTGTTTGACAAAAAATGGTCTTGTTAATGCAAGACAGCTTGTTGAATCTGCATTATATCCTTGCAAAGGGCCTCATGGGGCCATTGTCCATGTCCATAGCAGATTTACTGGGAAAGGCTCCACTGATTTAATCAGATTTCCTCTATGCTGTTGGGACCACAACATTGGGAAAAAGGACCTAGAGKAACATTGCTGTTCTCTTGTAAGCAGAAAGAAATTATGGAGGAACAAAGAATGGTTTACTGCCTGCAAGGATTTGAGCCTTTATTAATGCCAGGCATTTTAGGGAAAGGTGTTCAACTAAGAGTTTTACRATATAGTGAGTTGGCTGTTTTGATAAATGTGCTGCTCATCTGTTAGATGTTACAAGTGGAGCTGACAAACCTATAGCCTAACAGTTTAATATTTTGAATTTTAAGGCATTCATTTCACCACATTGTGTAGTTACTAAAGTTGATACTTTTATGCTGAAATTTCCAGTCAGCTCTCTGCATTTAGCTCATTGTRGAGAGAAGTATCACTGAAATGGTTTATTTTTTTTAGCCAACAAGAAGTTTTGATTTGCATTGGCAACATTTTTCTCCTACCAGAGCATGTCCTCATCTCTGTTGTTATTACAAGATATAGTCTAACAGGACCATATAAGTAAACTTCTGGTTTTGAAGGCATATTTTGCAGAATCACATAGGATAGATACAGTCATTCAAAACAAAGCTGTCAAGTTAAGTTACCAGGGTTTAAATTTAGATGGAATCTTTGATAATATACATTTTAATGCTGCTATACTCCAGTCAGCAATGAATTTAATACTTAGTTTAASTTCTTTGCAATGATTTTAGTGTCCTTGACTGGAAAGAAAGTGGGAGAAACATAGTACCACTTAGCTGTGTGTGTTTTAAACATATGCAGRGTGGGAGGAAACACATTAAGGTTATTCATCAGCAGTCATGTAGTCTTTATTTCTTTAATGTCAGTCTACATGATTTTCTTCCACCATCATTCAAATGTCAGATGCTATTATGTTTACTACACACACTGAATTGTTTTCAATAGAATGATTCTGTCGCCAGAGACTCTTATACTGATCTCGTAATTTATATCCTAAGTACAACCATAGATTTTCTCAATACAGAGTTAAATGAATATTGTGYAATTTCATGAGATAAAAGGCTAATTATATTAGAGCATAGAAATGTGAGCCAGACATGCTACTTTGAATAGTGAATCCAGCTGTGGTTCACTGAAAATAGCGTTCTTAAAATAAAGTTGAATGAACCATCTGTTTTCACAGAGGGAGCAAGGGAGAAAGAAAGTTTGGCAGTTATTTACATTGCAAATATTGTAAAGGCTTTTGTTAAGAGTTTGCATATTCACTAGGCTGGCCATTATTGTCACTGTGCTGGAGTTCATTCTAGCAATGACAGAACCATGTTGTGATGGACATTGTTTTACTTCCTGGTGTGTGAATTCTGGCAAGTAGAAAAGTTACAGTTTTTCCTTTTTTTTTTTTTTTCCCTCCATTTTTATGTAAAGGGAAAAATCTGTTTGCATGCTGCTGTTTTAAATCTTCCTGGTGGAATTCTCTGATATTTGAAATGACTGATGTCAGTCAGTAGAGTGAGATACATTGTCCACTCATTTGCTGCAGCTGATTGAAGATGGAAGCTTTGTCTCAAAGGATTAAGGAGCTCTGTAGTTGCAGAAATAAACTGAATACCAGATAGTTTTAAAATGAATATGTATTTGTGGCTGTGCAGTTTCCTGCACTGATGTAATGATCTGATTTTAAATTACCCTGACAAAAATATTTAAAGAAAAGACCAGTTTAAACCTCGATCAGTTATCTATTCCAGCCTAAATGTGGATGCAGTGTTGGAAAAGACATACAAGACAACTTGGGCTTTCTTATTTTTGTGATAGTGCAGGTTTTTGTTAGCTTTAGTGTTTGAAACCCAGCATGTTCCGGCTCTGTGGAGCTACTTTCTTATTTCTGGTGTGCTGTGGTGTTGGGACTGCAGAGACAGAGTGGACCTTGTGTTCCTCAGAGGGCAGAGTCTGCTCTGTTGGTCAGAGGCATGAAAGGAAAGGTGCTTTGTCATCCTAGTTCCCTCCCAGTGCATCCCTGTAACAGTGGGAAATAATTTGGCTTTAGACAAAACTGTCTTGATGGTGTTGTTTTTTTTAATTTTCAGAAGTTTTTGTTTATAAAAAACTGTTTGTATATAACTGGTGGAATACTTTATTTTTCTTCAGCAGTAGGACTTTTTTTTTTAATTAGAGAACTACAGGATATATTTTTTTTTCTTAGTTAAATGGTCACAATCCATTAAAATTCACTTAGATACTTGCATTAGGCATTATATGGGAAAATTTTGTAATTTGTATCTCATGTATTACGAAGCAATGATATGTAAAAGAGCTTAGGAGTTATTTCTGATAATCACCTAAGCGTGAACTATAAGTTCAGGGCAATTGGAATAGTGTCCTGGGTTTTATTAGTAGTAGATATATCCAAAGCAGGTAGAGAAGTCATTTTGCTCTTGCACATGACACTGGTGAAACTGCTTAATACATGGAGTTCAGTTTTGGTGTCTGTGTATCAAATGATGTGTGGAGATGCTGAAGAGCTTGAAGGGGCATGAAAAATGACACAGACAGAAGGCACCTTACTATATAAAGCTTATRATGCCTAACTAAGTTTTTGGAAGAGAATTATGTATGATGGCYTAATCACTTGGTATAGGAAGGCATGCTCAGAATTACCTAACTCTGTCAGGTTTGTTACTCTGATAAATGAAGACATTGCAGCACCCTCCTTTATCAGTTGATGACACGTGAATTGACATTCAAAATTAAAGCTCACAACTGCAAGCAAAGCTRTAATTAATAAAGTAGTTTTCTTAGGATGGTGATAATGCCTCATGCTACCTTGCAGCCATCAAATGGATCAGCTGTTTTTCAGAAAGATTTGCAGCAGTACAGTTTCCTGGAGAAGCTTTGACAAAACATTTGAAGTTGTGAGGTTTGTTGCTGGAATCTTGTGAAACTCTGAAAGCCCACCTGTTAAGATCSTTTTTCACAGGTCTTTGGGGCAGTAGATTATCAATGTCTTTGTAATGGTTGCACTTAGAACCTTCAGCTGGCTCCTCTCTCTTTTGTTCCTGCTGCAAGAATGGTCAAATGTGTTGTGAAGTGTTTGTGTATTTACTGAATCATCTGAGACTGGACTTATCAAGAATGAGGACAGAGAAGAATGTGTAAGAATAACATGAATAGTTGCGAAATTAGTCTTATTTGGCTATTTGGTTGATAAGCTTTGCAAAAGCACTRAACACTATAAAGAATTGAGTCCCTAATTTTTCATGCTCTCCCCTGGCAGTTTGTTTCCCTTATTCTTTGCCCTGTGACTTGAAATTGTTTGTTTTCTTCTGTAGTACTTAAATGTTATAAGAAGTACTGTCACTGGTGGTGTAAAGGAGCTTAGGGCAGAGGATCTAATTGTGCTTCCTGCCCTCCCTGTGTAAAATCTGCTGTTCCTGTGTAATGGGCTGCTATTGGATGAAATGATGCTGACCTTCTCCTCTTTCATTGTTTTTGTCCCAAAAGTAATCTAACAATACCTTTTTTTTTTTCTTTTTAAATTTAGTAACAGATAAGCACCAATTCAAACCTGAACACATGCTATACAGATTCCGATATGATGATGGAACATACTACCCCAGAAATGAGATGCAGGATGTGATCTCCAAGGTACAGAATAAAATAGTTGCTATTATTAGGAAGAACACATCAGAAATTCAGATTCTGCTTGAAAAGTAATGTAAGATATGCTGGGATAAACAGCATCACCTCACAGTTGGCACCTGTATTTATGTGAATCCAAGTCAGTTTTCCATTTGTAAGTTTTTTGCTAGTTCTTACACTTTTAAAATACAAAACCAAAGTTTACCATCATGTAGTTATAGTTGCTCTTCAGTGGTTTTATATGCAGGTTGCATTGCCTTTGTTTCAGATGATTATGAAGCTGAGGTCAGTCGATTGTATTTTTCAGTCCTTTTTTCGTAGAAATGAAGATACATGTAGGAAAATTCTTTTAAAGTTCTCTGCAATCTGAGTGTCCTTTATTAGTACYGTAACAAGGCATTAAATCTATGGGCACATAGATGTTTAAAAATAATAGGTAGTATTACCCATCTATGCTACTGAGAATAATGAAAAGATTGATCAAAGTTGCCTTTAAACTCATTAAAATTCAAATTTGTCATGATTTTCAGTCAATACAAAATRTCTACATTTGGGTATTACACTGAAGTATAATGTACTTTTTTGCTCCACTTGTTACTGTAAGATGTATCTAGAGGATTCCACAATACTGAACTCCCAGGCAGAGCTAAGTGGGATGGAATCTAATTAGACACAACTTTTAATTGTTATGCATTGTTCTTCTTGCATATTGTAACCATAATCGGTTTTTGATAGTTTGCTAAGTAATATTAATGCTTTTTTCGAATACGATTTTCTGATGCTAGTTTCTTAAACTACTTCAGATGCATAATGTATTTGTTTTTAACAGAAAACTTTTCTAATCTTTGAATCYTTTTTCATTATTAGAATTGATTAGTTACAATTCTAATTTGTAAGCAAAGTATTGATGCGTATAATGAAATGCACTGGTTTTTACTTCAATTTCTCAGTTGTGTGTAGAATAGCAAATACTGCTTGGGACAACCTTAATGCATGAAAACATTGCTTTATTTTTTGAGTACTTTTCTTTCAAAGTATTTCAAACCTTTAGAATTTTTTAATGCTACATCAAAAGTAATCCATTTTGCATGTGTCTCAGTGAACTTAGGTTAGGTTGGAAATGTTTTCGTTCTCATAATTTATTCGTCAATGTTGTTATCTGGAAACATTGTTTTGGCACATGAAAATATAAAAAAAATAGAGCAGACCTTTTTACTGTGTAAATGAAATGCATTCACAGCATTCAGGCTTCCTTATTGTGTTCCTCTTGTGTGTGATGGGATTGTGTGGTTAACTCAGCACCTCTCTCTTTAACAGGGTGTTCGACTGTACTGTCGCCTTCACAGYCTCTTTACCCCAGTAATTAGGTGAGTCCAATTGGGAAATCCTGAGGGAGTCATTTGGAAGAACTGCATGATCTGAAGATGCTGTGCTTGAATGTAGGAACTGGACCCATCCTTTCAGGACTGTTTTTTTTGAGAGTAATCAGATCAGATTGAAAACTGACAAAAAGCATAACTGAACCACTAAGTGGCTGCCAAGTCTGTTCAATATGAATTTTTTTGATGGACTTCTAGAGCCTCCTAGGTCCTGTTGGATGTGCTTAGATGCTTACTGTATGGATTAGTACACTGCATGGATTAGTGCACTGCTTTGCTAACACTCCATTGCCTGTTGCAAGAGTCCCATCTGTGAAACACCTGCCTTTATACTCCAGTGACAAATCATCCAAATAAGATGTGATCTGCCACTTTCTTTCTGTCTAGAAGAAAGCCTTAATTTGCTTTTTTTTTCTCCAGAAAAAACTTCTCAACCATTATTAAGTGTTCAATTCATGCTTTCACTAAGTTGTTTATGAACTACAAGTATTTTTCTCTGTTTTCTGAGATGTTGTTTGATTTTTACAWATTGTTTTGTGTTATTTTCAACAGGGATAAAGACTATCACTTGAGAACCTACAAATCTGTGGTTATGGCTAACAAATTCATAGATTGGTTGATTGCCCAGGCAAGTAGACATCTTTGGATTTATGTATGTTTTGCATTTAAGTTCTAATTTGAAAGCTAGTCAGGTATCAAGAGGAACAACATGCAAACACTTTGTGTAGGGGTTATTAGATAATGTGTGTAAGTGTAATCCTCTGAAACTAGTGAAGTAACAGAAATCAGCTGTCATCAGCTTTGATAAGCACCCTGTTGTGCTTATCTCCCTTATTTGAAATAGAATTGAATTGTTTGGATGACACTTAGCTTTGTGATTCAGAATATAACACTGTCCATGGCTCAAAATGACATGAAATGAGAAACTCTAAATTACTAACTAGATAGACAAAAGTCAGTACCAATTRCTGCCATCAATTTTGTTTCATTTTAAATGAACTAGAAAAAAGAACACGGTATCCTGTTCATTTTGTCAACATGCACTAGTTTCATAAAATAAATTTTTAAAACTTTGACACTTTTAGATTCTATTATGTTCAATTTTTAGTCTCACTAATGTCTTTACCTGTTCATTTGTAACTGYAAACCCTATTATTCTATGATATACATGTATTTCTGTTTATATCTGTATGCTAGAAATTYATACATAACGGTGGTGGTGGTAAATGAAATCTACAGCAATTCCCATCCCTGTGAGATTATGCCATTGTTCGCAGTTTGCATTTTGCTAATGTATTAAAATATATTAAAAAACTCTTTTAACAGGGGGATTGCCGGACGCGAGAGGAAGCGATGATATTTGGTGTAGCTCTTTGTGACAATGGCTTCATGCACCATGGTAAGTAAATACATTCTGTACAAGATTTGCTTGCTTTCTGTTCAGTGTTTTCTGCATAGCTGAAAGGAAATGCAGGGGCTGATAAAGATACTAGAGAACAGATGGAAAGTTCTTCTATTGTATCACTGAAGAAACTGATGCTGCAATCTTCAAGGAAAAAAAYAGCCACTGTAGAGTCTGAAAATTATATCCAATTTTGTAGCATGTGCTGAGGAATTAATCCTCTAAATGATTTAGTGAGGGCAGAATTATTAGTCACTTTGCAAGAAAGGTCTCAAGAAAGTAATACAGGTTGGCACTGATGAGACAATAAAAAGTTGTGTAGGGAAGAAATGGGAGAATTTTGGAAGAATGAATAAAGTATGGAGGAACATGACTAAAAAAGTGAAATAGTGACAATGGGAGAAAGTGGATTGGAGAAAAATGAGAGAATCATAACAACAGCGAAGAACAAAGAAGGGAGAGGAGAGCAAAGATAAGTGCAGCACCAAAAATAAGGTGAACAAGGTCCCATTTAATACCRTCAGAGGGAAGATTTCAGTAAAAGGATTGAAGTAGTGTGTCATTTTCTGAAATGAAAGGAGGAAGTAATTTTTTTTTAATCAATTTGTTTAGACAAGGGGCGAGAACATTCTCTCTGGTATTGTTCATTCTTTTTCCTTTGACTTTTGAACACACAAACTGCATCCACTGGCTGTTCTGTTTGATCCCCACCAAACCCATTTCTAWTTCTGAACCTGGCATGTTGCACAATTTGGAGAGTGCCAGAACTTGGTGGCGAGCATCTTCAGCAGCTGCCCAGCAGAACTTTCCAAAATARTGTTTTACAAACTGTTTTAGGAATAAACCTTGTGCTTGGCATTTTCACTAAAAACATTCCAAGCTAATATGTGTTTCTCAACTTGGTGGAATACAGATGTTGTTGGAAAAGGAGCTTAGTGATACCTATCCCTCTGTAATGGATCCAAATAACAATTGTGTATGTTAAAAAAGATTTCCCTAGATCCACAGACACAAAAATAGTTTGCTAGCATTCAATATGTGTATGCATGTTCAGTATTCTGTGGTTCATGAAAGACATGGTATTCAAAAATTCAAAAGAAAATAAAGATTAATATGCATGGGTTTTGTCATGCAGTGTTAGAGAAAAGTGAATTTAAAGATGAACCACTGCTGTTCCGTTTTTATGCGGATGAAGAAATGGAAGGATCCAATATGAAGCACAGACTCATGAAACATGATCTGAAAGTAGTGGAAAATGTTATAGCCAAGTCATTACTGGTGAGTGAAACCCCATTGTTATGTACTTTGATGAGTAAAAAAATTGGTTGTAGTGAAAATATGTTATGACAGTTTCTTATTATTTAATGAAGATATACTTCAGTTTTCTTAATGCCTTTTTGAACAATATTTTTTAAAATTTATTTTACAGATCAAATCTAATGAAGGAACCTATGGTTTTGGTTTAGAAGATAAAAATAAGGTGCCAATTATTAAAGTGGTGGAGAAAGGATCAAATGCTGAGGTATCCAATATTATRAATTATCTTTCCTATTTTATTTACTTGATCACAGGTGCAGGTTTTGTACATCATTTAGGGAAATCTATAGTAGTATAAGGTAACAGTGATCACTTGCCAAGAAAGCTGTGCCTATGGATATTTTCCCCTTTTTTCCCTTGGTTTGTTTGTTGCTTTTGTTTAAAACATTGTTTTGGCCATTATCCAACACTTATTTTCTGCTCAGCTAAAGAATCATATTGAGTGATGATATAAAAGTTGTCGTTTTATTTTTATGCATTTTATAATATTCCAGTGATGACATTAATCATGATTGGACTRAACATTTTTGGTAGAATATGAAATRAGTATGCAGCTAGTCTGTGAGTCAAAGTTGATATATTTCATGGTAAAGGATGTATCAAGCTTTAAATGAAGTCTGGAATTTGAGAATCTGAATGAATAAATTACAGGCTTTTTGTTTGGTAGTATTGCTTTAGATGCTCTTTGGGTAAATTCATATTCTACTGAGCAGCATGAGAGTCTATATATGTAAAGTACAAGGCTTTTCCATGAGAGAAAAATTTGGACTTAGATTTCAAGGCTTTCTAAATCTCAGGTGGAATACAAATTTAAATTATAAATAGACACAGCAAATGAATAATATACAGCTCCACAGGTGTATACAGCTATATAGGCTGTTTTCTAGCAGTCAGGTTCTGCCATGATCTCAGATGGTGCCACAGCTTTGCTCATACCTTGAGCTACTCTGTTCTCCTGTTGTTCAACTGTGTGTGGTGCCTTTCTTGTTAGACCAAAGCTTAAAAAACTCCTTTGTTTTGGAACTTGACAAATATTCCCTTACTAAAATATTAATCAGRTCTTTCTTTATGAGAAGAAACTTCAAGTCCTTTGAAAAATGATGGATGAGCGAATTAAGTGCTGTCATAAAATAAATGGCTCAATCAGAACTGTTGTGTTAATTACTAAAAGATTAACGGATACTGTAATGCTGTCATAAAATCTTGATTAAGACTAGRTCTTGTATTTAGCTGTCTTCAGAATGAGTGTTTACTGTTCACATGAATTTAACCAGTTTTAGAAGCATTTTACGGTAGAAGTCCCTTGTGTGTAGTATGTGAAGGAGTCATTAAGAATGTAAAGAAAATGTGAATGTCATTTTTTCTGTTGGGGTTGCATGCCAGCACAAGAAAACATGTTAGTGGTTGTAAAAAACAAACATATACACAACTGATGTTATTTTCTAGATGGCAGGCTTGGAAGTTGGGAAGAAAATCTTTGCCATTAATGGTGACCTGGTTTTTCTGCGACCCTTCAGTGAAGTGGATTGCTTCCTGAAAGCCTGTTTAAACAGCAGAAAGCCCCTGCGGGTTCTTGTGAGCACTAAACCACGGGAGTAAGTTATCATTCCTTGGGGGAAATTTTACAAACARTTGAAGTGAATTTTAAGACCAGTGGAACTTCAGAGAGCACTACTGTAAAGTTATTCAAAATGATATATTTAGCTGACTTTGCAAAGTCAAACTATTTGATTTGCTTTGATTTTTTTTTTTTTTTATTGTATTTGTGAGTCAGCAAAACAATCCCATTCAGCTCTGCTGCTTTAAACCCATGCAGGTACTGCAAGTTTAAATGAAGTTTCCTTGTYTGTATGGACTGTTTTGATCACTTATCTCTTGCTGTGTGTATTAAACAAATTCCTGTGTCTGGGGATCAGTCACTGCTTTGGCACAGTCAGACTCTGTGGTCTCATGGGCCCCTTCAGCTTGTGTGCTGGCTGTGTAAACAGCAGGATGAAATAAACAGCTCCTCATCTTTATGTAGCAGATGCATTTCTGTGCACAGTTTTGACCATTCCTGCTTAAAAACAGATTTTGTTATGTAAAAGAAATAAAGTGAAACTTTAATGGATGGGTTCAGTAAATATGTAAATGAGCAGAAGTATATTACTAAAGTTAATGCAGTTTTTGCTGGGTTATACATAATGAAGAAGAAGGAGACTAAGAAAAACTGGTCAGGAGTAATTTTAATCAAAATTTGCAGAATAAAGAGGTGCCATCCTCTGTTGCCATATACCAAACGCAGCGTGCCTCAGTCAGACTTGGCTCTGGTTAAGTGGTCGACTTAAAACCATAAAAAAAAATCTCACAAACCACAGGGWTATAGAAAGCATTGAAGGAATATCTTGGCCTTTCTTTAATGTACATCTTGGTTTAATTTCTGACTCAAGTTGGGGTGAATTTCAAGGTTGAGAGAGGTGTTCTACTGAATGAAGAGTTCCCAGGAGTCAAATTTGTCTCTGAGTGCTCCCTGCTTTTTGTCAGGAGCTGCTGCTAGCATGACTGAGTGGACAGAAGACAGTTCTCTTGTGAATTCTGAGCCTAAACTGCCAGTGATGGTCTTTCATAGTTCATTAGCATGTTCAAAAAGCAGTTTCACATGCAACCATATAGATGGTATCAATGCTAGTTAATATATGAGTATGTAAAGTGTTGTTATACTTAGCAAAACATTTCAAACGAAAACTTATAAATCTAAAGAATTATAGTATTTTAAAAAAGTATAGACTTCAGTGAATTTTGTATCTCACCTCTGATGATAATCATSTCCAAATGCTTAACATTATGTATACTAGAAAAAAAGAACAAACYGAAGTACAAGAAATTATGCAGTTCTGTTATTCAAAACTGCTTTTAAATCAAGTTTGTTACAGTCCAAATGTATTTTAAAATCACTTTTCAGCATCAATATGAATTTGTTTGCTTTTGCAATGGCAAATGGATTTTGGGGCAAAGATCTCTGAAAAAATAACAGAGCTGACTCTGGCTGGAAAGGCTGCAAAGTTAAATCAGTRCACTGTTATGCATGACCTAACTAGCTCTGATAAGGGCTAGTGCAGCTGTGTTGCTTTTTCTAGACCCTGAGCCGATATCATGAGGGTATGCCAGCATACTTTGGGAGAGCTTGGGGCTTAATTTTCAGGAGTAGATGTGAATTTTGATTCTCAGATMTGTGTTTTTGTTGGTTAGGTCTGTCAGCAGGYTTARTACTCTTGTCCTTAGACCAAGCAGRAGTGCAGCACARTGTGCTTGCAAATCATGCAAACAGCAGTAGATGATTCTTGCTATGCCAGTCTCCTCTTTCGGTAGCTGCTCAGAAAAACTCCAACAAAACATTATTTCAAGAAAATGCAGCAAGTAGAASCACAGGTTGCTGCAAGTTTGCTGCTGCCTCTTTGTGAGGCTGGGACTGACAAAGAGTTATTTTACAGAAGGTGTGCTGTGTCCCCAGGTGAAGCAGATACAGGAAGGAGAGAACAGGCTATGCAGTGTTCAGGTGAATGAGAAGGAGAGAGACCGATTGTTTTCAGCAATGCTACAGTCTCAGACTCCCAGGAGCCTTGAACCTCCATTGARGTGAAGAAGCAGATGGACTCAGAACCCTGCAGGGTGATTATTCAGGGRCTGTTAGCCAAGAGTGTGTGAGAGATGAAGGCTGGAAGCATGTCACAGCACATACTAGGAAGAAGGTTCCTCCTCCTTCTCTGAATTTGACAAGTGGCACTGTCACCCTCTGCAGCAGGTGTGGGGCTCTGGCTCTAAAAAAACCAAACAACTGATGAAGGTGTGTGAAGATCCTGCTGGGATGGTGGGGCCTCCTCAAACACCACCTGCACCCTGCATCAAGACCTCCTCTGTCAACAGGAAAAGARGGGTGGTTGTAACAGGAGACTCCCTTCCAAGGGGAACAGAGAGTCCGAAATGCAGACCAGACGCAGCTCACGGGGAAGCCCTGCTGTCACCCAGGGCTTGGATAAGGGACATTACTGGAAAACAGTCCAGTCCACCAAGGCCCTCTGATTACTGTCCACTGCTGGTTGTTCAACCTGGCAGTGACAAAATAAAAAAAAAGACAAATCTGAGGGTGATCAAAAAAGAGTTCAGGGCTCTGGGGCAATTGGTACAGAGATCAGAACCCCAGGTGGTGATTTCACTGATTCTTCTGTTAACAAGGAATAATATTGATGGGAATAGGCAGATCTGTCAGGTCAATGCATGGCTCTGAGGCTGGTGTCAGTGGAAAAATTTTGTTTSTTGACCATGGGATGATCTACTCAGCACCTTGTCTGCTGACACACGACAGGATTTGCTGTTTCAGAGTGAAAATGTTTTGCAATGCTGCAGTCCATCAGTGCTGGTCAATTTTTAAATCACCTCCTAAGGGCACAGGAGCAGGTAATTCCCAAATGTTGGAAGTCAAGCAGGGAAGGCATAAGACCAGCTGGTTGAACAGGAATCTTCTCTTCAAAATACAGTGAAAAAGGAAGGTGTATGTCCAATGGAAGCGAGGTCAAGTGACATGGGAAGAATACAGAGATGCTGCTCACCACTGCAGGGGAGAAAATTCATATAGCCAAAGAKCAGTTGAAGTTGAAGCTGGTCAGAAATGTGGGGGGTGATAAAAAGAGTTTTTTTCAAATACATTAATGGCAATAGATGTGTAAAAATAACATTGACCCATTTCAGGATGAGGATGGTCACCTCACAAACAGGGACAGAGACAATGCAGAGGTGCTCAGTTTCTTCTTCTCCCTCATCTTCAACATGGATGATGGGCCAAAAGGATCTCAGTGCCCTGAGCTGGAGGAACATGACAGCAAGAATGATCACCTTCCAGCCAGCCCTGAAACTCTGTGAGATCTGCTGCTTCAGTTGGATCCCTACAAATCTGTGGGGTCTGATGGGATTCATCCAAGTATCCTCAGAGAGCTGGCAGGTGTAAATCCAAAGCCTCTTTTGATGATTTTTGAGCTGTCTTGGGAATATGAGGAGATCTCAGCTGATTGGAAGCTGGCAAATGTCCCAATTTTCAAGAAGGGCAAGAAAGAGAACCTGAAAAACTACAGGCCTGTCAGTCTCACTTCAGTGCCTGGTAAACGGAGAAGGTTATTGTAGGAGGTATTGAAAAACACCTGAGAGACAACGTGGTCATTGGTCACAGCCAGCACGGCTTCCGGAGAGCAAAGTCCTGCTTATCAAACCCAAATTCCTTCTATGACAGGGTAACTCAAACCCTAATTCCTTCTATGACAGGGTAATTCATTGCAGTCTGCAACTTCATCATGAGGGGAAGAGGGGCAGACACTGATCTCTTCTCTGTGGTGACAGTGACAGGATTCAAGGCCTGTAGCTCAGGGGARGTTTAGGACATTAGAAAAAGGTTTTTCACCCAGAGGTGGTTGAGTGCTGGAACAGCTCCYCAGGGAGGTCACAGCACCAGCCTGGCAGAGTTCAGGAAGCRTTTGGAYRATGCTCTRGGGYAMAGGGTGGGACCCTTRGGGCTGTGCTGTGCAGTCCTGGAGTTGGAGTTTGATCCTTGTGGGTCCCTGCTAACTCAGCATATTTTGTGATTATGTGAAATTGCAATATGAATCTAGGCTTTGCAGTCTTCTGCAGCTTGTCTGACCAGGCCTGTTGTGATCTCTGTTCCCCAGGCTCGCTCCTCTTGTCTGGAAGAGACTGCCTGCCCTCCCAGGGCTTTCAGKGCTGCTGTGCTATGGCAACTTACCCAAATACCAGTCCTTTTGGGAGGAATTTTAAAGCTATRGTGATGTTTTGATTATAATCAGCATATTGAATTTCCCTGTGAAATGGGTTGTTTGTGCTGTGTCAGCTTGTTCTTATTTCTGATGTCAGTGGTGCACAGTATCTGGAATATGAATGGTGCGAAATCTGAAACTGAATTGAATTAAAGGGTGGAGTTTTGCACCCTTGTAACCTACATGCTGCTGAATAACAAAATGCTGCCTTTTGCTACATTCATATTGAATCTTTGCTTGCATCAGGACAGTGAAGATTCCTGACTCTGCAGATGGACTTGGATTCCAAATCCGGGGCTTTGGYCCATCTGTTGTCCATGCTGTTGGGAGAGGTAAGCCATAAGAGCTGTCAGTGGTACTGGTAAATACACATTAACATCTAAATGACTTGATTGAGGTAAATCGAAAATAGGTCCATAATCCACCTTAGAGTTTTATTTTCCCCAAAGTAAAAAAAAAAAATATTAAGTAAACCCACATACAATTATTTTGTGTTCATGTACTCTGTAAGCTTTGGATACATCTTCCAACTTTTTTTTTTTTTTTTTTTTTCAAATATATTTATACCAACATAGGAAAGTTAAGTTAAAGCTGTGCATTCTTTACATGTTACGGAATAGCTAAGGGATGCAAAATCACTTTGTCCAGTGATGGCTTTTGGGAACCTGTGTGCTAATTTCTTAGGTGACTGTGTGGTTCTACAGTGTTCAGAAAACATTTTACAAGGAACTGAGTTTTTTGCAATTTTTTTCAAGAGCATTAGTGACTTAGTCTGTCTTAGTAACTACAGGTRTTTCATGTAAATTCTATTTTGTCCATTTTGAGATGTGTTTGTGCTTGCTATGCTAGCTCAATGTTTTTGACCATTGCACTTGCGATAAAAGAAGTTGAAGCATCCTTTCTTGCTGTCTCATATTTTTGATGGTAGAGCAAGCTAACTGTGTTTTCAGCTATTGTGGGACCGTTATACTGTCTTTATAACTGAGGAATCAAAAGCCTCCTGCCTTTATAACTGAGGAATCAAAAGCCAACTGATCTGCAAAGCAGACAGATTTGAGCAGAGTTTGATGACTTTTTTTCTAGGCCATGGTGCCAGAAATTAGATTTTCAAGAAAAAGACTAATAAACTACAGACTTAGTGGCTGTGATAATTATTTCTGCACCTGGATCTCAATTCAACTGCCTATCATTATTCATTAAGCACATACTTTATTCCAATTAGCCTCAACAATTTGCAAGTGCTTGCTTGTGTGGTTTGCTAAACCTACAAGATTTTAAGCATATGCTTAAATACTTTGCTGAATTGGGACCTTGGGGTTTTCTGAAGAGAGTTTTCTTTTTTCTTATTTTTTTTTTTTAGAGCGAGATATTAATAAGGTCTATTTATATGTTTATTTTTAAGTCTTTTTGGGGCAAGGGGAGATTGCAATAGCTGGTAATGGTGTAATTTCCAATTACTTTCTTTTACATTAGATTTTAAAAGCAGCTTTAATAGTGATAATTCCTAAAATGAGGGAGGCTCATGTATATTCTGTAAGTTATTTCCTTATCAAATATGCTCAACTGACAAGTCATGAAGTCGTGACAAGCCTTCCTGTTTGTCAGCCCTGCAAATTCAGTCTAGCCTTGTCTTTCATAGCAGCTAGGTTCTGCACCCCAGCCTGGCAGTCTCTAGGCAATAGATTTTTACTTCTTTGCCACCTCTGTGGCAGTATCAAGAGAGACGTAAGGAGGCAGATGTTCAGGTAGCTGGAACTAAGGTCATCCTCCAGCAGGCTGTCTTTCAGGAGTGAGTTTGAGTCACACTGARAAGACCTGGAGACAGCTGCTATTTTTGTAGTGCCTATTCAGTGACTAGATTTTCCCAAGATGGTTATTTCATTGTGAAAATAAGTCACTGAACCAAATATTTCATGTTGCTGAAAGATAATGGTTTTTTTTGGTATCATGTTGGGTTCCCCTATCCCACCCTCTGATAATTTAATTTGAGATATTYTACTTAGTTATCTTTGAGTATTTTGATTTAAAATTGTAAGGCCCTCTGCTATAATTGTGTTGGTAGGGAAGCTGAAAATAAGAACAAAGTCTTTGGAAATGTCTTTGGAATGTTCATATTTCCCTTCATGTTTAACATGATGCTCTAGCATGCTCTTATACTTCTTTTCTTATTGCCAGAAAGCCTCTGTTTTGTATGTAAAATTTAAACACCTGAATTAAACTAGAAGCTCATAAGCTTGGGTCATATGAAAGTAGTCTTAAGTTTTAATTAGTGACCTAGAAATTAGAGTCATTTWAACTTTTTAAAGTCCTTTACTTTGAGATGAATTTTCTACATTTTCATATTGCTAGTCAATGTTTGTTGCTTTATAAAGCAGCCTTTACCAGACAATTGTCTRGTCTCTTGTTATGGAAGCATCTGCTGGCGAACACCATTTTCTTGGAGTCCAGCTTGTCTACAGAAGTACTCTGTGGTCAGGGGAAGTATGTAAGAGTCAGTCAGACTGGGTTGTGATTTAAAAAGAAAAAAAAAAAGTTTTGGACTTTTTTTGGACTGTAAACTTGAAARGAGATGTTTAGAAAAAGAAGTCTGTTAACTATGTGGGTTTTTATTAATAGGAACAGTGGCAGCTGCGGCGGGTCTCCACCCTGGCCAGTGCATATTCAAAGTGAATGGAATTAATGTCAGCAAAGAGACTCATGCAAGTGTTATTGCTCATGTCACAGCCTGCAGGAAGTACAGGCGGCCAATGCAGGTATGTCTCATTTACAGCCCTTGCATATTTTATTCTAGGTTTCTCTTTTTGGTCAAAGTAAACAGTGTGGTGTTTATCTCTGTGCACATATCTGTTGTATTTGGGTGGGATGAGAGGGAAGGAGTGGTGCATAAAACTCAAGTGAAGCCAATTGAAATATAAGAGCTGGAGATTGCTCAATRTATTGGTGGTGTTCAAGATCTGCTGTTAATTTTTGCACTGAAATAAATATCATA
This sequence comes from Malurus melanocephalus, assembly GCF_030028575.1. Lineage (NCBI taxonomy): Eukaryota > Metazoa > Chordata > Aves > Passeriformes > Maluridae > Malurus > Malurus melanocephalus. Next base: position 536,856 of record NW_026623264.1, read on the forward strand.
GAAACTTTTTATATGGTCTTTTTTAAAGAGTTTCAAGAATTTCTGCATTCCTATGCAGAAAGCATTATGAGGTATATTCTCATCTTGATGGGTAACATAGCTGGCTGCCTGCTCAGCAGCAGGAGAATGAAATGCRTAAAACCAATCTTCTTCCAGAGTTTTGTTGCACTTCAGTACACAGAGTGCACATTTTCCTTCCATAAAAGTCTGAGTTCCCATTGCATTCCAATCTTGAGAATAAGCATATATTCGAGGACTCAAAATTTCCTTTTTTTTTTAATGCAAGCAAATTTTGCTATCTTTTTCATATTAGYTGAGGAGAAAATCTCAGGCTTCCAAGACACAAATTTAAGGAAGAAAAACAAACCAAGTTGGATTCTGTAATGGATTTTTCCAATTCCCTGCAAATTTTTCATGTACTGTGAACCAGTGTCATTAATTAACTTCACAAACTCTTCAAGTCCTTGTTTACTGAGGAGAAAAATCCAATTAAAATCAAGAGTTGGATCCTTCTCTCACACCTACTGCGTAGTTATAAGAATTATGTAGTTAGAGCTGTGTCATATAAATACTGTCTTTATGTAAATGTTCTCTGGATGTTTGTGTTTAAATGATAATACAGAACTAAAACTGTTACGCAGCGTATCAAGGTCAAGCTGACCTCTTCTTTAAAGGAAGATGGACTCCAATAAAGAGAAGATATCTTGTGCACTAGTAGCAAAACTGGCTAGAATAAAAGATAAATTAAATTCTTGATAGGAGTTGTGTTCTCTCTGTGTTTAACTAAAGACTTCCTATGGATATTAGTGATATCCAAAGAGACTTGATTAATATTGCCTTCACCTGAGGAATTACTTTGGGTTTTTTAAAATCCACTTGTATAATAACCTGAGTTTCTTTCCTATACATAGTATTTTTTTCAGTTTTAAAAATTASCTGATCATAATTCAGCAAATCACAGATAACTGAAGTTCCCCAGACTGATGAGAARAGCTTCATTTAGGTTGCAGTGTTACCAAAAACAGTGGAAGAATTGTCTAGACTCAAGTAAATGGTAGTATTCCCACTGGTACCTAGACAGCTAAAATTTCATTTCCTATTCAGAAATGTGGGGTTTTTTATTATTAGGAAAATTATGGATTTCTCCTGTTTTGTAAGTACAGTGCATTAGCCTATCATTTAATTACCAGGAGTATTGCATTACCTCTCCTGTGGTTTCCAATTGCATAATTGAAAGGGGATCTTTTTCTGTTTCTTATATCTTCTACATCTCAGAGTAAGGAGTCTTCCTAGTTGCCTGGAGCATGAAGCTTCATTTCAGATTCTTTCAGTGGATGGCTATGTAACTTCTGTTGGACAATGTTTATCTTTTGTCTCGTCTGTATAAAGAAAATTGAGACCAGATTTTACTTCTTGGAATTACAAATTTCTCTGCAGTGATACTAATCATGATGTGACAGATTTATGCTTGGTTTGTTCTCCTGCAGTGATTCTGAAGAACATTGCTCCAAGTCATATTGCATTAGATTGGTAATCTTTTGAAAAGGGACCTCCAGTTTAAGCAGTTAGTGTTCCTTATTAGAGATTGGTGTGGCAGTTTTAATGCTGCTGAACAAGCCTGTAGGAATCCATAAATAAACATCAGGCTTTCAGGTGTACCTGCGAAGAAGTGTGGGTTTCAGAAGTGTTCCTGTGGATCAGCTTCTGCCCAGGTGTCCTCCAGCAAACAACACAGAGCTCTGAAAGTTAATCTTTCTTACTAAAATATTTGGTGCCATCGAGTGAAAAGGAAGGCATGGATGAATCTGGGAAACCTGGACAAACCGTGCCAATGGGATAAAGATAGAAGCTGAATG